>NC_141878.1:158990000-159298750 GCF_056163025.1 Triticum urartu | reverse complement strand
TTACAAAACATGATCATCTCATACAATAAAATTCAGCATCATGCCTTGACCATATCACATCACAACATGCCCTACAAAAACAAGTTAGACGTCCTCTACTTTGTTGTTGCAAGTTTTACGTGGCTGCTACGGGCTTAAGTAAGAACCAATCTCACCTACGCATCAAAACCACAACGATAGTTTGTCAAATAGACTCCGTTTTAACCTTCGCAAGGACCGGGCGTAGCCATACTTGGTTCAACTAAAGTTGGAGAGACAGTCGCCCGCAAGCCACCTGTGTGCAAAGCACGTCGGGAGAACCGGTCTCGCGTAAGCGTACGCGTAATGTTGGTCCGGGTCGTCTCGTCCAACAATACCACCGAACCAAAGTATGACATGCTGGTAGGCAGTATGACTTGTATCGTCCACAACTCACTTGTGTTCTACTCGTGCATATAACATCAACATAAATAACCAGGCTCGGATGCCACTATTGGGTTTCATAGTAATTTCAAAAGTTTCCTACGCTCACGCAAGATCATGTGATGCATAGCAACGAGGGGGAGAGTGTTGTCTACGTACCCAATGCAGACCGACTGCGGAAGCGATGACACGACGTAGAGGAAGTAGTCGTACGTCTTCACGATCCAACCGATCAAGCACCGAAACTACGGCACCTCCGAGTTCGAGCACACGTTCAGCTCGATGACGATCCCCGGACTCCGATCCAGCAAAGTGTCGGGGAAGAGTTCCGTCAGCACGACGGCATGGTGACGATCTTGATGTACTACAGCAGCAGGGCTTCGCCTAAACTCCGCTACAGTATTATCGAGGTATATGGTGGCAGGGGGCACCACACACGGCTAAGGAATAGATCACGTGGATCAACTTGTGTGTCTAGAGGTGTCCCCTGCCTCCGTATATAAAGGAGTAGAGGGGGGGAGGCTGGCCGGCCAAGGAGGGAGGCGCAGGAGGAGTCCTACTCCTTTCGGGAGTAGGACTCCCCTCCAATCCTATTCCAACTAGGATTCCCCAAAGGGGGAAAGAGGGAGAGGGGGCCGGCCACCTTCTCCTAGTCCTAATAGGACTAGGGGAGGGGGAAGTGGCGCAGCCACCTTGGGCTGCCCCTTTCTCCTTTCCACTAAGGCCCATGAAGGCCCATATGGCTCCCGGGGGGTTCCGGCAACCTCCCGGTAACCCGGTAAAATCCCGATTTCACCCGGAACACTTCCGATGTCCAAACATAGGCTTCCAATATATCAATCTTTACGTCTTGACCATTTCGAGACTCCTCGTCATGTCCGTGATCACATCCGGGACTCCGAACAACCTTCGGTACATCAAAATGCATAAACTCATAATATAACTGTCATCATAACCTTAAGCGTGCGGACCCTACGGCTTCGAGAACAATGTAGACATGATCGAGACATGTCTCCGGTCAATAACCAATAGCGGGACCTGGATGCCCATATTGGCTCCTACATATTCTACGAAGATCTTTATCGGTCAGACCGCATAACAACATACGTTGTTGCCTTTGTCATCGGTATGTTACTTGCCCGAGATTCGATCGTCGGTATCCAATACCTAGTTCAATCTCGTTACCGGCAAGTCTCTTTACTCGTTCCGTAATACATCATCTCACAACTAACATATTAGTTGTAATGCTTGCAAGGCTTATGTGATGTGTATTACCGAGAGGGCCCAGAGATACCTCTCCGATAATCGGAGTGACAAATCCTAATCTCGAAATACGCCAACCCAACATCTACCTTTGGAGACACCTGTAATGCTCCTTTATAATCACCCAGTTACGTTGTGACGTTTGGTAGCACCCAAAGTGTTCCTCCGGCAAACGGGAGTTGCATAATCTCATAGTCATAGGAACATGTATAAGTCATGAAGAAAAGCAATAGCAACATACTAAACGATCGGGTGCTAAGCTAATGGAATGGGTCATGTCAATAAGATCATTCAACTAATGATGTGACCTCGTTAATCATATAACAACTTATTGTTCATGGTTAGGAAACATAACCATCTTTGATTAACGAGCTAGTCAAGTAGAGGCATACTAGTGACACTTTGTTTGTCTATGTATTCACACATGTATTATGTTTCCGGTTAATACAATTCTAGCATGAATAATAAACATTTATCATGATTATAAGGAAATAAATAATAACTTTATTATTGCCTCTAGGGCATATTTCCTTCAAGTCGGCCCTCGAGAGTCGGCCAGACCCTCCCCCGGGGCCCACGCACCATTAATCAGATATGACGGAGAGTGGCAATAGTGATCACCCGCCAGGCGGCGGGGCTGTTGCCACGACTCCTTGACCAAGCCCGCGTCATCAGAAGCACGGCTACAGTAATCAGCAGCTGGCAAGACCCGCCCGCAGCGGACGCAGCCTGTCGGCTCCGTACCTTGCCAGTCGGCGGGGCCCACCAGTCGGCGGGCCCCAGCAGTCGGCGGAGAAGACGGAGGCTGGAGGCACTGACGGCTGGGCCCGCGTCCAGCCGGATTTCCATTGTACCCCTGGGGGGTAGGCCTATGTAAACCCCCCAGGGCACCCATGCAAAGGGTTGGAATCCATTAGCTCTAGACCAAATCATATAGGAGGGAGAGAGCTAGCCTTGCCCTCTCCTACCTCCAGGAAATAGCTCAAGGAGCAATCGTGTAAACACTTTGCCATAGTGATCATGCAGAGACCCCGTAGAGCAGCAGTAGGGGTATTATCTCCCCGGAGAGCCCTGAAGCTGGGTAAGATTCGCCGGCGTGCATGTCTACGCCTCATCCCGTTTCCAGGCACCGGCGACGTTCTACTCGCCCCCACCATGATAAGCCATCCTTTGGCATATGTCGCACCCAACCCCCGACATTTGGCGCTCACCGTGGGGCCTGGTGCACCGTCATCCAGAGACATGTTCTGGATGGGAACCCTTTTCCTCTCTGGCGAGCGCAGCCAGCCAGGCATGCCAGACGGAGTTTGCGCCGACGCACTGCACGGCGTTGAGATTGCCTGCACAGCTAGCCGCCTCGCCGAACTTGTCGGCGAGGTTCACATCTCCGATGAACCTGCATCCGACGTAGGCACGGGCGGCTCCGAGAGCCTCCTCGCGGGCCTCCTCGATCAACTCCACGTCGCCGGCGAGCCTGCCGTGGACTTGGAGTCTGTAGGTTCCACCGACCTGATGCTGGTCGACTCTGACACCACGTTGCTCGACGTGTTCCCCACTAATGTGGTGGTCTACGACGAGCCTCTCCCTCGTGCGGAGAGCGGCGGAAGCACCATCACCGAGGTGCTCGTCATCAGTCATGACGAGCTCCCCGGCGGAGGAGCGCATGACCCACTTGGCGTGGCGCTACAAGACCTGATTGTGCCCATTCTGGAAGACGCTGACGCGGAGGCGTTGGAGGCGTGCCGCCTTCAGCTGGTCGAAGGTGCGAAGAAGCTGGCTAGCATGAGACGCTTGTCAGAAGCCTACCAGCGAGAGATGGATCGCGCTGTTGGTGGCTCGCCAGCCCCAGCTGGGCCCAGCCGCCTTGGTACGGTCCAGCAGCGCGGCGTAGCCATCGCCAACCTGTTCGGGGCAAGTCGCCCTGTGTATGCTACACCTGCGGAGAACATTCGAGCCGCCCAGGCGGCGGCGGACGAGCTGGAAAATTTCGAGGGAGAAGAGCGCCGCCTGATGATGGAGCGAGTCCAGCGGCTCCTTGACGCGGCTGCCGCGCAGAACGAGGCCGGCTGCCGCACAGAGGCGCCGCAGCGGCAAAACGACGACCTTCGCCGAGACCAAGGCGCGACGTCTCGAACACCGACTGGCGGCGCCCGAGGAAGAAAGGACAAGGATCCGACTGCCAGCCATAGTCGGACTCAGATTACCATAGAGTGCGACCGAGACGGCCGCCTGAGAGCAGTAGAACACCGGGACGACTGTCCGCCTCCTCCTCCTCGCAAGGAAAGGTGAGTCTCCCCGCCGCCTGTTGATCATCCAACTCTTGGCGACCGCCTTGGCCGCCAAGAGGGAGTCGAGGAAAACGACGCCCGCCACCGGATTGACCGGCTTCACCGATCCTTGGCGTTGGAAGAAGAAGACGAGTTGGGTCCGCCTTGTTTCGGGACCCGCATTCGAGACGAGCCCTTTCCCAAAGGGTTCACGCTCCCAAGAGACACGCCCAAGTACACCGGCTCCGTGAAGCCGGAAGACTGGCTAGTCGACTACTCCACGGTTGTCAGCATAGCGAACGGCAACAAGCGTCTCGCCGTAAAATACGTTCCACTCATGCTCCAGGGCACGACCCGGACATGGCTGAACAGCCTGAAGCCCCGCAGCATCAACAGCTGGGTCGACTTCACCGAAGCATTCGTCCGCAACTTCACCAGCACATACAAGCGTCCTCCAAAGCCTCGTCAGCTCTCCTTGTGCATGCAAGGTCCCGATGAGTCGACTCGCGACTACCTCACGCGTTGGGCTGAGCTTCGGAACTCCTGCGAGGGCGTGCACGAGGTGCAGGCTATCGAGTACTTCACTGCTGGGTGCAGAGAAGGCACCCTCCTCAAGCACAAGCTCCTCTGCGACGAGCCAGAAACCCTCGACGAGCTGCTGATCATAGCAGACAAGTACGCCACGGTCAACTCCTCCATGAAGGCGGAGATTCAAGTCAGCGCAACTGGCAGAGTGGCCCCTCAGGCTCCAAGGACTCCGGCGGGAGACGCCAGTCGGTGACAACAGCAGAGCGACCACAAGTGCAAGGCCCCGCAGCCGGCTTCCAGCAGCCAGCAGGTCGCGACAGTTGTAGCCCAGCAGCCGGATGGGCAGCCTCCGCCCAAGCGACAGAAAGGCGGCAAGCCCAACTGGTTGCCGGCCTTCTCCTACGAGCAGACTCTGGATGGACCTTGCAAGTTCCATAGCGGCGCGAAGCCTTCGAATCACACCACCCGGAAGTGCCACTGGCTCACCAGGATCGCCAAAGTAGATGGCCTCCTACCTCCCCCGCCTGCTGGGCAGCCGCCGCCGCCTCAGCCCCAGCAGCCGGCTGTCAGGCTAGTCGGCGCAGTACAAGACGAATACCCCGAAGAACACGAAGCCTATGTGGTATTTACCAGTATGGCTGATGATCGACGCAGCAGGCGGCTGCAGTGACAAGAGGTGAATGCAGTAGCGTCGGAGACGCCAGAGTTCACGCACTGGTCCGAAAAGCCTATCAGCTGGAGCAGGGCTAATCACCCAGAGGTGATGCCGAGTCCGGGCTCTGATGCCTTGGTCCTGGATGCCACCTTTGCCACGGATAGACGAGCTACTCGTTTCTCGTGAGTTCTGATAGACGGAGGCAGCATCATTAAAATCCTGTACAAGGACACCACGGAGAAATTAGGAATCAAGCAAAGACAGCTTCAAAACAGCCGGACTGTGTTCCACGGCATTGTTCCTGGGCTTTCCTGCTCACCAATCGGCAAGATCCTGATGGACGTCCTCTTTGGAGACAAATATCACTTCCCCCGAGAGTCAGTTTGGTTTGAGGTGGTGGACCTTGAGAGCCCATACCATGCACTACTCAGCCGACCCGCCTTGGCCAAGTTCATGGTGGTCCCCCACTACGCCTACCTCAAAATGAAGATGCCCAGTTCCAGGGGGATTCTGACCATAGCCGGCGACTACCAGAAGTCGTCTGCTTGCGCGGCTGAGAGCAGTCGGCTAGCCGAGTCCCTGGTAATCGCGGCCGAGAAGCGGCTCCTTGAACGGGTTGTGGCGATGGCCGGCAAGCAGCCAGAGGTATCGCCCAACCCAAAGGAGCCGGAGGCTGAGGGTTCGTTCAAGCCGGCCAAGGAGACAAAGAAGATACCCTTGGATCCGGAGCACCCAGAGAGGTACGCTATCGTAGGCGCAAACCTCGACAGCAAATAGGAAGGCGAGCTCGTCGATTTCCTCCGTGAGAATCGGTACATCTTCGCATGGTCCCCCAAGACATGCCAGGTGTACCGACGGAATTCGCCGAGCACAAGCTACATGTCTGATTTGATGAAAAGCCGGTCAGGCAGCCCCTGCGCCGCCTATCAGAAGAGAAGAGAAGAGTTGTTGGAGAAGAAATAGCCCGGCTCCTAGCGGCCGGCTTCATTATGGAAGTATTCTTTCCAGAGTGGCTAGCCAATCCGGTCCTGGTACTGAAGAAGAACAAGCAGTGGCGAATGTGTATTGACTACATGAGCCTCAACAAGGCCTGCCCCAAGGACCCGTTTGCTCTACCAAGAATTGATCAAGTAATAGACTCCACCGCCGGATGTGAGCTGTTGAGCTTTTTGGATGAATACTCAGGATATCACCGGATCAAGCTGAACCCGGCTGACAGACTGAAGACCGCCTTCATCACGCCGTTTGGAGCCTTCTGCTGCCTCACCATGATGTTCGGCTTGAGGAATGCTGGCGCCACCTTTCAGCGTTGCATGCAGAAGTGCCTCCTCAAGCAACTCGGCAGAAACGCCCACGTCTACATGGACGATGTGGTGGTGAAGACGGAAAAGCGTGGAACACTGCTGGAAGACCTCAAGGAGACCTTTGAGAACCTGCGCCGATTCCAGATCAAGCTCAACCCTGAGAAGTGCGTCTTCGGAGTACCAGCCGGCCAACTCCTTCGCTTCCTGGTCTCTGAACGCGGCATAGAGTGCAACCCTGTAAAGATCAAGGCCATTGAGAGGATGGAGGCACCCAGCCGACTGCTGGACGTACAAAAGTTCACCGGCTTCTTGGCGTCCATCAGCCGATTCATCAGTCGGCTGGGCGAGAAAGCTTCCCCTTATACCAACTAATGAAGAAGACCACTTTCTTCGAATGGAACCACAAGGCGGACGAAGCTTTTCTCTATTTGAAGAAGATGCTGACTACTCCACCCGTTTTGGCGGCTCCGACTCCTAAGGAACCTATGCGCCTGTACATCGCCGCCACTAGCCGGGTAGTCAGCATGGTCATTGTAGTGGAACGCAAGGAGGAAGGCAAGGCACTACCTGTCCAGAGACCGGTATATTACCTGAGCGAAGTACTGTCGGCCTCCAAGCAGAACTTCCCCCACTACCAGAAGATGTGCTATGGCGTACACTTTACCGCCAAGAAATTGAAGCCTTACTGTCAAGAGCATCCAATCACTGTGGTCTGCACGGCCGCACTTGCCGAGATCATCGGAAGCCGAGATGCTTCTGGCCGAGTGGCCAAGTGGGCCATAGAGTTGGCTCCCTACACCATCCACTACCAGCCCCGCACCGCCACCAAGTCACAAGCACTGGCCGACTTCCTCGTCGACTGGGCCGAGACCCAGTACCTACCTCCAGCGCCCGACTCCACCCATTGGTGGATGCACTTCGACGGCTCCAAGATGCACACCGGCTTGGGAGCCGGCGTTGTCCTCACTTCCCCTAAAGGCGACAAGCTCAAATACGCACTGCAAATCCATTTTTCCGCCTCCAATAACGTCGCCGAGTACGAGGCGCTCATCCACGGGCTCCGGCTTGCCAAAGAACTTGGCATTCGCCGGATCCTGTGTTATGGCGACTCGGACTTAGTGGTCCAACAGTCATCTGGCGACTGGGACGCCAAAGATGCAAACATGGCAAGTTACCGTTTCCTCGTGCAGCAACTCAGTGGATATTTCGAGGGGTGCGAGTTCCTCCATGTGCCAAGAAACGACAACGACCAAGCAGACGCCTTGGCACGAATCGGCTCTACCTGCCAAGAAATACCATCCGGCGTCGCCTTCAGCGCCTCCTCAAGCCGTCTGTCAAGCCTTCACCAGAATCAGACTCCATCTTCATGCTGGCTCCCCCTGAAGAAGTCGGATCCGACTCCAGAGCCCCAGTAGATGGTACGAGGATTCTGGCAGATGGCTCCAAAGGCACCACAGTCGAAGCCGGCCCAGGGACTGCAGTACCCGGCCCGGGGACTGCGGTGGCGGGCTCGAAGACTCCAGGACTCGGCCCAAGAGCCGCGCAAGTCGCCTGGGGACTTCATTAACCCAGCAAGTGGTTGTTGACTCCAACCCGCCACCTCCCAGCCCAGCCGCCCTCGTCCAAGTCGCAGTTCTGGCAGTCGAAGAAATAGCAGCACCCTCATGGGCCCAGCCCATCCTCAAATTCCTGGTGAGCAAAGAGCTGCCAACTGATGAGACCTCAGCTCGGCAAGTACAACGCCGAGAGGCAGCCTACACCATAGTCAACAGAGAGCTGGTCAGGCGCAGCGTTGTTGGTGTCTACCAGCGCTGCGTAGAGCCAGAGCAAGGCCAAGCAATTCTCAAAGACATCCATCAAGGCGAGTGCGGCCACCATGCGGCTTCAAGAGCACTCGTCGCAAAAGCCTTTCGACACGGTTTCTTCTGGCCGACTGCCTTAGAAGAGGCCAAGGAATTGGTCCAAAAATGCAAAGGGTGCCAGAAGTTCAGCTCCAAGCCGCACCAGCCGGCTTCTGCACTCAAGACCATCCCCATTGCCTGGCCTTTCGCAGTTTGGGGTCTAGACATGGTGGGACCATTCAAGACGGCACGAGGTGGCTTAACTCACTTACTTGTCGCAGTGGACAAGTTCACCAAGTGGATAGAAGCGAAGCCAATCAAGAAACTGAACAGTCCGACTGCCGTGACTTTCATCTCCGATATCACAATTCGGTATGGCATACCACACAGCATCATCACCGACAACGGCACAAATTTTGCCAAAGGCGCCTTGGCCTGTTTTTGCGCAACACAGGGCATCCGACTGGACCTAGCGTCCGTCGCCCATCCACAGTCAAACGGCTAGGTGGAGTGAGAAAACGGCCTCATCCTGTCCGGCATCAAGCCCCGGCTGGTCGAGCCTCTGGAGTGCTCGGCTGGCTGCTGGCTCGATGAGTTGCCAGCCATCCTCTGGAGTCTGCGCACGACTCCAAACAAGTCAACCGGCTTCACACCTTTCTTCCTTGTCTATGGTGCCGAAGCCGTCATCCCAACGGACATAGAGTTCGACTCCCCGCGAGTCACCATGTACACCGAGGAGGAAGCAGAAGAAGCACGTCAAGACGGCGTCGATCTGCTGGAAGAGGGCCGGCTATTGGCACTCAGCCGGTCCAGCATCTACCAGCAGAGCCTGCGCCAATACTACAACAAGAAGGTCAAGCCAAGATCTTTCTAAGAAGGCGACCTTGTGCTCCGGCTGATCCAGCGAACAGCCGGCCAGCACAAGCTGTCGGCACCTTGGGAAGGCCCTTTCATCATCAGCAAAGTGCTGGGCAACGACTCCTACGACCTGATTGACGCTCAAAAGCCCCGAGCACGCAAGAGGGACTACTCTGGCAAAGAGACAACGGCCATGGAAAGCAAATCTCCCCCGAAGATTTTACAGTTGATGCAGTATGTACCACGCTACCTTTTGTATTAAAGTACCAAGACTTCGGCCCCCCCGAGACGAGCTCAGGGACTGCCCTCTTTTGTCTATATGATAAAAGTTATGCCTACGGGTATGTTACTCTTTGATTACCGCTGGGCACCGGGCTCGACAGGTCGGCCCGGGGACTTGCCACCTTGCACTATGAAATGCTTCATGCAGCCGGACAAGTAGTGTGTGACGCCTAAGCCGTCTCCTGTCAGAAGCCGCAGCTCGCAGAGCGACTGTACGGTGGGCAGGAGTAAGGTAGAATGGGCGTTCACATGAAAAATGGCTAAGGACTCAAAGCGTAGAACATAGCTTAAAGCCGGCTTCCAGCCTTCCTTTTTTCTTTTCACAAACCGACTATTAAGCAGTCGGCTCACCGCCTTCTATTAAACTTGCTAAAAAACTCTAAAACGGCTAAGTACTTGCCTTCCCAAAGTAGCCAAGCATTTGATCCAACGACAGTCCGCAGAGCGGCTGTCCGACTGGCAAGACAGGCAACTAAGGGAAAGCGGCAAAGGAAAAAAGCCAAAAGAGCAATGAGCAAGAAAAGATAGAATTCAGATAAATATTTACATAGCATAGGCCCTTGGCCGAATCTTCGAGCAGAAATTCAAAATACACCCCACTCCGGCTGGGCAGTCTCGGCTCGATTGCCCCCGGCGGTAGTCGGCTCGGTCGCAGGCGGCTCATTGCTGGAGGCACGGTCGAGCTGAGGCTGGCCGTCCGCTCCGTCTTCTGGTTCTTCCGTCTCGCCTCCGTCCTCCGCATCGCCTTCCTCCTTGGCGCTGGAACCGATCACCTCCGCCGAGTCCTCGCCGTAGCCTGGGTTCATCCCAAACCACTCCGGTGGTACCTCCTCGCCGTCTTCAGACCGTTCGGGGACGAAGATGCTGGTGTCGGTGTACTCGGCAATCGCCGTAGCACGCTTGACAAGGGCGTCTTCCGCAGCTGCCAGCTCCAGCTGGGCCTCTGACCGGAGTGTGGCCAGCCGGTCTAGGTCCAGCCCCGGATACCATGCCTTGACGAACTCCATGGCCCGGCGCGCTCCAGCTCGGGCCGAGGAACCTTTCCAGGCTTCAAGATGACCAGCCACGACCTCCAGCCAGTCGGCAGTCTGACTGGGGGTGCGCGGAGCCTGCATGTCCGGCCACAGGGCAGCAACCGCCTGGGCGCCGACACGTTGAAGCCGGCACAGCATCCGGTGAGTCGGCCGAAGGCGAGCCTCGATGCTCAGGATATGCTCATCAAGGGTCCGGGGGGCGTCGGCGGCGATCTTTGCACCTTCCGCCCTCCGACCTTCACGGTCAGCCTCGATGGCTTGGATGGCGGCCTGCGAGTGCGCAGGGAAGAAGTCTGCCAAGACGGAAGAAACGAAGAAACAAGTCAAAAACCGGGAGTCGGCACGATTTATAATCGGCAGCTCGAAGAAAGAAAGTAAAGAAACTCACCATCAACAATGTCTTTAATCTCATGGAAGCCGGAGGCCAGCATTGCCTCTTTGTCAGTCCAGGAGGAGCGCTCGCTCACGAACTCGGCCAAGAGGGCGGTTTCCGCCTCCTTCCGCATCTTCGCAAGCAGCTCCCTCTGCTCTGCCAATTGAGTGGCCAGAAGATCACGCTCTGTGGCGAGCTTGCTGCACTCCTCCCCCTTGGCGCGCAACGCGGAGTTGGCTTCACTCAGCTGCTGTTGAAGAACAACGTTGGCTTCTGAAGAGAAGGAAGAAAGAAGGCGTTAAGTCGTCAGTAAAGAAGGTCGCCGGGGAGATCTGGCCCGACTGCTCAGCAGTCAGCCCGAATCTCGGGGACTACAGCCCGCGGGTGCGCCAGCGCGCCCCCGCATAGAAGAAAAAGGACTCACTCCGGCTCTCAGACAAGTCGGTGGTCCGCTTGCCCAGCTCTTCAATGTTGCAGTTGAAGGCAGTAACACGGAGGTTGTGGTAGTCCTGCGACAAATATTTCAGACAAAAGTGAGTACCCGGAACTCACCAATTGGAGTTCCGGGCCGGCTGCTCAGTAGCTGGCCCGAAACTCGGGGACTACACCCAGTGGGTGCGCTGGCGCGCCCCCACAGAGAGGAACAAGAAAAAAAAGAGGACCAAAGAAAAAGCATACCCGGACGGCTGCTCGTGACGCCAGGTATGCCTTGGTGCAATTCTGGATCGCGTCGCCCTCAGCTCGCAGCTTCGTCTGGACGTCCAGAAGCGCCTGGTTCAGCGGCCCTGTGCTACTTCCTCGCACCCACCCAATGGGCGCGGCGCTCGTCGCTTCGGTGTCCGGGATCGCCGAGCTGGCGGTGCCGGTCTCCAGGGGGTGTGGCGCCGAAGTCGCCTTCTCAAGACGGCGGCACGTTGGCAAGCCGACTTGAAGGAGAAGCCTCGCCATGGCCTCATCTTCAGTCGGTGGCACCGGCGGGTCCGCCGGCTGTTCACCTTGCGCGCCCCCAGACGGCGGCGGAGGTGGCGGCAGAACGATCACGTCCGGCATGGAGGAGTCGCCGCCTTCCCTCTCCGGGATGGGGTTCTCGCCGCCGGCTTCCCCACTCTGCCCCGTGAACTCCGGAGGCGGCGGCGCAGAGTTCAGCAGGGTGACAAACACCGCCGATTGGCGGTGCGCGGCCTCCTCAGCCTGCCGCTTCGTCGCGGCGACGGCTTCGGCCTCGGCCAGTTTCTTCTTGGCGGAGGCCTCTGCCTTATCGGCCTCCACCTTCTCCAGGCGGGCGGCCTCTTCCTCGTTGCGCTTCTCCTGCGCATTCCGCTCCATCGCCTCCCGGAGGTCGGCGGCGGGGTTAATCCGCCGAGCGGAGGCGGACGTCTCCGCTGACCCCATGACGGAGGCGGCGACGACCCTCTCAAGAGTGAGGGGAGCCTTGAAGCAAGGGAAACAAGTAAAAGACTCAGTCAAAGCCACAAAGAAAGAATAAAGCGTTGAGACGGAATACTCAAGCGGAGACCAGTGGCGGCTTCTTCACTTCCTTACGGAAGCGGATGGCCTTCGCAGCCGCCTCGTCCCGCCGGGTCGCCGCAGCCGAACTCTTGGGCTTCTTCAGCTGACTGCCGAACAAGGTCGGCACGGCCCTACGCTTCTTCCCGCCGCCTGGAGCACCCGGCGCGGAAGAAGAGCCCGCGCCGGGGTGGCTGGCTCCTGGCCGATGGCGGGGGGCGACCTCCTCCTCATCATCAGGCCAGTCCTCTAGGCTGGCCCCGAGCCACGGGCCGCCTCCTCCCTCCGCGTCGTCTTCCAAAGCCACCACTCCCAGATCAGGGTCGTCGACGTCGCTCACTGCCCGGTCGGCAAGGAACTCGCGGGCCGGCCCCGTGGTGCCGGCTGGTGGATGGAGGAGGGGATTCTGACCAAAGCCGACTGGTCAGGCCGCACAAAACAAACTCGGCAAGAAAGAAGACAATCCAAAGAAAGAAAGAAAAGGCAACTCACTGTGGGTGGGGGGTTGGCGCGGGAGTACGGCTCCTTGCCAAACCGCCAGTCCTCCAGGAGCTTGCTGTCCGAGAGGTAGTTCACCATGTAGGCCACCTCCTCGTGAGGCATGTCCTTGGTGCACATCCGACTCGGGTCACTGTGCCCGCTCATTTGGCATATCATGTGGGGGCGACCATGGAGCGGGAGAACTCGGCGCGCCACAAAGGCGGCCAACAGGTCTGGACCAGTCAAGCTCTCCGACTGCGCCAGCACTCGGAGTCGCGCGACGGCACCGGCTCCCGCAGGAGTCAGCAACTTGACCCGGTACGACTAGTTGGGCAGTCTCCCAGCCGGCGGGCCGGCTTTGAAAGCCGGCAGGTTGACCCAATCGCCCCTCGCAAAGACGCTCTTGACGTAGAAGTACGATCGTTGCGACATCTTCACCGACTTTATCAACTTGATGGTGGGGAAGGGGTTGTCGGCTCCCGATCTCCGCCCGGCGATGAACGCGCCGCATTGAGCCGGCACGCCTGCAGCCTGGGTGCCGAGCTTGGAGTAGAAGAACTCCCCCCAGAGCTCGAGGGTGGGGAGGACTCCGAGGAAGCCTTCACACAAGGCCATGAAGGCGGACAACAGCACCGCCGTGTTGGGCGTGAGGTGGTGCGGCTGGAGGCCGTAGAACTCCAGAAAAGAGCGGAAGAAGCTGCTCGCCGGCAGCCCCAATCCGCGCAGGCAGTGCGAGCGGAAGATGACCCGCTCGCCCTCCTCCGGCACTGGGGAAATCTCCTCCCTCGGCGCAAGACGCACCCACATGTAATCTTCATCGGGGAGCCGACGAGTCTTGCGGAGGAACTCGATGTGGTCGTCGTGAACTTCTGAGCCGTCCCAGGTGTCGGAACGCACCGAGGGAGGCGCGGCGGCAGAAGAAGAACTCATCGTGAGCTGATCGCCGCGGCGTTCGTCAAAGCTTGGGCGCACAGCGGGGCGAGGAAGAAGAAGAAGGAGAATAGCAAGGAGTAGTGGGAAGGAGGGGTGCACGCGCTCTGCCGCGCCCCCCTCCTCCCCCTACTTATAGCCTCATGGGCTGCGAAGCCGAGGGGGCGGTCGTGGGATTTACTGCGCCCACGACCCCATGACCCCCACGTTTCCGCGACAAAGTTACTGCACGCAGTAACTTCACAAGAATCCCAACCGTCCGCACGGGCCACAGCGGATCCGCTCAAGCGCCGAGGCGCGGTAATGGCGGGCCCCTCCTACGGGCCTGTGCCGTCACGCACGTAGGCTGGCAGACTGGCCTGGCCGCGCGTTGCCACGTGACGGGCCCGGAACAGGCGGCGGCCCGGAAGCTTAGCCGGCACGCTACTTGGATCTCGCCATGACGTTCGAAATACTGTGCAAGTCAGAGTTGGGCGGGCCCGACTCCTTATAGTCGGCCCGGCGGAAATCAAGCAAGAACCATGTTTCGAGCACCCGGAAAGAGAAACTGCTGAGGCTTCTCGGCCGATCGTCCGTGGCACCTCATCAACTTCGGGGACTGCTGTCGGAGTAATGGGCCACGGGTAGGCTAACCCGAGCCCCAGAACCTTTCAAGACATCGGGGCAGGCTGCGCCCCTGAAGATCCCAGGACACGAAGCCGCCTTTAGAGAAGTCGGCGGCAAGGCAACCGACTAGCCACTCGCGGCCGAGTCCCAGGAACGACTTCAGGATAAGCCGACTCCTGACTGCCGACTTCCCAAGAAGCCGACCTTGGGGAGTCGGACCGCGACTCCAACAAACCCCATATCCTCATCGGGAGGGACAGGACCGGGGAGTGGCTACAGTAAAGCCCGCTCCCGCCCCTTACCGGGGGCAGGCATGGCCACAGCACGCCGTACCCGGGGAGATCTCCGTGTGGCGTCGCACTGTTGCCGTGCCGGCCCTAACATCAGCACCGAAGGACCGAATCCTGTGCCCACGACGGCTTGTCTGTACGACCCTAGGGCGGCGGGTCCCACCAGCCAGTGGGACCCCAGGAGATGGCAAGTGCGCCACCAGTCGGCCCCCGAGGGTCGGCCAGACCCTCCCCCGGGGCCCACGTGCCATTAGTCAGATGTGATGGAGAGTGGCAATAGCGATCGCCCGCCAGGCGGCGGGGCTGTTGCCACGACTCCATGACCAAGCCCACGTCATCAGAAGCACGGCTACAGTAATCAGCAGCCGGCAAGACCCGCCCGCGGCGGACGCGGCCTGTCGGCTCCGTACCTAGCCAGTCGGCGGGGCCCACCAGTCGGCGGGCCCCAGCAGTCGGCGGAGAAGACGAAGGCTGGAGGCACTGACGGCTGGGCCCGTGTCCAGCCGGATTACCAGTGTACCCCTGGGGGGTAGGCCTATATAAACCCCCAGGGCACCCATGCAAAGGGTTGGAATCCATTAGCTCTAGACCAGATCATATAGGAGGGAGAGAGCTAGCCTTGCCCTCTCCTACCTCCAGGAAACAACTCAAGGAGCAATCATGTAAACACTTTGCCATAGTGATCATGCGGAGACCCCGTAGAGCAGCAGTAGGGGTATTATCTCCCCGGAGAGCCCTGAAGCTGGGTAAGATTCGCCGGCGTGCATGTCTACGCCTCATCCCGTTTCTAGGCACCGGCGATGTTCTACTCGCCCCCACCATGATAAGCCATCCTTTGGCATATGTCGCACCCAACCCCCGACAGAAACCAAATCAGTACATTGAAGATAAACATGAAGCCATGTTAACATTGAAGACAAACAAAAAGCGAAGACTTTGCAAATGTAACGCCAACAGAAAGTATTCCAAACACAAGTTTGGTGGTGGCGTTACCCACCATATAGGAAGTATTAGACCCAAACACGGCACACAATTATCGTGGCGCTCCGAAGTCAAATTCCGCATTAATGTATTCACACTTAGAGTGTAAGTCTTCATTAGTTGAAGATATACGTTACTTCATGTGTTTGCACATCTAAGTCATCAACATGCATAAGTGTTAGGATGTGTGCATGATCACAGGACATTTGAGGATTCCAAGATGTTTAGCTCACTCCGCAACTTGCAAAACCTTTTCTCATCCAAGGGCTTTGTGAAGATATCTGCCAGCTGCTCTTCAGTGTTGACGTGAATGATATCAATATCTTCCTTCATGACATGATCTCTGAGAAAGTGATGACGGATCTGAATGTGCTTTGTCTTCGAGTGCTGAACTGGGTTGTTGGCGATCTTAATGGCGCTTTCATTGTCGCAGTAGAGTGGCACTTGCTTCAGATGAATGCCGTAGTCTTTGAGTGTTTGCTTCATCCATAGAAGTTGAGCGCAGCAAGATCCAGCAGCAATGTATTCAGATTCAGCAGTGGAGAGAGATACACAGTTCTGCTTCTTTGAAGACCAACACACAAGTGATCTTCCCAGAAAGTGACATGTGCCTGATGTAGACTTGCGATCCACCTTGTCACCAGCATAATCAGCATCCGAGAATCCAACTAGATCAAACTCTGAGCCCTTTGGGTACCATAATCCTAGTGTTGGGGTGTAAGCCAAATATCGAAGAATTCGCTTCACAACTAAGTGATGCGATTCCTTTGGTGCCGCTTGGAATCGGGCACACATGCAAACACTAAGCATGATATCTGGCCTAGATGCACATAAATAAAGCAAAGAACCAATCATGGAGTGGTATACCTTTTGATCAAACTCTTTACCATTGGTGTCAGAATCTAGATGACTCTTGGTAGGCAGTGGCGTTGTATAACCTTTGCAGTCTTGCATTCCAAACTTCTTCAGGCAATCTTTGAGGTATTTCTCTTGAGATATGAAGATGTCATTGCGTTGCAGTTGTATTTGAAGACCAAGGAAGAACTTCAGCTCACCCATCATGGACATCTGATATATCTCTTGAATCATGTATCCAAATTCATCACTGTATTTCTGATTAGTGCAGCCGAAGATAATGTCATCCACATATATTTGGCACACAAACAATTCACCATCATATGTCTTCGTGAAGAGAGTGGGATCCAGGGAACCAGGTTTGAAGCCTTTGCTCTTTAGGAAGTCTTTGAGTGTGTCATACCAAGCACGAGGGGCTTGTTTGAGGCCATACAGTGCCTTGTTGAGCTTATAAACCATGTCAGGATGTTTTGGATCTTCGAAGCCAGGCGGTTGTGCAACATACACTTCTTCTTTAATCTTGCCATTGAGAAAAGCACTCTTCACATCCATTTGATACAGAAGGATGTTATGATGATTTGCATAGGCTAGCAGTATGCGTATAGCTTCAAGCCTAGCCACAGCAGCAAATGTTTCATCGAAGTCAATTCCTTCAACTTGAGTGTATCCTTGAGAAACTAGACGAGCCTTGTTTCTTATAACTTGACCATGCTCATCTTGCTTGTTGCGATATATCCATTTAGTGCCTATGATATTGTGTTTCCGAGGATCAGGACACTTGACCAGTTCCCATACATCATTTAGCTCAAATTGTTGAAGCTCTTCTTGCATGGATTGAATCCATTCAGGTTCCATGAAGGCTTCATCAACTTTCTTGGGTTCTGATATTGAGACGAATGCAAAGTGTCCACGGAAATTTGCTAGTTGTGTTGCCCGTGATCGAGTGAGTGGACCAGGTGCATTGATGCTATCGATTATCTTCTCAATCTGTACTTCATTCGCAACACGAGGATGAACTGGACGAAGATTTTGCTCTTGTTGATCATTGTCATCATTCGAAGGATTGTCTTCAGACCAAGCATTGTCTTCAGGTTGATCAGGTGCAGAGATGATAAGTTCCTCTTCAGGTTGTACTTCAGATGGTATGATTTCTCCAGTTCCCATAAGCTTGATGGATTCACTGGGTGGAATTTCATCTAGCACATTTGGTAGGTGCTCTCTTTGCGAGCCGTTAGTCTCATCGAACCACACATCCACAGTTTCAACCACTTTATAGTGAAAGAGGTTGAAGACTCTGTAGGAGTGCGAATCCTTTCCGTAACCAAGCATAAAACCTTCATGTGCTTTCGGTGCAAATTTTGAAGTGTGATGAGGATCCTTGATCCAGCACCTGGCACCAAATACTCTGAAGTAACTGACAGTTGGCTTCTTACCAGTGAGGAGTTCATAGGATGTTTTGTTCAGAAGCTTGTGAAGATAAACACGGTTGATGACATGGCATGCAGTATCAATGGCTTCGGGCTAGAACTTCCTTGGAGTCTTGTATTCATCGAGCATCGTTCGAGCCATCTCAATGAGTGTTCTGTTCTTGCGTTCCATGATGCCATTCTGCTGCGGCGTGTACGGGGCTGAGAACTCATGAGTGATGCCCAATGTATCAAGATAAGTGTCGAGGCCGATGTTTTTGAATTCAGTTTCATTGTCACTTCGTATGTGCTTGATCTTGACACCATAGTTATTCATGGGTCGATTGGCGAAGCGTCTGAAGACATCCTGCACCTCAGTCTTGTAGAGAATTATATGCACCCATGTATATCTTGAATAATCATCAACAATGATGAAGCCATAGAGACAAGCAGTAGTAGTAAGAGTTGAGTAGTGAGTAGGACCAAAGAGGTCCATGTGTGGCAGTTCGAAGGGTTGAGTCATTGTCATGATTGTCTTCGAGGGATGCTTGGCCCTCGTCATCGTTCCAGCTTCGCAGGCACCGCATAAGTGATCCTTCTTGAACTTGACGCCCTCGATGCCTATGATATGCTTCTTCTTTACAAGAGTGTGAAAATTCCTCATGCCAGCATGCTAGCATGCCCTAGCCTCCGATGCCAGAGCCAGCATTCTGAAGCTTTTGCAAGAAGACATACGGTGAGCTGTGGTCCTGCTGAGAAATCTACCATGTAAAAATCATATTTCCGATACCCTTCAAAGACTAGAGACTTGTCAGATTCCATTAGAACTAGGCAACGATATTTTCCAAATATCACAATCATGTTCAAATCGCAAAGCATTGAGACGGACATTAAGTTGAAACCAAGGGATTCAACAAGCATCACTTTATCCATGTGCTGATCCTTTGAGATTGCAACTCTACCTAGACCAAATACCTTGCTTTTACCAGTATCAGCAAATGTGATGTGACTTTTGCCAGATGGTCGTAGAGTTGAGTCCATGAGAAGACTTCGCTTGCCAGTCATGTGATTAGTACATCCACTATCAATAATCCATTCTGAAGTAGCTGGTGTCGTACCCTACAGTGCAGTTAGGGGGATAGGCTTCACGAAGAGAATTGTGAAGCACAAACATTTGACGAGCAAGTGGATTATGAAAGCTTAGATAGAGGTTAGGACTGATAGTGCAAGTAGCAAGCGACTCAGGAACAAAATACATAATAAGACCATTTGGGCATTTGATCTTGCGCCCTACAAGATGTTTAAGGTCCCCAACAATAGCTTCAGACGCATTTGGTTTTTGGCTAGAGACCTTTCCCTGCAAAAGAGAGTTAAGCTTTCTTAGCCACCCACATCTTCAAGGGCGGCTTCGAAGCAATGAGTCTAAGTGCAGCATTTGAGAACTTAGGCTTGGGAGCCTTAGCAAATAGTCTTGCAGGTGGACAATAGTACTCATAAGAATAAGCAGAGTAGTTCTGGGTCTTATGAACATGGCGGTTTGATGAAACGCGCTCATATTCATAGGTCTGAGTATGGTTTCCCTGCAAAACATTTGCATTAGTGCGACTCAGGTGAGTCCTCTGTCTATATGAAGCCTTTGGACTATATGAAGCCTGTGGTCTGGGGTCTGTCTTCTTCACTTGTGGTGTCATGATGACATTCACAGGAAGATTCTCCAGACACTTTTTCGGCACCCAGATTTTCTTCATAGGTGGCCCATTCCTGCAGTTAGTACCAATATACCTGGCAAACACTTCACCATTCTGATTCTTAAACAGTTTATAGTTTGCATCAAAGGATTCATCAATGACAATGGGATTAGTACAAGTGAAGCCAGATAGGGTGGATGGATCCATTGAAGGTTCCTTTGCAGGAACCCATGCGGTTTTGGGGTACTGCTCAGGTTTCTAGTAAGAGCCATCAACATTGATTTTCCTTTCGAACCCAACACCCTCTTTCCTAGGGTTCGGTTCAGGATCTTCCTTTTGAGGACATCACATAGTGTCTGATGCCCTTTGAGACTTTTGTACATCCCTATTTCAAGCAATGTCTTCAACCTAGCATTTTCATCAGCAATAGCAATGGCATCCTCAGCAGAGGGGTTAGCTACAACATCAATAGTTGAAGATATTGCAACAGTGGCAGCAGTAGAACATCCAGCAACAGAAGTGGCGTTGTCATGCTCAATGCATTTAAGACATGGTGGTTCAAATCCTTCCTGAGCGGGACTGATCTGCTCGGCGCGAAGTGACTCATTTTCCTTTTGAAGATCTTCATGAGCCGCTCTCAATTTCTCAAGTTCTTGCTTCCTTTGAAGATAATCATAGGAAAACTTTTCATGAGTTGTTGAGAGCGTTTCATGACAACTTTCAAGTTCCTCATACTTAACATGAAGATTTTTTATGTCTTCAATTAAGGACTGAGATCGAGTCATTTCAGTGTCTAACAGGTCATCGCTTTTGTCTAATAGTTTTTGAATATGTTCCATAGCTTTCTGTTGTTTAGTGGCAATTTTAGCAAGTGTTTTGTAGCTGGTTTTGGAACCACAATCAAAGTCATCTTCACTGGATGTTTGACAGTGAGTAGTGCGTGAGTTTACCTTGGCACCGCGTGCCATGAAGAAGTAGGTGGGAGCAGAGTTGTCCTTGTCATTAGCATCGGCGTCGGTGACGAAGTCATTGTCTTCAGTGTTGAAGATGGACTTGGCAACGTAGGCTGTAGCCAGACTTGCAACGCCAGAATCAGACTCCTCCTCAGACTCCACCTCTGCCTTCTCAGAAGCAGACCCCTCCCCTGAATCCATTTCCTTGCCAACAAACGCACGAGTCTTGCCAGATGAGCTCTTCTTGTGTGATGAAGACTTTGAGGAAGACTTGGAAGAAGACTTTGAGTATTTCTTCTTCTTCTTGTCGTCAGAATCATATTCCTTGCTCTTCTTCTGCTTCTTCTTGTTCTCATTGTCCCACTGCGGACACTCAGAGATGTAGTGACCAGGTTTCTTGCACTTGTGGCATGTTCTCTTCTTGTAGTCATGAGCAGAAGCTTCATCATTCCTTGAGCTGGATTGTGAGGACTTTTTGAAGCCTTTCTTCTTGGTGAATTTCTGGAACTTCTTCACAAGCATAGCAAGCTCCTTTCCAATGTCTTCAGGATCATCAGAACTGCAGTCAGATTCTTCTTCAGATGAGGAAACAACTTTTGCCTTCAAGGCATGAGTTCGGCCATACTTGGGACCATAGATGTCTCTTTTCTTAGAAAGCTGAAACGCATGTGTGTTGAGCCTTTCAAGTATGTCAGACGGATCGAGTGTCTTGAAGTTATGGCATTCTTGAATCATCAGGGCTAGGGTGTCAAATGAGCTATCAAGTGATCTCAGGAGTGTCTTGACAATTTCATGCTTAGTGATATCAGCAGCGCCGAGAGCTTGAAGCTCATTTGTGATGTCAGTAAGGCGATCAAACGTGAGCTGAACATTCTCATTGTCGTTTCTCTTGAAGCGGTTGAAGAGGTTGCGAAGGACACTGATCCTTTGATCTCTTTGGGTTGAGACGCCTTCGTTGACCTTGGAAAGCCAGTCCCAGACTAGCTTAGATGTTTCCAGAGCGCTCACACGGCCATACTGCCCTTTGGTCAGATGACCACAGATGATGTTTTTGGCAGTGGAGTCCAGTTGAACGAACTTCTTGACATTAGCAGCGGTGACACCTTCACCAGCCTTGGGAATGCCATTCTTTACGACATACCAGAGGTCAACATCAATGGCTTCAAGATGCATGCGCATCTTATTCTTCCAGTAGGGATATTCAGTTCCATCAAAGACAGGGCACGCAGCGGAGACTTTGATTATCCCTGCAGTCGACATAGCTAAAACTCCAGGTGGTTAAACCAAATCACACAGAACAAGGGAGCACCCCGCTCTGATACCAATTGAAAGTGCTAGTGATCGACTAGAGGGGGGTGAATAGGAGATTTTTATGAAACTCTTCAAAACATGGAAGTTTCGAAGACAAACGATAGATATAAACCTATTACCATGCATCGGAAGATAGACTACACTAGAAAAGCCATAGTCAAGTATTTGATGAAGTGAAAGCTGTCGGATTTCGGGTTCCGGCAGACCCTTGAGGTTTGAACACTGGGGTGCGCGCGGAGATTTCGCCTCCTACCCTCCTGCACCCCTCCGCCTTGCTAGGATCTAAACTACGGCAAGAGCAACACAAGAGACACATGGTTTATACTGGTTCGGGCCATCGTTGTGGTGTAATACCCTACTCCAGTGTGTGGTGTGGTGGATTTCCTCTTGGGCTGATGATGATGAACAATACAAGGAAGAACAGCCTCGCGAGGGACTGTTCTTGGCTGAGGCGGTGAACTGCTGGGAGGAGTTCAGTCACCTTTCTCTCTCTCTGGCTGCTTCTCGGCCAAAACTCTTCTCTTCTAACCTGGCCGACCGAACCAACCCCTTTTCTATGTCGGTGGCTGGTCCTATTTATAGAGGCCCTGGTCCTCTTCCCAAATATCGAGCGGGAAGGGAGCCAACAATGGCGGGCTAATTTTGAAGGGGGACAGCAAGTACTAGCTACCCTGACAAAAGTAGTCTTCGCCTGCGCAAAGCTCTGGTGATGACGCCGTCTCGGGCTCCACGATGACCTCCGTCTCGTAGTCCTCCTGGTCTTGGTCTCATTGCACTGAAATGGCAACCTTTGCCTGATGCCTCGGTACTCTGCGGCTGCGCTTGCCCCCTTTGCACCAAAGAGGAAAGGAGGACACTGCGCGGGCCGGCACCCGCCTGGCGCCCTGAGTCGTCATGGATTGCGTCACGGGCACCTCGTGAGGTACCCCGCCCTGATCTCTCCGCCTCCTCGTGAGCCAGCCTGACGAGGCCGTGCCTGAGGAAGCTCCGCGTCGTCCGCCCCGCGAGGCTTGGCCCCTCGCGAGGGTCTTGGGTCTGTGTTGGTGAAGATGGCCCGTGCTGGGCCCCCCTTTGAGCCACGCCGCAGGCTGCAGGCAGGCAAGTCTGGGGACCCCCGTTCCCAGAACGCCGATAGTAGCCCCCGGGCCCAAGGCGCGCCCGGACTTGGCCATGCAGGGAGGCGGAAGGGCAAGAGCGAAGCGCCGTGGGCCCTAACAGCCTGCGGCCTTGGGCGCCGCGTGGCGGTTGATTCGATGTGGGTGCCTCCACTTCCCCATGGCGCCTCGGCAACTGCACGGATTGGACAAGTCCCTGCATGCAAAACGGGTCATGATTACCTGCGATCATGGAGGTCGGCGGTTGGCCTTCGCCGGCCATAAGTACGGAACGGCGCGCGCTCTTCCAGTCCATCCCTCCTTGCTTCTCCTTCTTCCCGATCCTTTCTCCGTCTTGCCGCGACGGCTCCAATCCGCCGGTTCTCGACGGCAGAGAAGGGAAAGGCTCCCTGAGAGGAACCAAACCCACTCCCGCCGAAGAAACGGCTCATCCCCCGTGGCCCGGACGAGGGGGCCCTTCAGGTGGTGTCGAGGCCTTGGTGCGAGCGGGCGCTGCCGGGGTTCCCGCTTCCATTGTACGCCCACGTCGAGGGCCCCGAAGGAGCTGATGCTGACCGCCACGGGCGGCACCGCCGTCGGTGCCGACGGGTCACGAAGGTGTGGGTCGTCCCCCCTGGGGTCCACACCGAGGGCTCCTCCCAAGAGTTCGTGCTCCACGTCGCCATTCCTCTTCAGTCTTGGATCCGCCTTCCTCCCGTCTTCGCCTCCATCATCCCGCAGGGGGAGCCCCTGGAGCTTTGGCTGCAGCACGCCGGCTGCAGCACCCTCGCGACCGAGGCAGAGGTCGCGGTCGTCGCCCCGGGCGAGGTCTACATGACTCGAGGCTGGAGAGAGATCGCCCGGGTTTGCAGGACAAGGGGCGTCTGCGCGATCCACTTGGACTACGACGGTGCTTCGGTGATGCTCTTCAAGGTCTTCGATGCGAGCGGGCGCCGGCTAGAGTGCTGCCCCGGGGAAGGCGGCCAGGACCCTGCTGCGACGAGGACTGGGCTCGCCAACCGCTCCCTTGGCGCCTCCTTAGGCGGTGGAGACGTCGGAGGTTCCAGCGACTCCGGCGAGCTCTTCACGAACCCGGAGACGAGCGATGATAGGTACGAGCCCCCGAGCCGGTGTCGCTCCTGGAGCAGGGCGGGCTCGTCAGGCCGCCGCCGACTCTGATCTGGATGGGGTTGGCATCGGTGCTCGACGGCCCACTGTTGATGATGGTGTCTTTTGTAGGGATGCGCGTTGGTTGCGTCCCTTTAGGATCTGTTCCCTGCGAGGAACCAAAAACGCGCCCCGTGGGGGCTTGTAAGGTGCCTGTGATCCTGTTTTGTTAATATAAGAATTGCGCGAGTTGCTCATCCCGTCTTAGCTCAGTCCTCCCTTTCGAACCTCATGAGGGCTTGGTGCTCTGCGCCGACAGGTCCCAGTCCCAAGGCGGCTTCAGCCGTCGCTGGTATGCCAGGTCGCGATGCCGTGGTCAAGGCCAGGAGGTGAGCGACCCGAAGTCCGGTAAGAGCCCCTGTGTCGCGATGCTCAGGAGGTCCCCTTTGGCGCCCAAGCAGCCATCGTTTGGTGAGAAAGGGGAGCGGCGTTGCTAACAAGGGATAGCATTAGGTGCGGGGATGGTGCCACGGTAGCTGGTGCTTCCGGGTGATGACTTATCTCAAGGATCAGGGGCCGCTCTCTGGTGTGTCGCCGGGTCCGTGCATCGGCAAGCGCGAAGTTGCTCGGCGTGGTTCTCGTGTGTCTCTCCCCTCTCGCCTTTGCTCCCCTTTCTGCTCTACGTCCTCGGGTCCCGGCCCTCGAGCAAGTCTCAGCCGTCGCTGGTATGCCAGGTCGCGATGCCGTGGTCAAGGCCAGAGGGTGAGGGCTGGAGAGCCAGTAGGAGCCCTGAATCGTGATGCTCAGGCACCCCCCCTTTAACGTGCAAGCAGTTCTTGCGGACGAGAGCGAAGGAGACACCGCAAGAGCCTCGCCTGGCGCAGCTCCCTCAGGAGGTCCTGCAGGTCCATCATAGAAAAAACAAGGGGTTGCCATGACAATTGACAGTGAGCCGTTGGTTGCTTTCGAGGGGTAGTGAGGCACTGAAGGCTTGACGAGGTGACGCTAGGCGGGGCTGCCGCGGCCAGAGCTCAGCCATCCAGGTTTGTCGGCGTTGCAGGGACGGACCCATGCGCAAGCGTCGTGCCGTTTGGGAGCAGCTCCGTTAGTTGGCGTCAGCTGAGTAGGCAACTAGGTAAAACACATTAGCCGCGAAGGAGTGGATTCGTTCAAATTGGTGTTGGGAATGCGGACATCACTGGGTCAGGCCCGAGCGACTTGGGGGGTCATGCAGCCCGAGGGGCGCCCCCAATAAGGTAAGCTAACAACATGGAATAAAAAGGGATACACGCCGCAGGGACGGACCCACGCGGCCTGGGAATAATGCAGCCCTGGGGGGGCGCTCCCAGCTGGAAATAAGACTCGAAGGATGTCACCTGATGATGTTGAGGACGAAGGGGTGTTGGTGTAGCAAGCTCGGTGGGCTGCGGAAGCCGATCCTCATGAGCCCCCAGGCCCAGGGGCCTCGGGAGGCTCCGGAGGCGTTGGCGGCTCCTCGCGGACCATCTCCATCTCCGCCAGGGCTGCGGAACGCCTGGCCTCTTGTGCCTCCGTGGTGCCCCTCATGAGGTGCTGGTACGTGGCAGCCACGTTCAGCAAGCCATAAGGCATGCGAACGTAGCTGTGGGGCGGACCTCCGCAGTGCCCCACTCGCGAGGGCCAGAGGCGCTCCAGGGAGGCGACTCGGTTGAGCCCTGGTACGTCGATGCAGATGCGCAGCCCGCCATCCTCGCCTGGATGGGGAGCCACTGCTGGTAGGCGGCGGCCGCCTTTCATGACTCTTGACTCCTGTAGCTCCTGAATGGCCTTGCTGACGAACTCCTGAGGGTCTAGATCTCCTCGCCTTGCACCTTCTTGAAGGAAACGTGCTTCGAAACAAGCCTCCATGTGGTGCCCAAGTGCCTCCCTCGTGATCCTAGCTAGGTCGGTGGCCCTCCAAGGGAGAGCCCCCAAGCCCTGCCTGAGGAGGGCGCCGGGCGCGCTTTCCTATGAGATGGAAGGAGGTTCCCCCTGGGCAGGCACGGGCCCAGAGGGGCCTGCCTCCTGAGGGGCCGGGCCGGACAATGTCTTCTTCTTCTTAGGGGCGGTCTCGGGAAGCCTCCTGCTTCCATGATCCGGGTCTTCCAGTGACGTGGCCTGAAAGGCTCGTTCCAGGGAACACACCGCGTCCTTCTCTTCACAGGGCACCGTGATGACTCCGCCGCTTCCTGGCATCTTGAGGACATTGTAGTTGTGGTGAGTTACGACCATGAACTTGGCCAGCGTTGGGTACCCAAGGATGGTGTTGTACGGCAGGCGGATGTGAGCGACGTCTAAGTTGATGAGCTTGGTGCGGTAGTTGTTGCGTGCCCCGAAGGTGACAGGGAGGCGGACCTGCCCAATCGGGACCGTGGAGCCATCGGTGATTTCGGAGAAAGGCTTGGTTGGCTGAAGCTAGCTGTAGGGCACTTGGAGGTTGTTGAATGTCTCCACGGACAGGACGTTGAGCCCTGCCCCGCCATCGATGAGGGTCTTGGTGACCACCACATTGCTGATGATTGGGGAACAAAGCATCAGGAGGACTCCGGCTATAGCCGCACACTTGAGCTGATCTGCTGAGTTGAACGTGATGGCGCACACCAACCACCTGAGAGGGCATGTGGCTTCGAGCCTGGGGAGGACTGCGTTCACTTCGCAGGCGAACTGCTTGAAGATGCGCTAAGAGGCTGGGGCTTGAGCCCCGCCCAGGATGCAGGTGATCGCGCGCGGCTCCTGGAAGCCCCCAGCCCCCTCATCCTGGTGGCGGTCCTCATTTCTCCTTGGCTGCGGCGGCAACGGTGGGAGGCCTGCGTTGTCTTGCGGGCGATCCTCGCGAGGCTGATCCCTCTAGTCTCCCTCGCGAGGCGGGTCTTGCCAGCGATCCTCGCGAGGTTGATCGCGCCACCCCTGGCGCGGGCCATGGTCTTCCCAGCGTCCTGCGTTCCTTCCTCCTCCTCGACCATATCCCCGGTCACCGCGGTCAGGGCGACGGCCGATCCTTCCTTCTCGCACGGCTCGGAGTTCTTGACATTCGTTGGTGTTGTGGGTGTGGAGGTCGTGGTACACACAGTACCGGCTGCCCTTGGAAGGTTCGGGCTGATCTCTGCCCCGCTTGGTGTCTGGTTCTGCCGCGAGCACGGCAACCCCCTTGCGCTTCACATCCTTGGCCTGGGGCTTCTTCTCTTCTGGGTCTGCGGCGGGCAGCTTGAGGAGGGAGAGATGCCCTTCCTCAGCCCTGGCGCACTTGTTTGCCAAGTTGAATAGCTCCAAGGAAGTGCACAGGTCTTCATGCATCGCCAGCTCCTCCTTCAGCTTGACATCGCGCATGCCGTCGGAGAAGGCAGAGATGATGGCCTCCTTAGTCACCTTGGGAATCTTGAGGCGTGCGTTGTTGAAGCGCTGGATGTACTTCTGTAGGGTCTCCCCGGACTGTTGCTTGATGGGGCGCATGTCGCTCATGGCGGGTGGCCGGTCGCGAGTGCCTTGGAAGTTGGCGATGAAGCGGGTGCGCATCTCTTCCTAGGAGGAGATTGTGCCTGGAGCCAGGTTCAGGAGCCAGGTGCGGGCCCCGTCCTTTAGCTCCATGGGAAACCAGTTCGCCATGACCTTCTCGTCTCCGTTGGCAGCTTCGATGCCTAGCTCGTAGAGCTGGAGGAACTCTGCAGGGTCGGCCGTGCCGTCGTAGCGAGGAGGCAGGTCTGGCTTGAACTTGCCGGGCCACGCGACGCTGCGTAGTTCGATGGTGAAGGCGCGGCAGCCTGCTGTGGCCACGGGAGGCCTTGGGTGAGGGAGAGCTTGGTCTTGCATGTCCCCACGCGCTGCAGCTGAGAGCAGCGCGGGGTCTTGACGCGCGGGAGCAGGAGCATGGCCGCGACGTGCTGGAGCAGGGAGCGCCCGGGCAGCTTCTTGTGGGCGAGGGACTTCTTGGCAGTTCTGTTCTTGCCGTGCTGGCACCTGACGGAGCGGGTTCTACCCAGGGGCACGCGCCTTGGAGCCATGGCGTCTTCTTGAGGAGGAGGCGGCCGGGGCGCCGCCGGAGCCTCGTCGCCCGCGTGGGGCGGGGTGCGGTGCAGCGGAACGGATGACGCAGGAGAGCCCCCGGCGGCGCGGACGAGCTCGGCGATGCGGTCGAGCCATTCTTCGTAGACGTCATCGACGGGACGGTAGCGCAGGAGCTCATTCGCCGCGATGAGTGCAGCCCGAGCCTCCATGGGCGCGTGGAGCGCGCGGGACGAAGATCCAGCTGGGGTGAGCGAGGGAGTTGCGGTGCGGCCGTCTTGCCACACGGACGAATGCTGAGACGATGCTTGCTGCTCGTCCCCCACCGGGCCGGTGGCAGCGTTGACGGCAGGAGACGGGGAACGACAAGGACGCCCGCCGACAGGAGCCGTCTGGACGACGCGGGAAGCGAGCGCGGCCCAGCGCTCGGCGCGGGCCCGACGAGCGTCAAACATGGGCGTGATGGTCGGAGGAGAACGGGGTGGTGGAAGACGAATTCCGGCGCACCCCTACCTGGCGTGCCAAATGTCAGATTTCGGGTTCCGGCAGACCCTTGAGGTTCGAACACTGGGGTGCGCGCGGAGATTTCGCCTCCTACCCTCCGGCACCCCTCCGCCTTGCTAGGATCTAAACTACGGCAAGAGCAACACAAGAGACACAGGGTTTATACTGGTTCAGGCCACCGTTGTGGTGTAATACCCTACTCCAGTGTGTGGTGTGGTGGATTGCCTCTTGGGCTGATGATGATGAACAATACAAGGAAGAACAACCTCGTGAGGGACTGTTCTTGGCTGAGGCGGTGAACTGCTGGGAGGAGTTCAGTCACCTTTCTCTCTCTCTCTCTGGTTGCTTCTCGGCCAAAACTCTTCTCTTCTAACCTGGCCGACCGAACCACCCCCTTTTCTATGTGGGTGGCTGGTCCTATTTATAGAGGCCCTGGTCCTCTTCCCAAATATCGAGCGGGAAGGGAGCCAACAATGGCGGGCTAATTTTGAAGGGGGACAGCAAGTACTAGCTACCCTGACAAAAGTAGTCTTCGCCCACGCAAAGCTCTGGTGATGACGCCGTCTCGGGCTCCACGATGACCTCTATCTCGTAGTCCTCCTGGTCTTGGTCTCGTTGCACTGAAACGGCAACCTTTGCCTGATGCCTCGGTACTCCGCGGCTGCGCTTGCCCCCTTTGCACCAAAGAGGAAAGGAGGACACTGCGCGGGCTGGCACCCGCCTGGCGCCCTGAGTCATCATGGCTTGCATCACGGGCACCTCGTGAGATACCCCGCCTTGATCTCTCCGCCTCCTCGTGAGCCAGCCTGACGAGGCCGTGCCTGAGGAAGCTCCATGTCGTCCGCCCCATGAGGCTTGGCCCCTCGCAAGGGTCTTGGGTCTGTGTTGGTGAAGATGGGCCGTGCTGGGCCCCCCTTTGAGCCACGCCGCAGGCCGCATGCAGGCAAGTCTAGGGACCCCCGTTCCCAGAACGCCAACAAAAGCACAAAGACTAATAGCAGCTAGGCAGTATGGATCAGGACGGAAGATAGTATGAAGCCAATCTGAACAAGCAGTTACTCAATGAAGACAAAAAGATAATGCAAAACAGGCAATGACTTCACAAGGATCAACTGCAAATAAGGAGATGGGAAGGATAGAACCAGTAGCTCGTTGAAGAAAATGTTTGTTGATCGTGAAGACTTTCTGAAGCCTTTCTTCTTGGTGAATTTTTGGAACTTCTTCACAAGCATAGCAAGCTCCTTTCCAATGTCTTCAGGATCATCAGACTGCTGTCATATTCTTCTTCAGATGAGGAGACAGCTTTTGCCTTCAAGGCACGAGTTCGCCCATAGTTGGGACCGTAGATGTCTCTTTTCTCAGAAAGCTGAAACTCATGTGTGTTGAGCCTCTCAAGTATGTCAGACGGATCGAGTGTCTTGAAATCAGGACGTTCTTGAATCATCAGGGCTAGGGTGTCAAACGAGCTGTCAAGTGATCTCAGGAGTGTCTTGACGACTTCATGCTTGGTGATCTCAGTGGCGCCGAGAGCTTGAAGCTCATTTGTGATGTCAGTGAGTCGATCAAACGTGAGCTGGACGTTCTCATTGTCATTTCTCTTAAAGCGGTTGAAGAGGTTGCGAAGGACACTGATTCTCTGATCTCTCTGGGTCGAGACGCCTTCATTGACCTTGGAGAGCCAGTCCCAGACTAGCTTAGATGTTTCCAAAGCACTCACGCGGCCATACTGTCCTTTGGTCAGATGACCACAGATGATGTTCTTGGCAGTGGAGTCCAGTTGAACGAACTTCTTGACATCAGCAGCTGTGACACCTTCACCAGCCTTGGGAACGCCATTCTTGATGACATACCATAGGTCGACATCAATGGCTTCAAGATGCATGCGCATCTTATTCTTCCAGTAGGGATATTCAGTTCCATCGATGACGGGGCAAGCAGCGGAGACCTTAATTATCCCTGCAGTCGACATAGCTAAAACTCCAGGTGGTTAAACCGAATCACACAGAACAAGGGAGTACCTTGCTCTGATACCAATTGAAAGTGCTAGTGCTCGACTAGAGGGGGGGTGAATAGGCGATTTTTAGGAAAGTCTTCAAAACATGGAAGTTTCGAAGACAAACGATAGAAATAAACCTATTACCATGCAGCGGAAGGTAGACTACACTAGGAAAACCATAGTCAAGTATTCAATGAAGTGAAAGCACAATGACTAATAGCAGCTAGGCAGTAAAGATCAGGTAGGAAGATATTGTGAAGCCAATCAGAACAAGAAGTCACTCAGTGAAGACAAAAGATAAAGCAATCATACAATGACTTCACAAGGACCAACAGTAAGCAAAGGGAAGGGAAGGATGAAACCAGTGACTCGTTGAAGACAATGATTTGTTGGACCAGTTCCAGTTGCTGTGACAACTGTACGTCTGGTTAGGGAGGCTGAGATTCAACTCAGAAGACCGCGTCTTCACCTTATTCCCCTTGAGCTAAGGACACCCAGTCCTCGCCCAATCACTCTGGTAAGTCTTCAAGGTAGACTTCCAAACCTTCACAGACTTCGTTCATCGGCGATCCACAATGACTCTTGGATGCTCAGAACACGACGCCTAACCGGCTGGAGGATTCACAGTCCTCAAGTGTAATAAGTCTTCAGATCACACAAACAGGAAGACTTCAGTGATGCTTAACACTCTTTGGCTCTGGGTGTTTAGGGCTTTGTCCTCGCAAGGATTTCTCTCTCAAAGGCTTCGAGGTGGGTTGCTCTCAAACGACAAAAGCCGTGCACTAACTCTGAGCAGCCACCAATATATGGTGTAAGGGGTGGCCTATTTATAGCCACTAGGCAACCCGACCTGATTTGTCCGAAATGACCCTGGGTCACTAAGGAACTGACACGTGTTCCAACGGTCAGATTTCAAACACACACGTCCACTTTACTTGGGCTACAAGCAAAGCTGACTTATCCAACTCTGGATAAGATTTGCTCTCATTGTCTTCGCTCAAAGACATAGGATTTTGGTTAAGCATCACTTCAGTCATTCTGACTGGTTCACTTGGACCCCACTTAACAGTACGGTGGTTCCTATGACTCAACAAGGAAGAAAAGGAAACAACGAAACAATTAAGTCTTCGTGCTCCTTGTCATAGTCTTCAATGTGAATACCTTCACATACCACCTTTGTGTTCAATGTCTTCATACATTTTTAGGGGTCATCTCCGGTAGGTAAACCGATCAATGAGGGACTACTATCTGTGTTATCCTGCAATTCTCACAAACACATTAGTCCCTCAACCAGGTTTGTCGTCAATACTCCAAAACCAACTAGGGGTGGCACTAGATGCACTTACAACCCTCAACCTCAAGAACAAGACCAATGGCAAGATCAATCTCAAGATGGTGTTGTAACATGAAGTGTTGCCCAAGGTCAAGCTCCCTCCTCCAAGTACGTTCAAGATCAAGAGCTTCCACGAGATCAAGAACAAGCTCAAGACGATGCTCAAGATGATCAAGTGACCACTCCTCGTCTCACCCCCGAGGAGGAATTGGAGCGTCGTGCCGCCAAGGTTGCTTCCAAGCTCTCCACCAAGGATCATCTCATGACGAATGTGCTTGGAAGCTTAAGAAAGGGGGTAAGCACTCATAGACAATTAGCAAACTATTGTGAACATCACGCGTTTGTCTCTTGTGTTGAACCCCAAAAGGTCTATGAGGCGCTCGAAGATCCGGATTGGCTCAATGCCATGCATGAAGAACTCAACAACTTTGAGCGCAACGATGTGTGGAGATTGGTGCCAAGGCTAACGGGGAACCACAATGTCATTGGAACCATGTGGATATTCAAGAACAAGCAAGATGCTCATGGGATTATCATTTTCAACAAGGCTCGTTTGGTAGCACAAGGCTACTCCCAAGTCGAGGGTATCGACTACGGTGAAACCTTTGCTCCCGTTGCTCGTCTTGAATCCATTCGCATGTTGATTGCATATGCTTCTCATCATAACTTTAAGTTACAACAAATGGATGTGAAGAGTGCTTTTCTTAATGGTCCTATTAATGAATTGGTTAATGTCAAGCAACCCCCCAGGTTCGAGGATCCCTACTTTCCCGATCACGTGTATCAACTCGATAAGGCACTCTATGGCCTTAAACAAGCCCCACGTGCGTGGTATGACCATCTTACCGAGTTGTTACAAGACCGTGGTTTTGAAGTTGGGCTAATCGACCCCACTCTTTTTACCAAGAAGGTCAAAGGGGAGTTGTTTGTGTGCCAATTATATGTTGATGATATTATCTTTGGTTCCCCTAACAAAGCTTTCAATGAGGAATTTGCCGCTCTCATGACCTCAAAGTTCGAGATGTCTTCCATGGGAGAGTTGAAGTTCTTTCTCGGGTTCGAAGTGAAGCAAAGGAGAGAAGGAACCTTCATCAACCAAGCCAAATACACTCAAGACATGCTCAAGAGGTTCAATCTAAGTGATGTCAAGCCGGCTTCCACTCCCATGCCCACCAAGTGCCAACTAGACATTGATCCCGATGGTAAAGTGGTGGATCAAAAGGTATATCGTTCCATGATTGGCTCCTTGCTTTACCTTTGTGCATCTAGACCGGATATCATGTTGAGTGTGGGAATTTGTGCACGGTTTCAAGCCGCACCTAAGGAAAGTCACTTTGTGGCGGTCAAGCGAATATTTCGATATTTGACTCATACCCCAAACTTTGGCCTTTGGTACCCAAGAGGAGGAGCAAACTTTAAGCTTGTAGGTTATTCGGACTCGGATTGGGTGGGAGACAAAGTGGATAAGAAGTCCACTTTCGGAGGGTGCCAATTTCTTGGTTTCTCTTTGGTGAGTTGGTCTTCCAAGAAGCAAAGTTGTGTATCTCTCTCGTCCACGGAAGCGGAATATGTGGCCGCTGGTAGTTGTTGTGCACAACTTTTATGGATGAGGAAAACTTTAAAGGATTACGGTGTCACTTGTGACAAAGTGCCTCTATGGTGTGACAATGAAAGTGCCATCAAGATTTCTCTCAACCCAGTGCAACACTTCAAGACAAAACATATTGAGATTAGGTATCATTTCATCCGGTATCACATTAGGCGAGGGGAGATCGAGCTTAACTATGTCAACACTCATGATAACCTTGCAGATATCTTCACAAAGCCTTTGGATGAAGCAAGATTTTACGAGTTAAGGCATGAACTAAATATCATTGATTCGAGCAATGTGACTTGAACCCTTGCACACCCTACCTCACTCAACGTGTTGTCTAGTTTAGGTGTAGGCATGGACATAGGGGGAGTGTTGTTCTCTCAATGAACTTTCCCTCCCCCCATAATGCATAAACTAACCAAACTCTTTCACATTATCCATTTTTATGGTACTTGTGCTTCAAAGATGAGTGTTGGTCATGGGCCCAAGGTTAAAATCTTCGTGGTGCCATACCTCTGAACTCAAACATAGGTGGCCTCGGCCACCATCCTCTCTTGGAGAGGTGTGTGTCTTCTTTCTTTTTGTCGGTTTTGTGTGTGTGTGTTCTCGTTTTGTCTCGGTTTCTTCTCTTGTGTTCTGCCCAGTTTGGTCGGCCCTTTTTGCGGCAGAGCGGTACTACCGCTACGTGAGCGGTACTATCGCTGACAAGCGTCAAGCGGTACTACCGCCCACCCCAGCGGTACTACCGCTGCAGGGCGGGTGACAGGGGGTTATGTCGGGGCAGGGGAATTGCTTCTCCCCCATACCCATTCGCCCCCACTCGTCTTCCTCGTTGCTCCTGCAACCTCTCACCGCAGGAGGGGCCCGACCGGCCGCCGTTTTCGTGCCGTCCCTCTCCATTTCCTTCGGTGGAGTCAATCCCCACCACGTCCTCTTGCCATGGATGCCGGTATTGCCCCCGTTCCCGTTCTCTCTTTGCCTAGATCTTGCATCTAGTTTTTAGGGGCAATAGGCATTGTTCTTCTCGTCTTTTGGCCAAGGCGAGGCTTGAGTAGGATGGATATGGCTTCTAGGCACTGTGGATTGAAGTTTGGTAGGTTTATTTTTGAATTTCGCATCTCCGGTAGTGCCGGATCTGACCACGGTAGTAGGGAACCGCCGTTCCCCATCTGGCATGGTACTACCGCTCTCCTCGAGTGGTACTACCGCTCAAGCGGCACTGCCGCTGTTGTGTCACGGTACTGCCGCTGTTGGGTCGCGATACTACCGCTGGATGCCCAGTTCCATCTTTTCCTACCAAGCTTGGATCCTTGTTGTTTTGTTTGGTGGCTTATGCTCTTTCTTTCGTGTGTTTCTTCTGGTCGTGTGTTTTGGTTCAAGGTGATGATCATCTTGAGCAGCAGATCCGCCGTGTCAATCCCGGTCATGCAACGCCAAAGCGCTACCACACTTCTAAGTCAGCTGGTGGTTCCTCTAGTACTCCACCGCCGCCAGCAGGCGCAACCTCAAGTGCTCCACCGCCACCTCAGCAGTCGAAGAGATCCGCCAACAAGACAAAGGGAAAGACTGTGTCTGAGATGACTGCCAAGGAGTTTTGGGCAAAGCGTCGCCACAACCCCTATGAGGAAGACCAAGATCCCACTTTGGTCAACCGCCCGTTCTGGAACCGCTTTCAGTTTTCCATCTATTTTGATGTGATCAAGGCTAAGAAGAATCTCTATGTTGATGTACGCTCCATCGACACGGATGCTATGGAGAAGGACCCTGAGTACTTTGGTGAAGCCCTTCAGATGTGTTCTCAGCTGAACATTCTCAGAATCATGCAGTTCAACAAGGATTTTGATGCAGATTTGGTGGCTCAATTCTTTTCTACTGTTCATCTTGGAACTGATCCGACAGGACTCTGACTTGGCTGACCAATGGCAAGTTGCTTTCCGTCAAGTGGAAGGCCTTCATGTAGTTACTTGAGGTGGAAGATCACGGGCTTGAGACTCCAGTCGGCTTCCGCCCTCACCATAATGCTACCTCCACTCACAAGCAAGCCCTCTGGCCCTACTGTACTGTGAAGGTTCACCCCGTGACTAAGAAGGAAACCTATGAGCTGTATGCCTTTCTGGACATCCTTCATCGTGTCTTCTGAGAGACTTTTTCCCTTGCATCGGGAATCTGGATATGGTCCACTCCTAACTCGTGGACATGCTTCTATTCTGCCAGCATGAGAAGGAAGCAAACACTGGAGAGTGCCTAGACATTTCTCATGTTATGTGGTCTGAACTTCTCTCTGCCGTTTCTGAGCGCAAGTGCCCAATCTATGGTCCATTCATCATGTGGCTCATTGAGAAGGCATGGGCACGTGTCTATCCCAAGGAGATGTTGGAAACTGGAGATCAAGCGTCTGAGGAAGAAAGACAATTGGGGCACCCCATGTAACGCCCCGAGACCGTTGCGCCAGGTGTCTTCCAGTTATTCGCCGTCGTTGCCATGTGATTCGGTTGCATGTGCATCTTGTCATTGCATCATGTGCATTGCATCGTCATGTTTTCAAAACTTGCATCCGTCCGGGTTCCCCCAGTTCCATCCGTTGTCCGTTCTGAGCCCAGACACACTCGCACGCGCCCGCGACACGTCCGAATATTATTTTATAAGTGCCGGAAAATGTTCTCAGAATGGGATGAAAGTTCGCGTGTGGTCTTATTATAGTGTAGATAGACCACCTGCCAAGTTTCATCACATTTGGAGTTCGTTTGATGCCCCAATGGATAACTATAGCGACATTATAGTCGGTCAAAACGTCGGACATTTTCGGTCTCCGGAAACAGTTGCTGGGCTGCACTCCTCTCCTCTCATCTCAGCCCAACCTCTTTTCACAACCCACCTGCAGCCCATCTAAACCCCCCTCCGTTCCGGACCATCAGATCGCGATCGGAGGCTCCGAAACACTCAGAAACCCCCCTAAACCCAAACCCTAGCCATCCCTGCCTATATATGGACAACCCCTTCCAAATTTGGAAGCCTAGCCCTTCCCCTACCTCCCTGCCGCCTCCCTCCTCAAATTCCATGCCACCAACCGCCTCCCCCTCGTTTTCCAGTGCCAGCCACCATCGTCCTGCCACTTGGCCAGCCTCCAATGGCCGCGCCGCCACCTGAGACCGTCAGCGCGCCTCCCTGGACCAGTGGCAAGCCGCCACGCGTCGCCCCAGCCCCTCCCTCGCGCCTCCAGCCGTGCGGGCCTGCCGGAACCCATCTGGAGCTCGCCCTGGGCCACCCGGGCCCGAATCGCCCCGCCGCCGTGCGCCCGAGCACGCTCGCTCGCCCACTCGTTTGCCTCCTCCCGTTGGAGCCCCGCTTCGCCTCGCGCTTCACCTTCTTCTGTCGGCCACCGGTGTGCCGCCGCCGGCGACCTCCACCTCAGGCGAGAGCTCCGCTGTCCCTGTCTTTTCTCCTTTTCTTCTCCTCCCTCTTACTCACCTCGCGCTCTCTCTCCTACCCCGCAGGGAACCACCGCCGCCACCGGAAGCTTCCGCTGCCGCCGTCGACCATCGATGGATGCGCAGACCCCGAATCCGGCCACTCCGGCCTCTTCCCCACCAGATCCGAGGGATCCCGTTCGTCACTGCCGTCGTGCCCTTTGCTTCGACGGAGCTCGAAGGCCATGTCGCCCCTGCCTTCCCTCGGTCCCCTCTGGATCGAGGAGGAGGAGGACGACAGGCGCCGCCGACACGTGGGTCACGGCCTGGCCAGCCGACCCAGCCACTCACCTATGCCGCGCAAGGCCTAGCAGTCCCATGCCGGCCCCCTCTCCACCAAACCGGGCCTTAGCCCATGGTGAGCGCCCCAGCAGCCTGCAGATTCGGCCCGTTATGTATTTTTTTCAGTTCAGGAGGTTTTCCCTAATTTTCCAGAGAAGGCCGTTTTGCAGAAAGGTCCCTAAACTTCATGCATATAATAACTTAATAACCGTGCATCGGTTTAAAATTATTTATATATGAAACTTGTTTAGAATTTTGTCTAGATTCATAATATCCAACTTTCATCTATGTTGGAAATGTTTAAATGATGTTTGCATTATTTTGCTCCTATGCCATGTTAAAATGCTTTAATTCATAACTAAATAACCGTAGCTCCAAACCTAACAAACTTTATATGTAAATGGGGTGGAAAAATGCCTAGTTTAACATGGTAGAATCATCTTGCATGTTTAACAACTCTAAAATATGCCTTAGGGCAGAACAGTACCGAACCTTAAAGCATGCACATAGGGAGTTTCTGGACTTGTTGCTTGTTGTTTCCGGCCTCATTTAAACTTGCCTAGTTAAGTAGTTCTACTATGCTCCACCTCTTGCCATGTTTAACAACATTTAATATTGTTGGGTACCTAAACGAGATCGAACTAAATAACTTGAATGCGGTGTTTCGTCAATATGCAACCCATTGTATGTTGAGCTCCACTTAATTTGTAGGATTGTTTGTGCATTTTGCCATGCCATGCTTCATTAAACCGGACATGCATCATACTTGGCTGTGCATCATGTCATGCTTATGTGGTGGTTGTTTACTATGTTGTGTGCTTCGTTCGGGTGTTGCTTCTTCGGATTGGTTCCGATAACGTCGCATTTGTGAGGATTCGTTCGACTTCGTCCGTTTGTCTTCGTCATGGACTCGTTCTTCTTCCTTGCGGGATCTCAGGCAAGATGCCCATACCCTCGAAATCACTTCTATCTTTGCTTGCTAGATGCTCGCTCTTTTGCTATGTCTATGCTGCAATACCTACCACTTGCTTATCATGCCTCCCATGTTGTTGAGCCAAGCCTCTAACCCACCTTGTCCTAGCAAACCGTTGTTCGGCTATGTTACCGCTTTGCTCAGCCCCTCTTATAGCATTGTTAGTTGCAGGTGAAGATTGGAGTTTGTTCCTTGTTGGAACATGGATTTTTGTTGGGATATCACAATATCTCTTATTTAAATTAATGCATCTATATACTTGGTAAAGGGTGGAAGGCTCGGCCTTATGCCTGGTGTTTTGTTCCACTCTTGCCGCCCTAGTTTCCGTCATATCGGTGTTATGTTCCCGGATTTTGCGTTCCTTACGCGGTTGGGTTATAATGGGAACTCCTTGATAGTTCGCCTTGAATAAAACTCCTCCAGCAATGCCCAACATTGGTTTTACCATTCGCCACCTAGCCTTTTTCCCTTGGGTTCTGCAGACTCAAGGGTCATCTTTATTTTAACCCCCCCGGGCCAGTGCTCCTCTGAGTGTTGGTCCGAACCGAGTAGACTGCGGGGCCACCTCGGGGCAACTTGAGGGTTAGTTTTACTCGTAGGATGTCTCATCTGAGTGTGCCCTGAGAACGAGATATGTGCAGGTCCTATCGGGATTTGTCGGCACATTCGGGCGGCTTTGCTGGTCTTGTTTTACCATTGTCGAAATGTCTTTTAACTGGGATTCCGAGTCTGATCGGGTGTTCCTGGGAGAAGGAATATCCTTCGTTGACCGTGAGAGCTTGTGATGGGCCTAAGTTGGGACACCCCTGCAGGGATTTGACCTTTCGAAAGCCGTGCACGCGGTTATGGGCAGATGGGAATTTGTTAATGTCCGATTGTAGAAAACCTGAAGTTGATCTTAATTAAAATACATCAACCACATGTGTAACCGTGATGGTCTCTTCTCGGCGGAGTCCGGGAAGTGAACACGGTGTTGGAGTTATGTTTGACGTAGGTTGTTCTAGGATCACTTCTTGATCATAGTTTCTCGACCGTGCTTTGCCTTCTCTTTTCGCTCTCATTTGCGTATGTTAGCCACCATATGTTCTACTTGCTTGCTGCAGCTCTACCTCATACCTTTTCCCTACCTATAAGCTTAAATAGTCTTGATCGCGAGGGTGTGAGATTGCTGAGTCCTCGTGACTCATAGATAGTTCCAAAACCAGTTTCAGGTGCCGATGAGACCGTGCAGGTGATGCAACCCAGCTCAAGGAGGAGCTTGATGAAGATCGTGTTCGTAGTCTTGTTTCGTTTCCAGTTGATCTGTAGTGGAGCCCAGTTGGGGTCGATCAGGGACCTTGTCGCTTATGGGGTTGTTCTTTATTTTGGTTCCGTAGTCGGACCTTGATTGTATTTGGATGTTGTAATGCTTTATTCATGTATTGTGTGAAGTGGCGATTGTAAGCCAACTATGTATCTCTTTTCCTTATGTATTACTTGGGTTGTGTGAAGATTACCTCACTTGCGACATTACTTTCAATGCGGTTATGCCTCTAAGTCGTGCTTCGACACGTGGGAGATATAGCCGCATCGAGCGCGTTACAGGTTGGTAATCAGAGCCTTCCCCGACCTTAGGAGCCCCCTGCTTGATCGAATCGTTGGCGTTGTTGACTCTAGAAAAATGTTTTGAGTCATTTAGTATTATATATATCAGAGAGTTAGGACTTCTTTTTACTCCTCAGTCCCTTCGTCGCTCTGGTGTGGTATCCTGACGTAGAGTTTTGACTCTTCTCTTCTCATATTTCACGAAAAAAAATTTAGGATCACGCGAGTATTTCCGGCTTATTCTGCGAGCCAATCCTTGGTTTTGTTTTGAGTTGTGGTATTCGAGTTGCTTCAATGTCAAGTGTTGATTCCATACCTTTCCCTAAGCGGTGTTCTCATATTTCTTTGTGGATGCTAATCCTTCTTGATCATCGAGTTTGTAATTTCAATTTCTTTTCAACCGGTGTGCTCCTCTTCAAGTGGATCCGATCTTCTCAACATCCGCAAGATCAATTATCAGTTCTTCTCAATGGTGGTCATTTCTTCCGTCCTAAGCTGTCTTTGTTTTCCCACCCTCCCACCCTTGTTTTCCTTCAAGGATTCAGATTTCTGAATCGATTACCATGTTATTGATGAGAAGTCTCCCCATTCTTTTTCTTCAATGTTTTACCCGGTGGTTCACTTGAAGATGCTCTACTAGTTCATTATTCTTCATTCTCTTTCCTTCTCCGGTGGTCTTAATTCAAGATTTTGGTGTTGATCATATCCTTTCCTCGTTTCAGAAGTTTTATCATACCGGTGCACCCCATAATCATTCCCCTCTTTCTATTCAATCGTTCCGGAGTGCTCAAGATATCTCGAAGATTCGTGTTTCCACTCTGCATTCGTTCAAGCTCTTTCTAGATTATTATCTCATTCAAGTCATTTAATTCAACCGGTGCTATCTCTCTTTCAAGTAATCGTTCTACGGTGCTTCTTTTGAGTGGGCCCTAACCCACAGGTCTTTTTTTCCAGGATCTTACCTGACTCTTCTTATTTTATCGGAGCTATCATCAAATTCTTTCAAAGTTTGACGTAAGAATGAGTTATTGTAATCAGTCAAATGCCTTCTCCTAGATCTTTCACAATTCTTTTCATCGTTGGCTCAACCTCTTCGCTTTTGATTCTTCCGGAGTGCCTAAACGATTCATGTTGGTGTTTCTCATCGTCATTCTCTGCATTTGAAGACCGAAGAAGATTTTTCTCTCAATCTTGCTCCATTCTCTTCAAGATTCGTGATTCCAGCTTGTTGCCATCCTCTCATAATTGTATTCGATTGTGAGAATTCTTTTCACCCATCCAGAGTAATTCAGGAATCTTTTTCAGTTTGATTCTCCAAAGCCCATCATTTCAGAAGATTTACTCATTCTCAGCTTTCAGCTCTCGTTCTCCAAATCTTACCGGTGCATCATTCAAATATTCTCTAATCGGTCTGTGATCTATTCGTTTCACTTGTATCTAAATTCTCTCAAACATCTTCATTCTTTTGCTAATTCTTCCCGGTGCTTCGATATCTTTCCTTTGATCGTTCCCAATTCTTATGGTGGTTCATTCAAGATTTCTCTTCCTTCGTTTATCATATCAATTTATTCGTTGCTTCAATCATACCAGTGGTTCATTGAAGACCTTCCCAAGTTTGCGATATATATATCTTAATCCTTTCTACGAGAATAAGTAATATGTCAAATCCGTTGTTTATCATCAATTTAATTGGTGAAGGATAAGCATAACGTAATTCTTATTCGTGTTTCACCCAAGTGATTAATTCCTTATTCCGGAGGTTCATCAAATTCTCGATTCAAGTTGTCCATCTTTCTTTTCCGGAGCTTAAAGTTATTTCAATTATATCATTCCAAAGCTCCAAAAAATCATTGCAAGGCTTCGATCTTATTCTCTTCATCCTTCACTTCTTTTGATCATTCTTTTATTACCGGAGTTCTTCATGAAGGTTCTACATGATGGTTCAGCAAGGATTTAATTCATTCTTGAAATGTTCTTCAACATTCTTTTCAGAGGAGCTCAAGCATTCTTCATTTTGTAATCCAGAGTGCAATTCTTTCTACCGTATCATTGGAGGTAGTATTATGTCACTCTTGATAATTTGAGTCATGTTTCATGGTTCACATGTTGTTAAGAATGAGGTATTTTAAATCCATCAATCTCTTCATTGGAGTTATCTTAGGTTATATTTCACCTAAAGCCTTCCCTAAGGATTGTTGCTATTGTGGTGCTCTTAAATGATCCAAGTTCTTCATTTATCCTCCCGATGAAATAGTTTCTCGTCTCCTTGTTCTTATCAATCCAATCTTTTGTTTTCATTTGGTGGCAGAAATTCACCTCAAGCATCTCGAGATGTTTTCCATAAGCCCACTACAAGCTTATCCTTTTCGTTGTTGATTTCCCAACAATCCCCGTGCAATCTTTTCTTGCAAGGATGCTTTCCAAGTTCAATTGTGGTAGGAGTTGTCATTTTCTTCTCCGTTATTTTGTTCCGACGATCTACCTTTGATTCTTTCATCCGGAGGCATTGTGATGTTGCTCTTTTCAACCCATCATCTCGTTTCGTCAAAGATCATGTTCTTTTTATGCCTATCCATTTAACCGGAGTGTTGTGCCCTTTTGCTCAAGTTCTTTTCATAGTATCAAGTCCTGCTTCCCTTCTCAACTGGAGTGCTACCCAAATCTGTTCTTTCTTTTCCTCTTTCTTAACGGAGTGCTGTCCGAATTTGTTCTTCCTTGTTCCTCGTTCCTAACGGAGTGTTTTTTTCAACTTCCATCCCTCCGTGGTTTTATTCCTTTCAAGTTGTTTAACTTTTCAAGGTTCTTTGGTTTCACTCATGGGTCAAAGTAGCTACTTAGATTACCTCTTCTCTTTCTCTTCCGTTTTCCCTCCAGTGCCATTCTAGATCTTGGGACGAGATCCTCTCGTAGTGGTGGAGTGTTGTAACGCCCCGAGACCGTTGCGCCATGTGTCTTCCAGTTATTCGCCGTCGTTGCCATGTAATTCGGTTGCGTGTGCATCTTGTCATTGCATCATGTGCATTGCATCATGATGTTTTCAAAACTTGCATCCATCCGGGTTCTCCCAGTTCCGTCCGTTGTCCATTCTGAGCCCAGACACGCTCGCACGCGCCCGCGGCACGTCTGAATATTATTTTATAAGTGGCCGGAAAATGTTCTCAGAATGGGATGAAAGTTTGCATGTGGTCTTATTATAGTGTAGATACACCGCCTGCCAAGTTTCATCACATTCGGAGTTCGTTTGATGCCCCAACGGATAACTATAGCGACATTATAGTCGGTCAAAACGTCAGACGTTTTCGGTCTCCGAAAACAGTTGCCGGGCTGCACTCGTCTCCTCTCATGTCAGCCCAACCTCTTTTCACAACCCACCTGCAGCCCACCTAAACCCCCGTCCGTTCCGGACCATCAGATCAGTATCGGAGGCTCCGAAATGCTCCGAAACCCCCGTAAACCCAAACCCTAGCCATCCCTGCCTATATATGGACAACCCCTTCCAAATTTGGCAGCCTAGCACTTCCCCTACCTCCCTGTCGCCTCCATCCTCAAATTCCGTGCCACCAACCGCCTCCCCCTCATTTTCCGGCGCCAGCCACCGTCGTTCCTCCACTTGGCAAGCCTCCAATGGCCGCGCCGCCACCTGAGACCGTCAGCGCGCCTCCCTGGACTAGTGGCAAGCCGCCACGCGTCGCCCCAGCCCTTCCCTCGCGCTTCCAGCCATGCGGGCCCGCCGGAACCCATCTGGAGCCCGCCCTGGGCCGCCCGGGCCCGAATCGCCCCGCCGCCGTGCGCCCGAGCGCGCTCGCTCGCCCGCTCGTTTTCCTCCTCCCGCTAGAGCCCCGCTTCGCCTCGTGCTTCACCTCCTTTTGCCGGCCACGGGTGTGCCGCCGCCGGCGACCTCCACCTCAGGCCAGAGCTCCTTCATCCCTGTCTCTTCTCTTTTTCTTCTCCTCCCTCTTACTAACCTCCGCCACCGGAAGCTTCCGCTGCCGCCGTCGACCATCGATGGATACGCAGACCCCGGATCCGGCCACTCCGGCCTCCTCCCCACCAGATCCGACGGATCCCGTTCGTCACTGCCGCCGCGCCCTTTACTTCGACGGAGCTCGAAGGCCATGCCGCCCCTGCCTTCCCTCGGTCCCCTCTGGATCGAGGAGGAGGAGGACGACAGGCGCCGCCGACACGTGGGCCGCGACCTGGCCAGCCGGCCCAGCCACTCACTTGTGCCGCGCAAGGCCCAGCAGTCCCATGCCGACCCCCTCTCCACCGAACCGGGCCTTAGCCCATGGTGAGCGCCCCAGCAGCCTGCAGATTCAGCCCGTTATGTTTTTTTTCAGTTCAGGAGGTTTTCCCTAATTTTCCAGAGACGGCCGCTTTGCAGAAAGGTCCCTAAACTTCATGCATATAATAACTTAATAACCGTGCATCGGTTTAAAATGATTTATATATGAAACTTGTATAGAATTTTGTCTAGATTCATAATATCCAACTTTCATCTATGTTTCAAATGTTTAAATGGTGTTTGCATTATTTTGCTCCTATGCCATGTTAAAATGCTTTGATTCATAACTAAATAACCGTAGCTCCAAACCTAACAAACTTTATATGTAAATGGGGTGGAAAAATGCCTAGTTTAACATGGTGGAATCATCTTGCATGTTTAACAACTCTAAAATATGCCTTAGGGCAGAACAGTATCTAACCTTAAAACATGCACATGAGGAGTTGCCGGACTTGTTGCTTGTTGTTTCCAGCCTCATTTAAACTTGCCTAGTTAAGTAGTTCTACTATGATCCACCTCTTGCCATGTTTAACAACATTTAATATTGTTGGGTACCTAAACAAGATCAAACTAAATAACTTGAATGTGGTGTTTCGTCAATATGCAACCCGTTGCATGTTGAGCTCCACTTAATTTGTAGGATTGTTTGTGCATTTTGCCATGCCATGCTTCATTAAACCAGACATGCATCATACTTGGTTGTGCATCATATCATGCTTATGTGGTGGTTGTTTACTATGTTGTGTGCTTCTTTCTGGTGTTGCTTCTTCGGGTTGGTTCCGATAACATCGCGTTTGTGAGGATTCGTTCGACTTTGTCCGTTTGTCTTCGTCATGGACTCGTTCTTCTTCCTTGCGGGATCTCAGGCAAGATGACCATACCCTTGAAATCACTTCTATCTTTGCTTGCTAGATGCTCGCTCTTTTGCTATGCCTATGCTGCGATACCTACCACTTGCTTATCATGCCTCCCATATTGTTGAGCCAAGCCTCTAACCCACCTTGTCCTAGAAAACCGTTGTTTGGCTATGTTACCGCTTTGCTCAGCCCCTCTTATAGCGTTGTTAGTTGCAGGTGAAGATTGGAGTTTGTTCCTTGTTGGAACATGGATTTTTGTTGGGATATCACAATATCTCTTATTTAAATTAATGCATCTATATACTTGGTAAAGGGTGGAAGGCTCGGCCTTATGCCTGGTGTTTTGTTCCACTCTAGCCGCCCTAGTTTCCGTCATATCGGTGTTATGTTCCCAGATTTTGCGTTCCTTACGCGGTTGGGTTATAATGGGAACCCCTTGACAGTTCGCCTTGAATAAAACTCCTCCAGCAATGCCCAACATTGGTTTTACCATTCGCCACCTAGCCTTTTTCCCTTGGGTTATGAAGACTCAAGGGTCATATTTATTTTAACCCCCCCGGGCCAGTGCTCCTCTGAGTGTTGGTCCAAACCGAGTAGACTGCGGGGCCACCTTGGGGCAACTTGAGGGTAGGTTTTACTCGTAGGAAGTCTCATCTGAGTGTGCCCCGAGAACGAGATATGTGCAGCTCCTATCGGGATTTGTTGGCACATTCGGGTGGCTTTGCTGGTCTTGTTTTACCATTGTCGAAATGTCTTGTAACCGGGATTCCGAGTCTGATCGGGTGTTCCTGGGAGAAGGAATATCCTTCGTTGACCGTGAGAGCTTGTGATGGGCTAAGTTGGGACACCCCCGCAGGGATTTGAACTTTCAAAAGCCGTGCCCGCGGTTATGGGCAGATGGGAATTTGTTAATTTTCGGTTGTAGAAATCTGAAGTTGATCTTAATTAAAATACATCAACCATGTGTGTAACCGTGATGGTCTCTTCTCGGCGGAGTCCGGGATGTGAACACGGTGTTGGAGTTATGTTTGACGTAGGTTTTTCTAGGATCACTTCTTGATCATAGTTTCTTGACTGTGATTTGCCTTCTATTCTCGCTCTCATTTGCGTATGTTAGCCACCATATATGCTAGTCGCTTGCTGCAGCTCCACCTCATACCTTTTCCCTACCTATAAGCTTAAATAGTCTTAATCGCGAGGGTGTGAGATTGCTGAGTCCCCGTGACTCACAGATACTTCCAAAACCAGTTTCCGGTGCCGATGAGACCGTGCAGGTAACGCAACCCAGCTCAAGGAGGAGCTTGATGAAGATCGTGTTCGTAGTCTTGTTTCATTTCCAGTTGATCAGTAGTGGAGCCTAGTTGGGGTCGATGTGGGACCTTGTCGCATTTGGGGTTGTTCTTTATTTTGGTTCCGTAGTCGGACCTTGATTGTATTTGGATGTTGTAATGCTTTATTCATGTATTGTGTGAAGTGGCGATTGTAAGCCAACTATGTATCTCTTTACCTTATGTATTACTTGGGTTGTGTGAAGATTACCTCACTTGCGACATTGCTTTCAATGTGGTTATGCCTCTAAGTCGTGCTTCGACACGTGGGAGATATAGCCGCATCGAGGGCATTTGTCGGTGTCAAAACCGGCGGATCTCGGGTAGGGGGTCCCGAACTGTGCGTCTAGGCCGGATGGTAACAGGAGGCAAGGGACACGAAGTTTTACCCACGTTCAGGCCCTCTCGATGGAGGTAAAACCCTACATCCTGCTTGATTAATATTGATGATATGGGTAGTACAAGAGTAGATCTACCACGAGATCGAGGAGGCTAAACCCTAGAAGCTAGCCTGTGGTATGGTTGTTGATGTGTATGTTGTGATTGTTGTCCTACGGACTAAAACCCTCCGGTTTATATAGACACCGGGTAGGGTTAGGGTTACATAGAGTCGGTTACAATGGTAGGAGATCTTCATATCCGTATCGCCAAGCTTGCCTTCCACGCCAAGGAAAGTCCATTCTGGAGACGAGACGGAGTCTTCAATCTTGTATCTTCATAGTCCAGGAGTCCGGCTGAAGGTATAGTCCAGCTATCCGAACACCCCCTAATCTAGGACTCCCTCAGTAGCCCCTGAACTAGGCTTCAATGACAACGAATCCGGCGCGCATATTGTCTTCGGCATTGCAAGGCGGGTTCCTCCTCCAAGTACTTCATAGAAGATTTCGAACACGAAGATAGTGTCCGGCTCTGCAAAAATAAGTTTCCACATATTGCCATAGAGAGAATAATATTTACACAAATCTAATCTGCTGACGTATTCCGTAGTGTGACATCACACCACGGCCAAGCTTTTATTCAAACCGTTTTACTGTCCCATCTCAGCGCGTTATGCGAGGCAGTTTCCTTGGCACGTCTTGTTAAAGCAGAGATCGTGTCCCCTTATTCCGGGATTCTCATCAATACGGGTGTGGGTAACCCAACCGCGCCATTGATTCTCATCAATATGTAGTTGCGTCCACCCATATAAGGGGATAAAGATCCACCTTTTCACCTACGCCTTCTTCCTCCCTCGCCTATCCATTCTTGCGCACTCGAGCTCCAGCGCCCAAGTATGCACTCCCACCTCAACCTTCTCCAGCCATGTCCGGAGCGGGAGGCAAGTGGATGGTCTCCTCCATCATGGAGGGACATATCAAAAAGCTGAGGAAGGCCGGATACCTGTCTAACGACATCGCGTATCGGCTCCCCGAAAAGGGGCAGCTCATCCCCACCCCTAGGCCCCATGAGAGGGTGGTGTTCCTCCCCCATTTCCTCCGCGGACTGGGCTTCCCTCTCCACCCATTTGTCCGGGGTCTCATGTTCTACTACGGCCTAGATTTCCATGATCTGGCCCCGAACTTCGTCCTCAACATCTCAGCGTTTATCTTCGTGTGCGAGGCCTTCCTCCGCATCCGCCCCCATTTCAGGCTTTGGCTCAAGACTTTCAGCGTCAAGCCGGAGGTGGTGCGCGGCAGCCAGGCGGAGTGCGGAGGCGCCATGGTGGGCAAGATGGCCAACGTCCTCTAGCTCGAGGGCTCCTTTGTGGAGACCCTGAAGGGGTGGCAATCGGGGTGGTTTTACATCACCGAGCCGCGCGACGCCGAATGGGTCGCACCCCCCGAGTTCCGGTTCGGACCCCCAACGCGGCTCACGTCCTGGAAAGAGACGGGCCTGTCGTGGGGTAAAAAAGGAGAACTAACCGGACTCCAAACATGCATCAAAACCCTGGTGGACAAGAAGCTCAAACTTGTCAATGTAGTCCAGGTTATGCTCATCCGCTTGATCCTCCCGTGCCAACAACGGGCTTTCAACCTGTGGGAGTTCGACCCGGCGCGGCACCAAACTCTGAGCAGGCTCTTCGACACGACGTACGAAGATGCCTGGAAGGTGCTTTTCAAGGGCGCCGAGGCTCCCGCATCCGCTACCGAGGATCGCGGATTCAGTGCGTAGCGTCACGCTCTCGCGGTAAGCTGTTCTTTCCTTTTACAAGGTATCATTTTTTCATAGTTTGACTCCATGCGGGATCTAAACTCCCTTACCTTTGACAGGATTGGCAGGCGACCTCCGGACAGATCAACTGTCCGGCTCCTTTGCCCGAAGGCCCAGCGGATGCTCGCTTTGCGAAGCTACTGGTTCCGGCACCCTATGTGGTGCGGGAGAAGAAGGTCAAGAAGAAGGCCACGGGGACTCGAAAGAGTGCCCGACGCCCAGAGGTGTCGGATTCATCATCCGACGAATCCAAGACGCATTCCTCCTGCGAAGACGAGGAGGAGGAAGAAGAGACCCCTCCCCCTCCAGCGGAGGAAGGTAAGAAAAGGAAGGCCGCCCCAACTAGGGAGGCCGAAGGGTCCAAGTAGGGGAAAACCCTTCCTCCGGACTGCTCCACCAATGCCGACAGCGGCGGAGAGGAGTGGGCGCCTAGGGCCAAGCCCCTGGCCAAATTGTAAGTATCCGGATACCAGAGTAATTCATAGTATTCGTTTATTGCACAGCTTTCCCTCATGTCGAATATGTTTATGAAGCCCACCCAAAGACCGGTTCGACGCGTCGTCAGTGGCTCACTGGTCTCGTCGGATGTGAATGCGCTTCCGACGGCTTCCTCCCCCCGCCCTACGGACGACACCGAAGTGTTGTCTCAACAGGTTCCAAGCCGGGAGGAGGTGGTCCTGGAGGCGCCGCAAGGCGACCTCCCGGACTCCAGGAGTAAAGGGGATGAAACCCCTCGGGGCTCCAAGTCCGGCTCTAGGCCGGACACCGCTCCGGAACCTTCAAAGGTTCCAGAGTCCGGAGGGGGACCTCCTTCCAAGAGGAGTAAGTCCACCGTGCCAGCGGCCCCCGTCCAACCGGAGGCGCCGGACAATATGTTGGAGGCGCTCCAAGGCGCCTCCATCGACGAGGAGCACCGCGCTATTATGAGTGTGGTGGTCCAGAAGGTTCAGTCCGCCAAGAGCGGACTAACTGAAGCTTGTACTAGCCTTTTGACAGGCTTTGAGGTGAGTAAAGAATGTGTAAATAATATTACCGCATAGACAGTAGCCCCTGATGCTCTGTTTGGCGTTCGGGAAGAAAAGCCGAAGAGAGGATCAAATAAAATTCGCAGGAGTCTAACAAAAGGAGTCAATATGCGTATGCAGGCTTCTCTGCTTGCGTCCGTCGCACTGACTGCGGAAGTGGACACGCTAAAGCAGAACCTCGAGCGGTCCGAGCAAGAGCTCGGTCGTGCCAAGAAGCAGCTCGAGGACAACGAAGGTAAGAAATACCTTGTTAAAATATATATAAAAAGGTGCAATTGCAAAGAATGACAGGATTATCATGGCTATTGTAGGGGCCACGTCTGAAGTGGTGACCCTTAAGCAAGCGCTGGTCGAGGCCGAGAAGAGTGCGGCCTCGGAGTGCACCGAGCGGGAGAAGCATGAGGCCGAGATTGGCAAGGTGCGGCGAGAGCTCCAGGCTCTCATGGAAAAACATGAGAGTTTGGAGCTTGACTCGAAGACCCAAGCGTCCGAGCTCGCTGTGGCTGTTGAAAATGCCATGTCTGCCAAGGCCGAATCCCAGAAGACCCTCCAGGAGTTGGATGAGGTGAAGAAGATAGCGGCGGGTAAGGCATTCTTTATGCAAAGCAAACACATAAACGTGAGTTACTTGTTACTTACCCTAATTCGGAGCTCTCCAGGAGCGTTCGCAGATCTTCCCTAGAGTGTTTCCGATGCCGCCGCATTCTATCGAGCCGAGGAGGGCAGCTCGACAGAGAAGGTGTTCTGGTCTCAATAAGCTGAGGCCGGACACCCCGTGCCCCTGAGCGACCAGATGAAGCAACTGGTCGAGCTCCACAAGGCGGCCGAACAGGCCATGAAGGGCCTCATTGTTCGACTGTGGCCTGGAGGGGCTCTGCCTGGGAGCTATTTCGGGCTGGTGCGGCGGCTGGTGGAGGCCTGTCCAAGGCTCGAAGTCATCAAGCGCTCCGCCTGTATTGAGGGTGCCCGTAGGGCCCTTGCCCGTGCTAAGGTGCACTGGGGCAAGCTGGATGCTGAGAAGCTTGTGAAGGACGGGCCACCGCCGGGGAAAGAGCATCGCAAGCCCGAGAATTACAATAAGGATGTTCTGAAGGGTGCCCGCCTTGTGGCGGATGAATGTTCTAGGGATGTAATTTTTGAGTGAAACTTGCTCGTTTTGTCCTGTGCGCTGAAAACTTGTTTATATGCGCTAAGCAATGCTGTTGGAATTTAAAATATTACCTTCTCTGCGGCTGTTTATCAATTCTGAGAGATGGCGAGTCGTCGGCTTCTACCCCCGTGCCGCTAGTGCTGGGGTGTTCGAGGATAAACCTAAGCGCTCCTTTTCCCATGTTTGGGTCCTTCGAGGGAGGCGCTCAGCCCAACGAACAAGGCAATCAGACTATAATGCGTGAACACTCTCACTTAGCCATAGAATTCTATAATTTTAAATTTCGGCGAAGCCCCTGGTATTCGGAAGACTGAGTTCGGGGCGCTATCCACGCCTTGGCCGGACAGAGCCGGCTCCTCGCCCTAAGCGGCATAAGTCTTTAGGGACTCAAAAAAACCTCTCGAACAGCGACCAGCTCTCGCTTCATCATGACAGTCAGTTTTAGCTTTCTCCACTGAGGTGCTCGACCTAGCTCAACTGGGGCACAATCACAGTGGTTCTCCTAGTGCTACTTAGCCGATATAGCGGAACGTAAGGCACCAAAACATAGGAGCCGGGCAAACCCAACTATTGACCCAAGACATGATTCAGAGCCGATGCATATAATGCTATAAGTTCAGGGTGCCGCACTTGTTAAAGTGTTCGGACTTCTTACACCATATTGAGGGGTACTAAAGCCCCTAGAGTATTTTGGCCGTACCAACGTGTACGGGTGCAACATGTCGTTAAGGAACATATATAAAGAAAAAAGGTAATGCAAAAATAGACGAAAGCTATGCATTGTTTATTAAAAAGGTGTGCGATCAAGGTAGAACGATACAAGTAATGCGATAAGTGGAAGGTTGGACTAGTTAACATGTCCGTTCCAGGGGCAAGCTGCGGAATAATATGCGGGACGGGTATACTGCTCATGATAGAGACCACCTGGGAGTTCCGTGGTGCGGCATGGCTTGTCTGCTTCCCTGGTTCATGCATCGTTTGTGCGGCAATTGAACTGTCGGACAGGCCTTCCGAAGGATGAAGTCCTGAAAGTAAGAGAAAATTAAAAAAATCGGTAGCCCCTGGTACGGTTTAAGCCGTGTTTTGGGCGTGCCGTGATGGTGCCCCTCCCCCTGTGCCCATGGTATCTCTAGAGCGTTGTGACGCCCCCGATTCAATCGTACACTAATCATACACACAAACGTGTACGATCAAGATCAGGGACTCACGGGAAGATATCACAACACAACTCTACAAATAAAATAAGTCATACAAGCATCATATTACAAGCCAGGGGCCTCGAAGGCTCGAATACAAGAGCTCGATCATAGACGAGTCAGTGGAAGCAACAATATCTGAGTACAGACATAAGTTAAACAAGTTTGCCTTAAGAAGGCTAGCACAAACTGGGATACAGATCGAAAGAGGCGCAGGCCTCCTGCCTGGGATCCTCCTAAACTACTCCTGGTCGTCGTCAGCGGGCATCACGTAGTAGTAGGCACCTCCGGTGTAGTAGGAGTCGTCGTCGAAGGTGGCGTTTGGCTCCTGGGCTCCAACATCTGGTTGCGACAACCAGGTAGAAGGGATAGGGGGAAGAGAGGGAGAAAGCAACCGTGAGTACTCATCCAAAGTACTCGCAAGCAAGGAGCTATACTACATATGTATGCATTGGTATCAAATGGAATAAGGGTATCATATGTGGACTGAACTGCAGAAAGTCGGAATAAGGGGGGATAGCTAGTCCTTTCGAAGACTACGCTTCTGGCAGCCTCCGTCTTGCAGCATGTAGAAGAGAGTAGACTGAAGTCCTCCAAGTAGCATCGTATAGCATAATCCTAACCGATGATCCTCCCCTCGTCGCCCTGTGAGAGAGCGACCACCGGTTGTATCTGGCACTTGGAAGGGTGTGTTTTATTAAGTATCCGGTTCTAGTTGTCATAAGGTCAAAGTACAACTCCAAGTCGTCCTGTTACCGAAGATCACGGCTATTCGAATAGATTAACTTCCCTGCAGGGGTGCACCACATACCCCAACACGCTCGATCCCATTTGGCCGGGCACACTTTCCTGGGTCATGCCCGGCCTCGGAAGATCAACACGTCGCAGCCCCACCTAGGCACAACAGAGAGGTCAGCACGCCGGTCTAAACCTAAGCGCACAGGGGTCTGGGCCCATCGCCCTTAGCACACCTGCACGTTGCGTACGCGGCCGGAAGCAGAACTAGCCCCCTTAATACAAGAGCAGGCTTACGTTCCAATCCGGCGCGCGCCACTCAGTCGCTGACGTCACGAAGGCTTCGGCTGATACCACGACGCCGGGATACCCATAACTACTCCCGCGTAGATGGTTAGTGCGTATAGACCAAATGGCCAAACTCAGATCAAATACCCAGATCTCGTTAAGCGTGTTAAGTATCCGCGAACGTCGACCAGGGCCAGGCCCACCTCTCTCCTAGGTGGTCGGAACCTGCCCTGTCGCTCCGCCTCAAAGATCCACTCGCGGGTGCTCCTCAAGCCGACCCGTCTTTAGTCACCACATGTATCATGTATAAAGTATGTAGTAATATACCCGTGATCACCTCCCTAGTGATCACGGCCCAGTAGTATAGCATGGCAGACGGACAAGAGTGTAGGGCCACTGATGGAACACTAGCATCCTATACTAAGCAGTAGGATAGCAGGTAAAGGTAACAACAGTAGTAGCAAGGACAGGCTATGCAGCAGTATAGGATTAACTGTAAGCAGTAACATGCTACACTACGCTAATGCAAGCAGTGTAGAGAAGAGTAGGCGATATCTGGTGATCAAAGGGGGGGCTTGCCTGGTTGTTTTGGCAAGAGAGAGGGGTCGTCAACTCCGTAGTCGTACTGGGTAGCAGCAGCGTCGGTCTCGTAGTCTACCGGAAAGAAGTAACGGAGGGGGAACAAAATAAATAACAGAGCAATCAAATGTAACACAAAGCAAGACGCGGCAATACGTTGCTAGGGGTGACCTAACGCAGGGATAGGTGATATCGGCGAAGGGGGGAAAACATCCGGGAAAGTATCCCCGGGGTTCCGCGTTTTCGGACAGATGAACCGGAGGTGAAATGTTGCAGGTTCACTATGCTAGGGACGCGTGGCGGATAAACGGGCTGCGTATTCAAATTCGCCTCGTCGTTCTGAGCAACTTTCATGTTGAAAATATTTTAATCCGAGTTACGGATTAAAAGATATGATTTTCTAAAGATTTTATTAATTTCTGAGATTTAATTAATTATTTAATTAATTCGAAAATGATTTAATGACATCAGCATGATGTCATGCTGACATCAGCAGTCAACAGAGTTGACTTGGTCAACCTGACATGTGGGTCCAGGGGGGACCCACCTGTCATCCTCTAATTAGGTTAATTAGGGTTTAGGTTAATCTAATTACAGTTTAATTAAACTTAACTAGTTAATTAAATTAATTAAACCGGATTAATTAACTTAATTAATTTCTTAATTAATTAATTAATTAATTAATAATTTAATTAAATCATTTTTATTTTTATTAATTATATTTATTTTATTTTTATTTTTTTTATTCCTTTTTTTTAATAAAACGTTCTGGGGCTGGGGCCCCCATGTCAGTGGCCCCAGGGGGCCTAGCGGGTTCGGGCGCTAGCGGGCGCGGTTGCTGGGGCGAAGCCCCCGTGAGCGTGCGGGCACCCGTATGGGAACCCGGGGCGCAGGCGGAGGCCACCGGGTCGCCCGTATGGGAAGGGCCGGCCAGCTCCGGCGAGCGGCGGGGCCGCGCCGACCACGCGATAGGGGAAGAGGCCACGGGCGCGGCCATGGCCAGCCGGCGCGAGGGGGGGGGCAAGCGGGCACGGCCTGGGCGTCACGGGGAGGCCGGAGATGGCGATGCGGGGCGAGGGGGCGAGGCCATGCGAGCGGTGGCCGGCGCGGGCGGGTGCAAGAGAGCGCGGGGCCGCGGCGGGCACTAGCCGGTCGGGAACGTGGCGCGGGCGCGGCCAGAGGTCGCCGGGCGTGCGGTCGGGCGCGCGCACGCGGGTGGAGCTCGACCGCGTCCACGGGGACGAGGGGGAGGAAGAGGCCGGGGGCCTCACCGGGAGCCTGTAGGGAAGTGGCAGCGGGGGTTTGAGGAGGAAGACGGCGACGACGAGCGTGGCGGGGTGCGGTGATGAAGAGGACGGCAGCGGCGGCGGGGTGGCTCCGGGCGGCGAGCAACGAGGTCGGGGGCGCGGCGCTGGAACGGCGGCCTCGGCACGGGGCGAGGAGGAGGCCGAGGCACGCGCGGCGATGGCGGCGTCCACGGAGAGGCGGCGGGGTCGAGCCCGATCCGATCTGGATCGGGGGAGAAGGGGGGCGCGTCGTGGGGGGGATGAGTGGTGGCCGATTAGGGTTTCCCCCCTGGTGGGGGTTATGGAGGGGGGTAGCGGGCCGGCCGGCTGGGCCTGGGGGTTGGCCCAGTTGGGCCACGGCCCAGGGGGTTTTCTCTCTTTTTTTTGTTTCATGTTTTCCTTTTCTTTATTTCCTCTTCTGTTTTAAATCATTTTAAATTATTTAGGCATTTTATAAAAATGTGTTTGTTTCATTATAATTACCCTGGCATTTAACTGCACACTCCGAACATTTTAGTTTAATATTTTGAAACTTTTATAATTTAACTTTATTTTAATGTTTGAATTTGACTCGGTTTTGGCCTAACGGTAGATTATCAATAGTAACCGGGGTGACGTGGCATGATTATCGTTGGATTACTGTAGCTTGATTACCCGGGCGTTACAAGCGTAGTTATGTACGCGAAGTACTGTCGTCGCCTTTTTGCGAGGGTTGGGGTTGGGGCCGCATTGCTACGCCTGCTCGGATCGTGCCAGGCGGTCTTGTTGTAGGTTACTCCAGGCGCGGTTGACGGTGTCCGGTCGTTTAGTGGCCAGACTGGAGAACTGCCTGGAGAGGCTGCTTTGTACTTCCGCTGCAAGGGCCGCCGTGTGCTCCTCCATTCGGATGGAGCGTTCGGTGTTTCCATTGACCGTAATTACTCCTCGAGGGCCTGGCATCTTGAGCTTAAGGTATGCGTAATGCGGTACCGCATTGAACTTAGCGAATGCGGTTCGCCCGAGCAGTGCGTGATAACCACTTCGAAACGGGACTATGTCGAAGATTAACTCCTCGCTTCTGAAATTATCCGGAGATCCGAAGACCACTTCAAGTGTGACTGAGCCTATACAGTTGGCCTCTACACCTGGTATTACGCCTTTAAAGGTCGTTTTGGTGGGCTTAATCCTCGAGGGATCTATGCCCATTTTCCGCACTGTATCCTGGTAAAGCAGGTTCAGGCTCCTGCCGCCGTCCATAAGGACTCTAGTGAGATGAAGTCCGTCAATAATTGGGTCTTGAACCAATGCGGCAAATCCTCCATGACGGATGCTAGTGGGATGGTCCCTTCGATCAAAGGTGATCGGGCAGGAGGACCATGGGTTGAACTTTGGGGCGACTGGCTGTACCGCGTATACGTCCCTTAATGCGCGCTTCCGCTCCCTTTTGGGGACGTGGATTGCGTATATCATGTTCACCGTCCGCACTTGTGGGGGAAAACCCTTCTGTCCACTGTTTATCAGCGGCCGGGGCTCCTCGTCGTCATCGCTATGCAGCCCCTTGTCTTCATTTTCAGCGTTTAACTTGCCTGCCTGCTTGAACACCCAACAATCCCTGTTGGTGTGATTGGCTGGCTTTTCGAGGGTGCCATGTATCTGGCACGAGCGGTCGAGTATTCGGTCCAAACTGGACGGGCCCCTAGGATTCCTTTTGAATGGCTTTTTCCACTGACCGGATTTAGAGCCTCTGAATCTGGCATTAACTGTCGTATCCTCAGCATTGTCGCCGTTAATGCGGCACTTCTGCTCGTTGCGACGCGACCTGCCACTACTGTCCTTGGTGTCCGAATTACCAGGGTTCTTGGTCATATTGTTGCTACGAGCAAGCCAGCTGTCTTCTCCCGTGCAAAAGCGGGTCATGAGTGTCGTGAGTGTTGCCATAGATTTCGGCTTTTCCTGTCCAAGGTGCCGGGCCAGCCACTCGTCACGGATATTGTATTTGAAGGCTGCTAGGGCCTCAGCGTCCGGACAGTCGACTATTTGATTTTTCTTTGTTAAGAACCATGTCCAGAATTGCCTGGCCGATTCCTCTGGCTGCTGAATTACGTGACTTAGGTCATCGGCGTCTGGGGGTCGCACATAAGTGCCCCAGAAATTGTCGAGGAATGCGGCTTCCAGGTCCTCCCAACAACTGATTGATCCTGTTGGCAAGCTGTTAAGCCAATGCCAAGCTGGTCCTTTAAGCTTGAGTGGGTGGTATTTGATGGCGTGGAAATCATCACCGCGGGCCATGTGGATATGAAGGAGATAAACCTCGATCCATACCACAGGATCTGTTGTGCCATCATATGATTCGATGTTTACGGGTTTGAAACCCTCGGGGATTTGATGATCCATTATTTCGTCTGTAAAGCAGAGTGGGTGTGCGGCGCCTCTGTACTGGGCTATATCGTGACGTAGCTCCAATGAGCCTTGCCTACTGTGTTCGGCCCTGCTGAATTTGTGGCTGGCATGACGGTTACCGTCTCGAGCCGTGGGGCGCCCACGCAATCCGTAGATCGATCTTGTTTGCCTTGCCTTGTCCTCCAACATGTCTCGTAAGTCCAGCGCATATTCCCGTGCCTTGGTACGGGATGCGGCTTGAGTTGAGGGCCGAGGGGCCTCTCTCTCGCGACCACGAGGTGGCCGGTCGGCCGCATCAGGTGCTTCCTCCTCTAATCGGGGTAGCGACCTGCGCTTTGGGTAGCTCTTGGAGGGGTGTTCGAGTTTATGCTCTTCGCCTCAAGGACTTCAATCCATCTGTCGACTAGCAAATCTTGATCAGCTCTAAGCTGTTGCTGTTTTTTCTTGAGGCTTCTTGCCGTGGCCATAAGCCTGCGTTGAAAACGCTTTTGCTCGACGGGATCCTCTGGCACGATGAATTCATCGTCATCGAGGGTTGCCTCGTCTTCGGAGGGAGGCATATAATTATCGTCCTCGACCTCTCTGTCTGCCGCTCTCTCATGAGGGTTGGTTTCTCCATCCTCTTGTGCTAAATCTTGCTGGAGGGGGTTTTCTTCGGCGTTTTCCAGAGTATTATTATCTCCCGTGCTGGAATCACCTTGTTTGTTTTGGCTGGATTTTGAGCGGCGCCGCTGACGCCGGCGCTTAGGCTGTTTCTTGGAGGGGTCATCCTCCGCTGTTCCGTCGCCATCTCCCTCTTTTGTGGTGTCCACCATGTATATGTCATATGACAAGGTGGCTTTCCAGGGCCTAGTAGGCGCTGGTTCTTCATCATCTCCTTCATCGGCGTCCATACCGTCGATATCTTCGGAGTCGAAGTCGAGCATGTCGGTTAAGTCATCGACAGTGGCTACAAAGTGGGTGGTGGGTGGGCTTTGAATTTCTTCATCGTCCATACCCCAACCTTGCTGACCGTAGTCCGTCCAGGGCTCTCCTGACAAAGAGAGAGACTTCAGTGACTTCAGGATATAGCCAAAAGGCGAGTGCTGAAAGATGTCCGCGGCAGTGAACTCCATGATCGGCGCCCAATCGGATTCAATCGGCAGGGGCGCGGAGGGTTCGGAGTCCGGCTCCTTGGAGTCACGAGTCTCGCAGAGTACGGGGCTGGTGCTTGGATCAATCGCTGTTGGGGTCGCAGCCCCTGAGGTGGTGTCCAACCGCCCATCCTCGATCGACGCAGTTGGCAACAAATTAAGGGTCGGAGCCGATGCGGGTGCGGCCTTCAGGGCACTGTTCGGTGGCAGAGATAGATCATGCTCGTCGTGATAGTGCGGCACGCTCGGCAGTGGCTCGAATCCGTCAAAGATCAAGTCCCCGCGGATGTCAGCCGTGTAGTTTAAACTTCCAAATCTGACCTGACGACCAGGGCGTAGCTTTCGATCTGCTCCAAACGGCCAAGCGAATTGGCCCGCAGTGCGAAGCCGCCGAAGACGAAGATCTGTCCGGGGAGGAAGGTCTCACCCTCGACTGCATCGCTATTGATGATCGTAGGATCCATCGAGCCTGGCGGCGATGACACAGAGGAACTCTCAATGAAAGCACCAATGTCGGTGTCAAAACCGGCGGATCTCGGGTAGGGGGTCCCGAACTGTGCGTCTAGGCCGAATGGTAATAGGAGGCAAGGGACACAAAGTTTTACCCAGGTTCGGGCCCTCTCGATGGAGGTAAAACCCTACGTCCTGCTTGATTAATATTGATGATATGGGTAGTACAAGAGTAGATCTACCACGAGATCGAGGAGGCTAAACCCTAGAAGCTAGCCTATGGTATGATTGTTGATGTGTATGTTGTGATTGTTGTCCTACGGACTAAAACCCTCCGGTTTATATAGACACCGGGTAGGGTTAGGGTTACATAGAGTCGGTTACAATGGTAGGAGATCTTCATATCCGTATCGCCAAGCTTGCCTTCCACACCAAGGAAAGTCCCTTCCAAACACGGGACGGAGTCTTCAATCTTGTATCTTCATAGTCCAGGAGTCCGACTGAAGGTATAGTCCGGCTATCCGAACACCCCCTAATCCAGGACTCCCTCAGCATTACACCCTAGCGCCTAAACCAGGGGGTCCATCTACTATTGTTGACATGGAGATCGAGGGTGGGACTGCGGCCCATGATCATGATGAGGACTTTGGGCCTTCTAGTGCAGAACCCTCTTGGGCAAATAAGCTTAAACGCAAGATGAAGAAGCTCTTATGCATGGAGTCTCATGGTCAGTACATGACTCATGTGGCTGAGAAGCAGGCCAGGGGGCGTCACAAGGAGCTCATGTGTCAGCTGGGTGCGACCGTTGCCAGCGGTTCTGAGGGCCAGATCACTGAAGAGGAGGAATGGATTCAGCAGCACTGTCCGTGGACCGATTCATACACCGAGCAGTTTCCGACTGAGGATGGCAGTGCGGATGACCCTGCCAGGATGTGATGAGGTTGCTATCACCTGTAGCCGTAGCTTCGCTCTTTGCCCTTTTGGTGTCTCACTGCCAAAGGGGGAGAGAGTTTAGGGATTTGTGTTGTTGCCCTATTGTGAGTGTGTCTTTGTGGTTTGTGGTGTCTTGTGTTTTCTCGTCGTTTTGCTTGGTTTGGTTTCGTGCCAGTGAGTCCTAAGTTCTAGACATATGGTGTGAGACATATGCTACCCTATCTTTACCTTATTATCTTTGTCTATTTAGTACTGTAGTATCTTATGAGTTTCATGCTTATCCTATTTTATTCCCTTCTCTCATGTATCCCATGCTTAGAACTTTTGGACTATAAATATAGGGGGAGTGTTGATCCGAATGTGTGTGCCTTGCATTCCAAAGGCACTACTAACTAGGTGCACACATTCAGGGGGAGCCCGTCTATATTTTGTAGTTCTAAGTATCCTTACTTTTATGTCTTTTCCCTGTGCAAATCCCTGGTTGTCATCAATCCACCAAAAAAGGGGAGATTGTTAAGGCATATCTCTCTCGATGTAGTTTTGGAGATTGATGACAACATATTTGCGGGCTAACCTTGTGCTTTGAGCATTTCAGAGATTCATCCTTTGGCTCGAGATGATTTCTTTCCCCTCGGAGTGTTTTTCAAGACGGTGTAGCTCTTTCGTTTCTTGTTGGTGGATTAGTTTCGTAAGAGTCACCGTACTATCAAGAGGGGGTCCGCTTTGGTATGGCTAGGGTGGAATCATCACGTACACTTTTGTTTCACACCCTCTGGGCGTTCCCGCGTCGTTGGAGGTCTTATTCCCTGCTGTTTGGGCAGTCTTTAGCCCCAGCGGTAGTACCGCTTGTCTGTCCTTAGCGCCAGTACCGCTGCGGTACCGGGCCACTACCGCCTCGACTCGAGGGGGGCACTTCTCGTGTCGGGTTGAGCGGCACTTGCAGCGGTAGTAGGTGCAGTATTACCGCTCGAGAGCGGTAGTACCGCCCTGCCACCGCAGCAGTACCGCGCTGGGCCAGTCCCTCCTCTATCTTCAAGCCCTCTCTGGCTAGGCGGTAGTACCTTAAGGGGGAGCGGTAGTACCGCTGGGTCCAGCGGTAGTATCGCTGCCCACTGCGGTAGTACCGCCCTCTGCAGGGCTAATTAGTGGGGTAACGGTTGGATTGTTCCCCCCACTATAAAAGGGGGTCCCCTTCTTCTTCGTTGACCCATCTCTTCCCCCAAAAGCTCCATTATTGCTCCAAGCTCCATTTTCGCCCGATCTCTCTCTCTAGCTAACCAAACTTGTTGATTTGCTCGGGAGTAGTTGAGAAGGCCCCGATCTACACTTCCACCAAGAGATATTTGATTCCCCCACTAATCCCTAGCGGATCTTGTTACTCTTGGGTGTTTGAGCACCCTAGACGGTTGAGGTCACCACGGAGCCATAGTCCATTGTGGTGAAGCTTCGTGGTGTTGTTGGGAGCCTCTGATTGAGTTGTGGAGCTTGCCCCAACCTTGTTTGTAAAGGTCCGGTCGCCGCCTCCAAGGGCACCAATAGTGGAATCACGGCATCTCGCATTGTGTGAGGGCGTGAGGAGAATACGATGGCCCTAGTGGCTTCTTGGGGAGCATTGTGCCTCCACACCGCTCTAACGGAGACGTACTTCCCTTCAAAAGGAAGGAACTTCGGTAACACATCCTCGTCTTCACCGGGTCCACTCTTGGTTATCTCTTACCATTACTTGTGCAAGCTTATTAGTGTTACTTCTCTTGCTTGCGTGTATGTTCATTGTTGTTGCATCATATAGGTTGCTCACCTAGTTGCACATCTAGAGAACCTACTTTGATGCAAAGTTTAATTTGGTAAAGAAAAGTTAAAAATTGTCAGTTGCCTATTCACCCCCTCTAGTCAACCATATCGATCCTTTCAGGGTTCCTCCTTCGAATACTCCATGGAAGATTTTGAACACAAGGATAGTGTCTGGCTCTGCAAAACAAGTTCCACATACCACCGTAGAGAGAATAATATTTCCACAAATCTAATCTGCTGACACGTTTTGACAGCACAACATCATGTCATGACCCGATCATTATTCGAACCGTTTTTCCCAGCCAGCCCTGCACATATTGCGAGGCGGCTTTCTTGACACATATTGTCGAAGCAGAGATCGTGTCCCCCTTATTATGGGATTCTCATCACTACGGACGTGGGTAACCCACTCGCGCCCATTGGTATGACTCCTCGATTTTAGGCGAGCCCAAAACGGCCGCGAGGAGGACGCTTGACATTCACCCTCTTTATAAAGAGGCCAAGACCTGTCCTTTTTTCCTCTCGTGCTCAATCGAATCCTTCTCCCGCCTCGAGTTCCAACACCCCAGGCTCAGGTCAGGCGCTTCAGACCTTCAACCATGTCCGGATCCAACCTTCAAGGTTGGTGGATGCCTTCGTCTGTCACAGTGGAGGACATCAAGAAGCTGAGAGAGGCCAGATATCTGACCGCCGAAATTTCGCACAGGCTGCCCGCCCGAGGCCAGGTCATCCCCACTCCCGAACCCAACGAGAGTGTTGTGTTCATCTCTCACTTCCTCCGAGGACTAGGCCTCGCTTTGGATCCCTTTCTTAGTGGGCTCATGTTTTACTATGGGCTGGATTTCCATGATCTGGCCCCAGATTCCCTCCTTCACATCTCGTCGTTCATCGTCGTATGTGAGGCCTTCCTCCGCATTACCCCTCACTTCGGCCTGTGGCTCAAGACCTTCAATGTGAAACCGAAGATGATCGAGGGGCGACACGCAGAGTGCAGAGGTGCCGTAATAAGAAAAAGCGCTGATGCTCCATGGCCAGAGGGTACCTTCCCAGAGGTGTCTAGTTTGTGGCAGCAGGAGTGGTTTTATATCATAGCTCCCCGAAGTGCCAAGTGGGTAGCCGCCCCTTCCTTTCGCTCGGGCCCCCCACCACAACTGACGTCATGGATCAGCAGGGGGCTGAGCTGGGGTCTAGCTAAGGATGTGCCGATATTGCAGAGCCGCATCCGAGATCTCTTTGAGAGAGAATTCAGCCTGGTTATGGTAATGCATGTTATGCTAGTTCGTCGAGTCCAGCCTTGCAAACGTCGAACCCTCAGTATGTGCGAATTCAACCCGGAAGGACCGCAAACCATCCAGCACTTCCTCGGCATGACGCTCGAGGAGATGTACAAATTGTTCTTTGGACCCCAAATAGAGTGTCCGGATACCACCGAGGATGCAGGTCTGAGATGCAACCGCCCTGCTACCCAAGTAAGTAATCCCATGGCCAAACATGATGTCCCCTTTTTTTATCATGACATTATTCTGAAAAGTCGCTCTTTGACTAGGACTGGATAACAAAGGCAAAGACGATCAGGTGTTCGGCCCCCTCCCCGAAGGCTTGGCCAATCCAGTACTGGACAGAATGCTCGAGCCGGCGCCTTGTCAGGTGCCCTCAAAGGAAGACGAAGGGGGGAATACAGAGGCCGCAAGCGGGGGAATTAGCACCTTCGCGAAGGAGGATAACCAGGGAGAAGAATCTGACATTCCCTCTCCCCGAGGAAGGAAGAGGACCACCTCTGAAGATCCAGAGATAAAGGCTTCCAAACGGGGGAAGAAATCCTCGCCAGAGGGTCCTGCTTCGGAGGGTATTCTTGCCGCACAATGTCCGCACGGGGATCAGCCCTCTACCGAGCTGTAAGTAATCAAAAAGTACTTAATAGTGAAATTATCCTACCTTACTTCCGAAGACAATAATCGAAGCTTATATCTTGTAGTTCGGATCGTAACCCTTCTCAACAGAGTTCGTCTTCGGGGGATCTTCTTCCGGAGATGATGGAGAGCGAAACACCTCCCCCTGCCACCCCGCCTCATGAGGCGGGCGACCCTGAAGTGTCGTCATGGAGGGTCTCTCCTGATCCGCCAAGCCCAGAGGGTAATCCTTTGGCTACCCGGAGTCCTCAGTATTCAGCTCCTAAAGAGAGCAACATAAAGAGTCCAGAACCATACAGTGTGCGGTCGGACGTACTGAAGGATCTTCTGGAGCAAGTGGCCATCTCAGAAGCGCATTGTACGCTAATGGGTACGGTAATTGAAAGGATTTCATCCGCTGAAAGTGGATTGCATGAAGCTTTTATGAGTCTGCTAAAAGGCTTTGAGGTACGTGAAATAGTGTATGTTTTCTACAGTACCGCACACGTTAGGTGTGCCCTATGCAGATAGTAGCCCCTGAGACTCTGGTTGTCATCGAAAATGGTGGCAAACAGAGGATCATAATCCCAGGTAATAACCAGACCGCCTTTATGTGCAGGTGGCTGAAGCTCCGGTGGCTAGCCAGACTGATGGGTTTGCCGAGCTAAAGCGGCAACTTGATGCGGCACATGCCGACATCGTGCTTGTCAACAAGCGGCTTGACGAGGCACAGGGTAAGTGATTTCTCCGGTGATCAACACATAGTAAGAGGAGCATGATGCCAGTATCTTTAATATGTTGTGACTGCAGATGGAGCTACCACCGTGGAGACCCTTCGGGCGGAACTTGCCCGAGCCAAGGAGCAAGCCAGAAATAGCGATGCGGCCGCTCTAAAGGCGGTCTAAGAGCTGAGGGCTGAACATGCCGCACATTGCCAGAGCAAGGAAAGAATGGCCAAGATGGCCATTGAGTTGAAAGATGCCGCCGACCGTTACCAGCTTCTTGAAGAAGAAAACTGTGTGAAGGCAACGGACTTGGAGAAGGCCATGGTAGCAGCCAAGGAAGCCCGCTCCAAAATACGAGCGACGAAGGAGGAGCTGCATCAAGCTGGAGATATCGCCACTGGGAAGCCCTTTTTTTGCGGACTAAGTTCGGAGATCCGAAGTATGCACCTCTTGATCAACTATGAAGTTCTGCGGACGCCTACGTGGATTTGGTGGCAAGTGCTGCTGATGCGGCCGAGTACTTCAAGGATCAAAACGATCGCGAAGTGGAAAAGCTGTTCTGGTCACAGTTCCATGTTCCAGTGCGTCCGCTGCTGTTGAATGAGCAAATGGCCGAGTGGACCGAGCTCCATAGGTTGTCGGGACTTGCCATGAGGTCTGTTGTGGATCATCTGTGGCCGGGAGGGCCAAGGCCGAATAGTTACTTTAGTTTAGTGCATCAATTCCTTGGTGCTGTGCCGCACAACGATGCTATGAAGAGGTCGGCGTGCATAGAGGGTGCGCGGATGGCCTTTGCCCGTGTCAAGACATACTGGGCGGAGATGGAGGCCACCACTGTTGCAACACAGGGTTCGGCCGTGGGCCGAGTGGCTACCGAGCACTACTTTGAAGAAGTTCTTGAAGACGCTCCTTCGATAGAGGCTCAGTGCTCAAAGAATATTATGTTCTAGGGACATGTACTCCCATTGTAAAAACAATGTTTTATTGAGTTATCAAGGCTATGTTTATACTTTTGCCTGAAAGTATTATGATGCCTCCTGTGCGGCCATTTATGTAGATATGTATATAATCTGAAAGTTTGTAGTCGTCGGCTTCCACCCCCACGCATATAATGCGGGGGTGTTCACAAAAAATGCGTATTCACACTTGATCCAACATCTTGGTCCATTAAGGAGGTGGTAGCGCAGCGAACGAGGTAATCAGACTATATTGCTTTAACACTTTCACTTAGCCATAGGAGTTTGACGGTGGGCTACTATATAGCCCCTGGTACTTCTGCGCTCGTCCGAATACGGGGCGCGTACGTACATGACCGGGAAACGGCCCTTTGTTAATGTGGAGGAATCCCGAAGATTCTGTTGAGTCATCGAGTGGCTGACCAGTCTCGCGCTTTATCATGACAGTCAGTTTTCGTCTTTCTCTACTGAGGTGCTCATCCGGATGAACCAGGGCACAATTGCAGTAGTTCTCCCAGTGCTACCTTAGCTGATATAGCGGAACGTAAGGTACCAAAATGTGGGAGCCGGGCAAACCCAACATTTGACCAAAGACATGATTCGGAGCTGATGCATATAAGGCCAAACTCGCGACGCCGAACACTCCCTAAGGTTTTCGGTCTTTACACTACAAAAAAAGACACATCCGTGACATTTTGGGCCGAACGAAATTTTTTTCTATCATATATATGACACTTCTATGACGACAATTGTGACAAAACCCGGTATCATCATGGATGTGGTGGGCTCCTACTTCTATGATAAAAAATCATGATAGTAAATGGGCTTTTCGTCCTGAGCGTGCCGGAGACGCAGCTGCATGACATTCTTTGGGCCGTCCATGATGGGAAAAACCGTGGTAGAAGCGAGGGGGAGGAAAATTTTGGGGAGTTCCCGGTTACGGTGGGAGGTCGGGGGCCGAGTGATGCACGTTTCTCTCGTACACGTACGTGCGTGTGTGTGAGCCGTTGGCTCTAACTGAACCCGAGCCAGGCGTTGGGCTCTAACTGAACCCGAGCGATTGCACTACAGGCTACACGTTACTGAACCCGATCGATCGATGGTTGTTAACTGAACCCGATCGAGCGAATCCTTCGCTACTGCTGCTAACTGAAGCCGATCGATGCTGCCTCTGGGATGAACAGTGAGCGTTGCGGGGGCGGGGGGGGGGGGGGGTTGGATGAACAGTGAACGGTGGCGTTGCCTCTAGATGAACAGGACCCCGTGGTGTGGTGGAGGGCTGGATGAACAGTAGACGGTGGAGGGGTGCCCATGGAGGGGTGGTTGAACATGACCCCGTGGTGTGGAGGGTTGGATGAACAATAGACGGTGGAGGGGTGCCCGTGGAGGGGTGGTTGAACAGTAGCCGGTGGAGTAGCGCGCGGTGGAGGCTGGATGAACAGGAGCCCGTGGAGGCTGGAGGAGGTCGACGGTAGCCTGTGGAGGCTGGAGGAGGTCGATGGTGGAGATGAACAATATCCCGTGGAGTCCGGTTTTGTGGTACGCCACACCCCTCCCGATGGACAGGACCCCCATTTCGACCGTAGCGCTCCAACACAAGTCCGCTTCCTCCATTTTGTGGTACGCCACACCCCTCCCGATCAACAGGACCCCCGTTTCGACCGTAGGAGGTCCGTTTCGTCCGTTTTGCGGTATGCCACACCCCTCCCGATCAACAGGACCCCTGTTTCGATCGTAGGAGGTCCGTTTCTTCCGCTGTGCGGTACGCCAGGCCTCGTTTCCATCACCTGTTCCGTCCAAGCCCTCCCGATGAACACGACCACGCATTCTGTTCCGACCCAGCCGGTTGGCTCCCAAGCGTTTCGTTGCCTCCCGATGAACACGACGCATTCCGTTGCCTCCCCATGAACACGACGCATTCCGTTGCCTCCCAATGAACACGACAACGACGTTGTTTCTCCGTTCCGACCCAACCATGTACACGAGCCCTGACCGCACGTATGCGCGAGTAGGCGTTCGAGACCCCGCCTGTATGTACACATACATGGCCTTATTTTCTTTCTTGCACCCTGGCCACTGTACTACATGTACATGCTACGTGCGCGCCTCTACTACGACACGTACGCGCCTCTACTACGACACATGCGCGCCTCTACATCCACCAGTATATATGTACGTACACGTTCGCGACCAGAATGACAACGCTACGTATGCTTCGACCAGGTGGGTCCCGACTGTCAGGCACTTCCTTGCCTGTGAAGATGTAGTTGGTGGGTCCCGGCAGTCAGGGGGGCGAATCGTTTTTTTTTGCCTGGACGCACTTCCTTGCGTGCGAAGATGTAGCTGGTGGGTCCCAGCAGTCAGGGGGGTGAATCGTTTTTTTGCACGGACGCACTTCCTTGCATGTGAAGATGTAGCTGGTGGGTCCCAGCAGCCAGGGGGAAACATTTTTTTGAGAAATATGGTGGCCCGTCCGGTGGGTCCCCGTTGTCAGGTGGAGGAATCATTATTTTGCGCGTAATAAGGAGGCACTTCCTTGCTGCGGCCATGGACCCAGCTGTCAGCCTCTCCACGTACAGTCCACGTCTGATGGAAGTCGTTCCTTGACCGCGTTGACCACGCCGCGCCGAGAGCACCACGGCGGTGGACGACAGCGAGGACTAGGAAGGGGACGGCTCGGAGCCGGGGAAGATGCAGCAATGGATGCCCACGCGAAGAGCAGTACGAGGGTTCACTGGTTCGGCTGCGGTGTGAGGCTGCTGTTACCGCAGAATAACAAGGGGTGTGGGTGAGTAGAGGGATGGCCTGGCCAGCGGTGGGAGTAGTAGGGGGCGGTGAGGCCTCCGCGGCATCACAGCCGGCCACGGGAGGCAGGAGCACGCGGCACGACCGATGCTGGTTTGGGCGGCTGGAGCAAGAAGACCAGAGGTTGAAGAAGCACTATGGCCGTTGGATGAACATCATACGGTAACAGGAGCTAGAATCGTTCATATTGACTAAGTTGACAAAGCCCTCTGTCCCCGTCAACTTGGTAGGCCCACAAGTCAGCCTCCCACTATGCTGGGTTCCAGCTGGCAGGGGGAATATTCATTTTTTTGTGCGTAATAAGGAGGCACTTCCTTGCATGCGAAGATAGCTGGTGGGTCCGACATGTCAGCGGGGGCACGTTATTTTCGTGAAATACATAGGCCCTTCTAGTGGGCCCCAGATGTCAGGTGGAGGAATCATTATTTTGCGTGTAATAAGGAGGCATTTCCTTGTGTGCGGGCGTGGGCCCAGCTGTCAGCCTCTCCACGCACAGTCTACTTCCGATGGTGTCGTTCATTGACCACGTTGACCACGCCGCGCCGAGCGCATCCAAGGTGGTGGACGACGGCGAGGCCCCGGACAGCAACGAGCCAGAGATGGGAAGACGCGGGAGTAGAGTCGCAGACGGAGAGGTGTACGAGGGTTAACTGGTTCTAGTGCGGTGTGGTTCGGCAGTCGGTGGAGAAGAACAGGAGGTGTTGAGGGATGGAGGGATGGCCTGGCCAACGGTGGAGTAGCGCTTCATAGCGAAGCGTGCTAAGCAGAGCTGCTAGCAGCAGGAGGCGGGAGGTGGTCCCGGCGGCGCTGGAGGAAGAAGACGAGAGATTGAAGATGGATGCCGGTCGTTGGATGTAAATCCAACGGCTAACATGTCAGAATCATTTGTTGACTACATTGACAACGACTTGCGTTGGCTTCGACCTATTGGCCCACATTTCAGCCTCCAAAAATGTGGCACGTATTCAACCCATTTTTTCAGAATTTACAGTCTTTTTTTGCGCGGTAGAATTTACAGTCAATTTGATCTTTTTTTGAATTACAACCATTAGCCGGGTTGGGTGAACAAATAATGTAGCGTCCATGCGGCCCATTTATTTTATTACCTAAAAAATTACAGGCCATTTGCACTTTCTCGAAATACACGATTTTGCTGGGCTGATTCTAATTATAATGTTGGGTTGGGCCAGCAATGTTATCAAAAAATAAAAAGGGGCTGAACATTTTGTTATAAATATATTTAAATAATAAGTGATATTATTACATTTGTCCTTAAATCTTACCAAGCTTTTGTACACAATCACTAGGATTTTCGTGCCAAAACAATCCAGGATTTTATTTGTTAAGAAATTATTTTTATAAGTTAATAAGATGTGGGATATTTTTTTTTACATATGTAAGTATCTGTTAAATATATGATGACAATAAAAATAATATATAATAACATATAAAATAATTTAAATATATATAATATAGTTAGAAGGGAAACATAAGTTTGACCTAGCGTTCCTATTCTTATATAGAAAAATAGAACAGACCTTTGCGTTTTCTTCAAAAAAAACATAAATTGGGCTGCCAAAAATAAAACCTCGGATGGGAGGTCCATAGGCCAGTCGATACATGACGACCCTAAGAAAATACAAACAAGCCTATGGATACAAACATGCCTATGGACCTCCCATCCGAGGTCGTGGGTTGCGCATGTTAAAAATGAAAGCCTAGACGGGGCAGCCCAAAACCACGTCCAACACTTGCCAAAACTTCGTCCCTCGTTTTCTCTGTGTTTCGCACACTCGACATTGTGTAAGCATTTTGACCATGCATCCTATGAAGATGTGTTATGCATGAATGTTGATCAGCATGATGTTAACTGGCTGGTAGTTCCATTTTCGACCATGAATAAAACTTCCAACATGATGTTAACCCTGTTTGAAAAGGCCATGTTAATATAAATGCTCTGCCTATGAAAGTTGTAGTTTCTTATCTGAAACTGAACTTGCAGTTTCTTATCTGAAACTGAAACTTGCAGTTTCTTCTCTGAGAATCACATTGTCTGCACTTTTATACTCCTATGAAACTACATTTTTTAAGTGCTAAAAATATATCTCTAGAATTCATAAAATACTTCATATGCTCAATACTGAAAATCTGAAATTCAAAAGGCATTCATATCTGAAAGTACTCTCAAAATACACAACACAAAACACAATTCACAACCTGCAAATACTGACAACCCTAAGCTCCTGCTGACAATTCACAACCTGCCCGACTATTGGGCTGGGGGGGCCCTCCTATTCCTTGGCGATAGACAGCCGCCCCATGAGACGATGTGAACAGCGAGGGAGACGATGGCGGGGAAGCATCGTCGGGCCAACTGCTTTTCTCCTCTTGCAGTTGGGTTCGGTCGACGAAGACTCCACCGGCTCGCTCTGGCATGACACCCTCACAAACGACACCTTGTAGATGCTCGATCCTTCAATCTCTGGTGGATGCTCCATCTGGGATCGATACTCCCACCACCGCTCCCTCATGATCGGATTCGGTGAATCTGTTTGCTCCATGGCCCAGAGGAGCAGCTCTATGTACTCCCACGCTACTCCCTCCAGGAGTATCGCCACCTTTTCCCTTTGTTGCAGACATTTGGCCATGGATGTCGTCGTCGCTGCTAGTTGGTCCTTGTTGTCAAACCAAGACTATATCTCCAACATCCTAGCTAGCTTCACAGGGTCGCCATCTGTGATCCTCACGTATCGGTTGTACTCCTCCATCGATCTACTTCTCCACAGCACCTTCACTCCCCGACAGTGGTTTTTGAATGGAAGAGGAGAGGAGCAGCGTTGGTTTTGGATTAGAACGGGAGAGGAGCGACGCTGGTTTTGGACTAGAATAGGAGAGGAGGGGCGGTGGTTTTGAAATGGAAGAGGAGAGGAGCGGCGCTGCATTTAGATTGGAACAGGAGAGGAGTGGCGGTGGTTTAAGAGGAGAAGAGCGAAAGAGCGGCGCTGGTCTTGGAAGTTTTTTGTTGTTGTTTTGCGTATTTTGGGTCAAAGTCACATACTGTATTTGACAAGCAAAATGTGAATGTATGTCACCAAAAATTGTATCATTTGGTCCGTATCTGAATGTACTTTCAAATTATGTTATTTTTGCAAGGTATAACATATATTTTATGGGCGAAAATCATTGTCAATTATGTCCCAGAATAAAAGGGAGACTAGTTAATGTGGGGTCGCTTTCTTAATTGAAGGGTAAATTGATTTTGATTTTGATCCAGTCACAGCGCGCCGGCCCTCTCGTCCAATCCTAAATCGCTGCCGCATGCTCCTCTCCCTCTTCTCCATTGCAAAACCACCTCCTCTCCTCTCCATCATCTCCATTCCAAAACCACCGTCTCGCCTCTCCCTCTTCTGATCTTCTCCATTGCAAAACCACCTCCTCTCCTCTCCATCATCTCCATTCCAAAACCACCGTCTCGCCTCTCCCTCTTATGATCTTCTCCATTGCAAAACCACCTCCTCATGCACGTGGCCCGAAGGCGCAGTTGTCGTCATTTTGATCTGAAGCGCCGGATTATAACATATAACACGAAAAAATGCCACATGACAAGAAATCATAACCTCACTGCCCAAAGGAGACAACATGAATCCCGACGGACAAACTAGACGAGGAACAAAGCTCAAATTAAATATAAACTTGTAGAAAAGGGGTATATCAATAGATGTCCTAATTAACATAGCCGGCTTGACCTAGATGGCACCCGAGTAGTCACTGTTCGTGCATGTGCCCCCAATGACTAGCCCAACTCAGTTGTCGCTGTTTAACCCTCGCAGTGATCCGAAGCACATGACACCTAATTTTGCGAGATGACAAGAAACCTTTTTTTAGATTTCTCAACGCAACTACAGCCATGTACAACACAGCCTGCACGATATGTAGACGATAGCCAATCGAGGCTTGTCTGCTGGAGTCTGGTCACATGCATGGACGAACTGATCTTCCGTGTCTTGCAGGGATCGTCCAGGCACCAACGTAGTACAACACTTCTCTAGTACTATCGCTCGTCTCCCTCTTCTATTAAGTCACCCGACTTGCGGGACCGGGGAGTGTGCCTATGGTCGGTTCTCAATTGTCGTCCCACATGTGTGTGCAAACGCAATATGACGCGCGTTTGATACGTCTCCAACGTATCTATAATTTTTGATTGCTCCATGCTATATTATCTACTGTTTTTGATGTTTATGGGCTTTATTATACACTTTTATATCATTTTTTGGGACTAACCTATTAACCCAGAGCCCAGTGCCAGATTCTATTTTTACCTTGTTTTAGGGTTTTGAAAAAAGGAAAACCAAACGGAGTCCAATTGACCTGAAACTTCACGGAACCCATTTTTGGAAGGAAAGAAGCCCAGAAGACTTGAAGTGCATGTAAGGGAAGCTTCAAGGAGGCCACGAGGTAGGGGGGGCGCCCACCCCCTGGGTGCTCCATCCACCCTCGTGGCCCCCTGACGTATTTCTTCCACCTATATATCTCCATATACCCTAAAAACATCTGAGAGCACAATAGATCAGGAGTTCTGCCGCTAGAAGCCTCCGTAGCCACCGAAAGCTAATCTAGACCCGTTCTGGCACCCTGCCGAAGGGGGCAATCCCTCTCCGGTGTCCATCTTCATCATCCCGGTGCTCTCCATGACGAGGAGGGAGTAGTTCTCCCTCGGGGCTAAGGGTATGTACCAGTAGCTATGTGTTTGATCTCTCTCTCTCTCTTGTTCTTGATTTGGCACGATCTTGATGTATCGTGAGATTTGCTATTATAGTTGGATCTTATGTTTCTCCTCCCCCTCTACTCTCTTGTAATGGATTGAGTTTCCCCTTTGAAGTAATCTTATCGGATTGAGTCTTTAAAGATTTGAGAACACTTGATGTATGTCTTGCCGTGCGTATCTGTGGTGACAATGGGATACCAGGTGATTCACTTGATGTATGTTTTGGTGATCAACTTGCGGGTTCTGCCCATGAACCTATGCATAGGGGTTGGCACATGTTTTCGTCGTGATTCTCCGGTAGAAACTTTGGGGCACTCTTTGAGGTTCTATGTGTTGGTTGAATAGATGAATCTGAGATTGTGTGACGCATATCCTATAATCATACCCACGGATACTTGAGGTGACATTATAGTATCTAGGTGACATTAGGGTTTTGGTTGATTTGTGTCTTAAGGTGTTATTCTAGTACGAACTCTAGGGCTGTTTGTGACACTTATAGGAATAGCCCAACGGATTGATTGGAAAGAATAACTTTGAGGTGGTTTCGTACCCTACCATAATCTCTTCGTTTGTTCTCCTCTATTAGTGACTTTGGAGTGACTCTTTGTTGCATGTTGAGGGATAGTTATGTGATCCAATTATGTTAGTATTGTTGAGGGAACTTGCACTAGTGAAAGTATGAACCCTAGGCCTTATTTCCTATCATTGCAATACCGTTTACGCTCACTTTTATCATTAGTTACCTTGCTGTTTTTATATTTTCAGATTACAAAAACCATTATCTACTATCCATATACCACTTGTATCACCATCTCTTCGCCGAACTAGTGCACCTATACAATTTACCATTGTATTGGGTGTGTTGGGGACACAAGAGACTCTTTGTTATTTGGTTGCAGGGTTGCTTGAGAGAGACCATCTTCATCCTACGCCTCCTACGAATTGATAAACCTTAGGTCATCCACTTGAGGGAAATTTGCTACTGTCCTACAAACCTCTGCACTTGGAGGCCCAACAACGTCTACAAGAAGGAGGTTTTGTAGTAGACATCAAGCTCTTTTCTGGCGCCATTGCCGGGGAGGTTAGCGCTTGAAGGTATATCTTTAGATATTGCAATCGAGTCTTTTATTTTCTTGTTTTATCACTAGCTTAGTTTATAAAAGAAAACTATAAAAAATGGAATTGATTTTGTCTCATACGCTTCACCTTTTGAATATCTTTCGTGAGTATGATGGAAAGGATAATTGTGCTCAAGTGTTAGAAGAAGAAATTTATAAAATGTTTGGCACTAAATATTTGAATGATGAGAATGATTGCAATGTTGTTAGTATGAATTCCTTGAATATCTATGATGCTAATGATATGCAAAGCCACAAGCTTCGGGAAGCTATGTTTGATGAAGATGATATTTTTTGTCCCCCAAGCTTTGATGAGCAAATTTATTATGATGAAAGCATGCCTCCTATCTATGATGATTATTGTGATGACACATATGCTTTAAAGAATAATGATAACCATGAAACTTGTCATCCTGATCTTAATTTTCAATCACATGATAGTTATTTTGTTGAGTTTGCTCCCACTATTATTCATGAGAAGAATTTTGCTTGTGTGGAGAGTAGTAAAATTTCTATGCTTGTAGATCATGAAAAGAATGTTTTAGGTGCTGGTTATATTGTTGAATTCATTCATGATGCTACTGAAAATTATTATGAGGGAGGAACATATGCTTGTAGGAGTTGCAATAACATCAAGTTTCCTCTCTATGTGCTTAAAGTTTTGAAGTTATGCTTGCTTTACCTTCCTATGAAAGTTGATTCTTGTTCCCACAAGTTGTTTGATCACAAAATCCCTATGCATAGTAAGTGGGTCAGACTTAAATGTGCTAGTCGTATTCTTCAAGATGCTCTCTTTATGTTACAATTCTTATCCATTATGTGAGCATCATTGAAATCATCATGCCTAGCTAGGGGCGTTAAACGATAGCGCTTGTTGGGAGGCAACCCAATTTTATTTTAGTTCCTTGATTTTAGTTCCTGTTTAGTAATAAATAACTCATCTAGCCTCTGTTTATATGTGGTTTTATGCTTTTAATTAGTGTTTGTGCCATGTAGAACCTTTGGGAAGACTTGGGGAAAGTCTTGTTGATCTTGCTGTAAAAAACAGAAACTTCAGCGCTCACGAGAATTGCTGCAATTTTTTATTGGAGAGTGATATTTAGTTAATTATTTTTTCAGATGATTAATATATAAATTCCTCAGGTCCAGAAATTTATTTGAGAATTTTATGAGTTCCATAAATATACGTTTGATCCAGATTACTACAGACTGTTCTGTTTTTGACAGATTCTGTTTTTCAGGTGTTGTTTACTTATTTTGATGAATCTATGGCTAGTAAAATAGTTTATAAACCATAGAGAAGTTGGAATACAGTAGGTTTAACACCAATATAAATAAATAATGAGTTCATTACAGTACCTTGAAGTAGTGATTTATTTTCTTATACTAACGGAGCCTACGAGTTTTCTGTTAAGTTTTGTGTTGTGAAGTTTTCAAGTTTTGGGTAAGGATTCGATGGACTATGGAATAAGGAGTGGCAAGAACCTAAGCTTGGGGATGCCCAAGGAACCCCAAGGTAACATTAAAGGATAGCCAAGAGCCTAAGCTTGGGGATGCCCCGGAAGGCATCCCCTCTTTCGTCTTCGTTCATCGGTAACTTTACTTGGAGCTATATTTTTATTCACCACATGATATGTGTTTTGCTTGGAGCGTCAATTTATTTGGTTAGGATTTGCTTCCTGTTATTTAGAACAATGTTTTGCATCTTTTATTTCAATAAAAGTGGCATTGATAGTCTTTACTATGCCTATTTTAGAAGTCCACATGTTGCCGTTTGAAAACAGAAAGTTTACCGTTGTTGCAATAATTCCCTAGAAAAGTCAGAATGTGATAAAATGTTGAAAACTTTTGCATATTAAGCTCTGATAAATTTACTAGTGCGAATTTTCTTTCATAATTTTTGGAGCTAGGGAAGTATGGATGTTGCTGCATTCTTTACAGACTGTCCTGTTTAGGCAGATTTCTGTTATGTTTGCATTGTTTACATATGTTTGCCTCTTTAATGATTCTATTTGAGGATAGGACTATTAAATATGAAGAGGCATTTAGTATGCAATGTTGAAGTGATTTTCTATAGTAGAGTATGATAAGGTTTTTGCAATGTGTTATACTAACTTATCTCACGAGTCCTTGTCAAGTTTTGTGTGGATGAAGCTTTTGAGATTTAGGGAGACCGTGATATGAGAGGAATTAAGGAGACACAAAAGCTCAAGCTTGGGGATGCCCAAGGCATCCCAAGATAATATTTCAAAAAGTCTCAAGCTCTAAGCTTGGGGATGCCCCGGTTGGCATCCCACCTTTCTTCTTCAACAACTATCGGTTAGTATCGGTTGATCCTAAGTTTTTGCTTCTTCACATAATGTTTGCTATTCTTAAATTTTATTTTATTTAGTTTTGCTTGCTGTTTGAATAAAATACCAAGATCTGAAATTCTTAAATGTTAGAGAGTCTTCACATAGTTGCATAATTATTCAACTACTCATTGATCTTCACTTATATCTTTCAGAGTAGTTTGTCATTTGATCTAGTGCTTCACTTATATCTTTTAGAGCATGGTGGTAGTTTTATTTTGAAGAAATAGATGAACTCTCATGCTTCACTTAGATTATTTTTAGAGTCTTAAATAGCATGGTAATTTTCTTAAAATCCTAATATGCTAGGTATTTAAGATTAGTAAAATTTTCTTATGAGTGTTTTGAATACTAAGAGAAGTTTGATGCTTGATAATTGTTTTGAGATATGGAGGTAATAATATCAAAGTCGTGCTAGTTGAGTAGTTCTGAAATTGAGAAATACTTGTGTTGAGGTTTGCAAGTCCCGTAGCATGCACATATGGTAAACGTTGTGTAACAAATTTGAAACATGAGGTGTTATTTGATTCTCTTCCTTATGAGTGGCGGTCAAGGACGAGCGATGATCTTTTCCTACCAATCTATCCCCCTAGGAGCATGCGCGTAGTACCGAGGTTTTTGATGACTTGTAGATTTTTCCAATAAGTATGTGAGTTCTTTATGACTAATGTTGAGTCCATGGATTATACGCACTCTCACCCTTCCATCCTTGCTAGCCTCTTCGGTACCGTGCATTGCCCTTTCTCACATTGAGAGTTGGTGCAAACTTCGCCGGTGCATCCAAACCCCGTGATATGATACGCTCTTTCACACATAAACCTCCTTATATCTTCCTCAAAATTGCCACCATACCTACCTATTATGGCATTTCCATAGCCATTCCGAGATATATTACCATGCAACTTTCCACCATTCCGTTTATCATGACACATTCATCATTGTCATATTGCTTAGCATGATCATGTAGTTGACATAGTATTTGTGGCAAAGCCACCATTCATAATTCTTTCATACATGTCGCTCTTGGTTCATTGCATATCCCGGTACGCCGCCGGAGGCATTCATATAGAGTCATACTTTGTTCTAGTATCGAGTTGTATCATTGAGTTGCAAATAAATAGAAGTGTGATGATCATCATTTTCTAGAGCATTGTCCCAAGTGAGGAATAAAAAAAAGGGAGAAATGCCATAAAAAAGAGAAGGCCCAAAAAAAGGAAAAAAGAGAAAGGCCAAAAAAAAGAGAAGGCCCAAAAAAATGAAAAAATGAAAATGAGAGAAAAAGAGAGAATGGACAATGCTACTATCCTTTGCCACACTTGTACTTCAAAGTAGCACCATAATCTTCATGATAGAGAGTCTCTTGTTTTGTCACTTTCATATACTAGTGGGAATTTTTCATTATAGAACTTGGCTTGTATATTCCAACAATGGGCCTCCTCAAGTGCCCTAGGTCTTAGTGAGCAAGCAAGTTGGATGCACACCCACTTAGTTTCTTTTGTTGAGCTTTCATACATTTATAGCTCTACTGCATCCGTTGCATGGCAATCCCTACTCCTTGCATTAACATCAATCGATGGGCATCTCCATAGCCTATTGATTAACCTCATTGACGTGAGACTTTCTCCTTTTTGTCTTCTCCACATAACCTCCTCATTATATTCTATTCCACCCATAGTGCTATGTCCATGGCTCGCGCTCATATATTGCGTGAAAGTTTATAGGTTTGAGATTACTAAAGTATGAAACAATTGCTTGGCTTGTCATCAGGGTTGTGCATGATGAGAGCATTCTTGTGTGACGAAAATGAAACATGACTAAACCATATGATTTTGTAGGGATGAACTTTCTTTGTCCATGTTATTTTGAGAAGACATAATTGCTTAGTTAGTATGCTTGAAGTATTATCATTTTTATGTCAATATGAACTTTTGTCTTGAATCTTTTGGGTCTGAATATTCATGCCATAGTTAAGAAGAATTACATTGAAATTATGCCCAGTAGCATTCCACATCAAAAATTCTGTTTTTATCATTTACCTACTCGAGGACGAGCATGAATTAAGCTTGGGGATGCTGATACATCTCCAACGTATCTATAATTTTTCATTGCTCCATGCTATATTATCTACTGTTTTTGATATTTATGGGCTTTATTATACACTTTTATATCATTTTTTGGGACTAACCTATTAACCCAGAGCCCAGTGCCAGTTTTTGTTTTTACCTTATTTTAGGGTTTCGAAGAAAAGGAAAACCAAACAGAGTCCAATTGACCTGAAATTTCACGGAACCCATTTTTGGAAGGAAAGAAGCCCAGAAGACTTGAAGTGCATGTAAGGGAAGCTTCGAGGAGGCCACGAGGTAGGGGGCGCACCCACCCCCCTAGGCGCGCCCTCCAACCTCGTGGGCCGCTCGTGCGCCCCCCCTGACGTACTTCTTCCGCCTATATATCTCCATATACCCTAAAAACATCTGAGAGCATAATAGATCAGGAGTTCCGCCGCCAGAAGCCTCCGTAGCCACCGAAAGCCAATCTAGACCCGTTCCGGCACCCTGCCGGAGGGGGCAATCCCTCTCCGGTGGCCATCTTCATCATCCCGGTGGTCTCCATGATGAGGAGGGAGTAGTTCTCCCTCGGGGCTGAGGGTATGTACCAGTAGCTATGTGTTTGATCTCTCTCTCTCGTGTTCTTGATTTGGCACGATCTTGATGTATCGCGAGCTTTGCTATTATAGTTGGATCTTATCTTTCTCCTCCCCCTCTACTCTCTTGTAATGGATTGAGTTTCCCCTTTGAAGCAATCTTATCGGATTGAATCTTTAAAGATTTGAGAACACTTGATGTATGTCTTGTCGTGCGTATCTGTGGTGACAGTGGGATACCATGTGATTCACTTGATGTATGTTTTGGTGATCAACTTGCGGGTTCCGCCCATGAACCTATGCAGAGGGGTTGGCACACGTTTTCGTTGTGATTCTCCGGTAGAAACTTTGGGGCACTCTTTGAGGTGGTTTCGTACCCTACCATAATCTCTTCGTTTGTTCTCCTCTATTAGTGACTTTGGAGTGACTCTTTGTTGCATGTTGAGGGATAGTTATGTGATCCAATTATGTTAGTATTGTTGAGGGAACTTGGACTAGTGAAAGTATGAACCCTAGGCCTTATTTCCTATCATTGCAAAACCATTTATGCTCACTTTTATCATTAGTTACCTTCTTGTTTTTATATTTTCAGATTACAAAAACCATTATCTACTATACATATACCACTTGTATCACCATCTCTTCGCCGAACTAGTGCACCTATACAATTTACCATTGTATTGGGTGTGTTGGGGACACAAGAGACTCTTTGTTATTTGGTTGCAGGGTTGCTTGAGAGAGACCATCTTCATCCTACGCCTCCTACGGATTGATAAACCTTAGGTCATCCACTTGAGGGAAATTTGCTACTGTCCTACAAACCTCTACACTTGGAGGCCCAACAACGTCTACAAGAAGAAGGTTGTGTAGTAGACATCAGCGTTCCATTTGGAGAGCAGCGTGCCAGACCGACCGACCGTCTGGGTGCGACGCGAACGCGACGGGCGTGTTGTATACTCCGTACATGTGTATACTGTATACTATTTAAAAGTCGAGGGCGGGGCTTTTCTGGCGTAGTAGGCGGCGGGGCAGTTCCACCTAGTCGGTTCGACAGAGACGCGAGAAGACGAGGGAGTAGGCTGCTGCAAACGTAGGGCTGTGTGATTTGACAGCGAGTTACTACTGGACAGGTGGGGCCCCGTGACTTGACTTGCCATTATCATTTTAGCTACGGCGCTACGACCGGCGTGAGTCTCCCGATTCCTGACCACCTCCATTACGAAGAAAGAGATAGAGAGGAGTAAAAAAATACACTTATAGCCAACCTTATAGCCAACCTTGTTGTAGTATGTAACACCCACGATGCGGCTATATCTCCCACGTGTCGGAGCACGACTTAGAGGCATAACCGCATTGTAGGCATGTCGCAAGAGGGGTAATCTTTACACATCCCATGTATTGAATAAGAAAGGGATAAAGAGTTGGCTTAGAATCGCCACTTCACACAATACATAAATATAACATTACATCATCCAGAATACAATCAAGGTCCGACTACGGAACCAAAATAAAGACAACCCCTAATGTAATAGATCCCCGATCGCCCCGACTGGGATCCACTACTGATCAACTGGAAACGAAACAACTCAACGAACATGATCTTCATCGAGCTCCCACTAGAGCTGGGTTGCGTCACCTGCACTGGTATCATTGGCACCTGCAAACTGTTTGGAAGTATCTGTGAGTCATGAAGACTCAGCAATCTCACACCCGTGAGATCAAGAATATTTAAGCTTATGGGTAGGAAAGGGGTAATGAGGTGGATCTGCAGCAAGCACTAGCATATATGGTGTCTAACATACGCAAATAAGAGCGAGAAGAGAAGCAAAGCAACAGTCGTGAACTAGAAGTGATCAAGAAGTGATCCTGAAACTACTTACGTTCAAGCATAACACAAGAACAGTGTTCACTTCCCGGACTCCGCCGAGAAGAGACCATCACGGCTACACACGCGGTTGATGCATTTTAATTAAGTTAAATTTCAAGTTCTCTACAACCAGACATTAACAAATTCCCATCTGCCCATAACAACGGGCACGACTTTCGAAAGTTCAAAACCCTGCAGGGGTGTCCCAACTTAGCCCATCACAAGCTCTCACGGTCAACGAAGGATATTCCTTCTCCCAGGAGGACCCGATCAGACTCGGAATCCCGATTACAAGACATTTCGACAATGGTAAAACAAGACCAGCAAGACCGCCCGATGCGCCGACATCCCGATAGGAGCTGCACATATCTCGTTCTCAGGGCAACACCGGATGAACACTACGTACAACTAAAACCAACCCTCAAGTTTCCCCGAGATGGCGCTGCAAGTGGCTCTATTTCGGACCAACACTTAGACAAGCACTGGCCCGGGGGGGCTTAAAATAAAGATGACCCTCGAGAGAGCGACTCCCAAGGGAAAAGTAGGTGGTGGTGAGGCAAATGGTGAAACCAAGGTTGGGCCTTGCTAGAGGAGTTTTATTCAAAGCGAACTGTCAAGGGGTTCCCATAACACCCAACCGTGTAAGGAACGCAAAATCAAGGAACATAACACCGGTATGACGGAAACTAGGGCGGCAAGAGTGGAACAAAACACCAGGCATAAGGCCGAGCCTTCCACCCTTTACCAAGTATATAGATGCATTAATTAAATAAGAGATATTGTGATATCCCAACAATAACCATGTTCCAACATGGAACAAACTTCATCTTCACCTGCAACTAGCAACGCTATAAGAGGGGCTGAGCAAAGCGGTAACATAGCTAAACAACCGTTTGCTAGGACAAGGTGGGTTAAAGGCTTGACATGGCAATATGGGAGGCATGATATAGCAAGTGGTAGGTATCGTGGCATAGCAATACAGCGATCAAGTAGCAAGCAAAGATAGAGGTGATTTCGAGGGTATGGTCATCTTGCCTGAGATCCTGCAAGGAAAAAGAACGAGTCCATGAAGAAGACAAAAGGACGTAGTCGAACGGATCCTCACAACTCCGGAACGAAACCGAAGCTCACGAGATAGGCAACCCGGAAACAAGCAAACAACATAGTAAACAACCATAACATAAACATGGCATGATGCACAACCAAGTATGATGCATGTCCGGTTTAAAGAGGCATGGCATGGCAAAGTGCACAAATAATCCTACAAATTAAATGGAGCTCAATATGCAAATGCAACGGGTTGCATATTGACGGAACACCACTTCAATTATTTAGTTCGATCTCGTTTATGTACTCAACAATATTAAATGTTGGTTTGCATGGAAAGAGGTGAAGCATACATAAACTAACTATCTAGTCAAGTTTAAATGAGGCCGGAAATAACAAACAACAAGTCTGGAAACTCCTCATGTGCATATTTAGGTTTGGTACTGTTCTGCCCTAAACACAATTTTAGAGTTATTAAACATGCAAGAAAAGTGCACTATGTTAAACTAGGCATTTTTCTACCCCATTTACATATAAAGTTTATTAGATTTGGAGTTACGGTTAATTAGTTATGAATTAAAGCATTTTAACATGGCATAGGAGAAAATTTAACCAAACAACATTTTAAAAATTTTAAACATGGGTGAAAGTGACATATTATGAAACTACACAAAATTCTAAGCACTTTTCATATATTAAGTTTTTACATGTGATGCATGGTTGGTGAGTTATTAAATGCAAGAAGAATAGGGGCTTTTCTGCAAATCTGCAAATCCCTGGAAATTAGCTAAATTCGTAGAACCAAAAAAAACATCCACTAGGCCGAAACTTGCTGGGCCAATAGTGCAGTGGGTGCTGGGGGTGTGCTGCTCACCCATGGGCCTCTAGGGATGGGGCGCTGGAACTGGGCCGGGGAAGTAGGCCAGCTGGAGCGGGCCCGACGGGGGATGGAGCTGGGCCTCTCCAGATCGAGGCGAGGCGCTGGCGGATCGATCAGTTGTACGCGGCCGATGCGGAGGGTCAACACGGGACATGCCTGGTTCGTCCTCGACTCGTTTAGGCAGCAGGGACCGAGCAGGAGCTCGATGCAGACGACATCGGCGAAGAGCTCGCCGGATCCACCTGATCCGGGCGAGGCAGCGGCGGGCGACGCCGGAAACGGGCAGGACGACTGCGGCGACACCCCAATCCGGTGGCCATGGGGGAACCTTGAACATGGCAGGAGAGAGAGGTTAGAGGGAGGAGGAGAAAGAGACGGTCAGGGAAAAGGAGCAGGGCAGCGGGGTACTGGCCTGGTTGGCTTGTCCGACGACGGTGCTGGCCGGCGACGAGGTGAGGAGGAGGAGAAGGTTCGGCCAGCGCGGGGATGCCCCAGATCGAGTGGGAGAAGCTCGGGAGCTGCGTACGGGCAACGGTGGGGAGATCCGGGCCTGGGCGGGCCCCGGATGGGCTTCACGGGCCACGACGGCTGATGGTGGAGGAGGCGCCAAGTGGCGACGGGGGGGGGGGGGAGGGTGGCTGCGGAAATTGAGTGGGAGTAGGTGGCCGGCGGCTGAGAGGTTAGGGGAGGGTCTAAGGGTAGGTATAGACTAGGGTTTGATCTGATTTAGAAGGCGGTGGACTATATATAGGTAAAAACGATTGAGGTTGGACCCTCCGATCGAAATCAGGCAATCGAGAAAAATAGGCTAGGGAGTCCAAATAATAAAAGGGAGATGTTTGGGGATGACCCGGATCCAATGGTGATGACTGTCTGGGTCGGGTTCGGGTAAGTTTTGGACACGCGCGAGGGGTCGATGCACTGTGCAAAGAGGGGCGTAGGCTGGGCCTAGGCTGTGTAGGAGAGGTCTCAGCTGAGAAGAGAGAGACGGAAATGCAGCCCAGCAAGGTTTCCGGAGACTGAAAACGTCCGACAATTTGACCGACTATAATGTCGCTATAGATATCTGTTGGGGCGTCAAACGAACTTTGAATGCGATGAAACTTGGCAGGCGTCCTACCTACAACATAACAACACCGCATGCCAACTTTCAACCCTTTCCGAGAACTTTTCCCGACCACTTATAGAATACTATTTCGGACATGCCGCGGGCGCGTGCAAGTGTGACTGGGCTCAGAACGGACAACAGAAAGAACTGGGAGATCCGGACGGATGCAAGTTTTGAAAACATGATGATGCAATGCACATGATGACATGATAAAATGCAACACGCAAGCGAATGACATGGCAACGACGGCGAATAACTGGAAGACACCTGGCGCATCGGTCTCGGGGTGTCACATAGTATGAGTGACTAAGTGATGACTATGTATGACATACCAACATCAGATAGCCTAACGCACTGTGTTAAATCTCCAAGGGCGTGACCGCGCGAGCGATGCGACGGTCGTGGTAGGCGCGACCATGATACAGGCTGCTGGCAGCCCTTGGATCTGAGATCAAACGATCGCATGCTAAGTTGCTGAAAATTTGCAGAATAACCCTCCAGGATAGGATATTCACCCATAGGTCTAGAATCACGCCATGCAATCGTTCGATCGCAGATCCAAGGGCTCTCGGAAGCCCGTATCAGGGGAGAATGGAAAGCCACTACCCTGTTGTTCGCACGCTGGCAGTTCGCTCCTACTCGTCCCCGCACGTCCTTCAATACTATGGCGGTTCGCTCCTAGTCGTCCCGTCCATTCACATTACGGCAGTTCCACTAATCCTAACCCTCCTCCCAAATCCATGGCGTCCCAAATCTCCACGATCGGCGGTGAGACTAGGTTAGAACCATCACCGGCGATGAGTTCAATGTCATCTACACCCGTTCTTCTGCGACGGTGAAAGGATGCCTTTCTCGCTTCAGACGCATGTTCGAAAACTCAGATGATGAGTGGGTCGCTGGGCTAGATGTTGAGTACACCACAGTCCTAGGACCAGAGAAGGATCTAAAGGATGAAGAGAGGAAGAAGCCCGCCATGATCCAGGTTTGCGTACATAACGTTTGCTTGGTCTACCACATATGCCATGCCAACGTTGAGTGCCAGGATTTTAAGAACTTCCTCAAGGACAAAATAGTGAAATTCGTTACTGTAGACTTTAAGAATGACAGGGATGTCCTGCGTCGGATAGGTCTCGTTGTAGGCAACCCCTTCGACCTCTAGAAGAATCGGCTGGTGTCCTCTCGTCAACCTTCAATGCTGACCCTGGCAGGAGCCATGGTTCATCCTTTGTACGGTAAACTGGAGAAACCTCCATACACGTTTCATCGTCATGCATGGCAATGGAATGTACTAGATATAGACCACATCCACTATGCTGCAATGGATGGCTACCTTTGCTTCAATATCTACAAGGGTTGGATGAAGAGCAACAGCCAAGTGTGCGGTTCAAGCAAAGAAGTATCGGCCAAGAGGAAGAAGGACAACGACAAAGTCGAGGACGTGGACGAGGACTCCGAGTAAGGTGGCAGTGTCGTTGCTCATGGTGGTTCTAATGCAGTGTCTACCGGAATAGTTGCAAAGTTTAATTTCAGGTGTGCTTAATTTAATTTGAGGGGTGTGTTGTGCTGAGCCCCCAGTAGAACTATGTTATGTTTCTTCTCGTTACTTTAACTCTTCAGTACGTACATACTAGTATTTCTTACATTTCATCTTTCAGTTGGTATAGTACTACCACTCATTTCTTCACATTATATACGCACAATATATATGGACAACATCATATAGCCAGAAGTTTAGTTGTCAAAGAATTTCAGGGTGCTTAGTTTTGTCAAATAATTCCAGGATGCTTAGAGGGTGCTTGGATCCAAGGGACTTATTTTAGTCTGACTGCGGAGTCGTAACTGCTTCTTCATCGCCTCCACGACCTCCATCTCCTTGCGCGTCTCCTCCGCCAGCTTCTTCATTCTGTCCATGACGCGGGATTTCTCGACGCGAGCCTTCATCATCTGTTCCATGACCGCATTACGTACCTTGACAGCAGCCGGGTGCTTGATGCCGAGGTTCGCCAACTCCTCCTTCTGTTCCATGACGAGGGCCCACAGCATCTTCATCGAGGAACTACTATTCTCAGGCAGCTTCTTCCAGCCGGCATTCTTCTCCTTCAACAGGTCGATCTCGTGGGAGAGCTTCGCCTTTTTCTCCCGAAGTCGCAGGATTTCACCGGTCGCCTTCTTCTCCGAGGCAATGCTCTTCTTCAGCAGCATCACCAAGCCGGCGGTCAAGTCCCCCTGCTGATTGAGCTGAGCGGGCATGTCGTCGAGGCTCTCCTTCAGCAACTCCATCAAGCCTTGTGTAACACCCCGGATATGACTTACCCAATATGTAATCCAACTCTTGCCGTTTCCGGCCTTAAGTTATTTTATTTTCTCGGGTTCGGGTTTTTGTCTCCGTGTGTTGTTGTCGTTGTCTTGCATCTCATATCATGTCATCATGTGCATTGCATTTGCATACGTGTTCATCTCATGCATCCGAGCATTTTTTCCCGTTGTTCGTTTTGCATTCCGGCGCTTCGTTCTCCTCCGGTGGTCATTTCTACCTTTCTTTCGTGTGTGGGGATTAAACATTTCCGGATTGGACCGACACTTGCCAAGCGGCCTTGGTTTACTACCGGTAGACCGCCTGTCAAGTTTCGTACCATTTGGACTTCGTTTGATACTCCAACGGTTAACCGAGGGACCGAAAAGGCCTTGTGTGTGTTGCATCCCAACACCCCCCCAAGTTGGCCCAAAACCCACCAAAACCCTCTCCATCATCTAGAGCGTTCGATCACGATCGCGTGGCCGAAAACCGCACCTCATTTGGACTCTCCTAGCTCCTTCTATGCCTATATAAAGACCCCCCCCCCCCCGAAATTCCCCTTCTCCTTCCCCCAAAACCCTAGATCCATCCACCGCCGCCGCCGGACGTGTCCAGAGCGGACCGGACACGTCCGCCCGCCGCCGCCCGACCTATCGCGCGCCGCCACGTCAGCTCCCGCTGAGCCTCACTTCACCGGATCCGCCGCGGGCCCGCAGGCCCATCCGCGGCCCCCTCCGTGCGCCACTGGGCCGCGCCTCCCGCGTCTCGCCCCGCCGCCTAGAAGCTCTCGCCGCCACCACGGCTTCGCCCGCTCTCGCCGTCCGGCGCCACCGCGCCGCCGCGGCCGCCTTCGACGCCGGCGCCGCCGCACCCTCTCCGGCCATCCCCGCCTCCGCCGCCCTCCGTCGTTACCCGCGACGTCGCCGGCAAGTCCTTCTCTGGCGGCCTCCCTGTCTAGCTCCGGTGAACAGTGATCCTCCAACGAACCTCGTAAAGCGTGCGGATCTGGATCTGAGAATAGTTCGGGTTGACTTTTTGCCCGAAACCCTAATTATTTGCTCCTGTTCATCGCATCGTAAGTTTGCATCTGTAGCTCCGTTTTGGGCACATAGCATATCAAAATGCTCGTCTCAGAGAGCACATCATTTCATCTCATTGCATCATTTTCATTTGAGTTCATCTTGATGCCCGAAATGCTGTTAGAAGAATGCTATTTGAGATATTTGTCAGATCTGCTGCTCCAATTAAATATTTGTCATTTTTGCCATGATTATTGTGTGCATGATATGCCCATGAGCTCTACATGTGTTTTGTTATATGTTTTGCCTTCTATCCAGAGGTGCAACCCATGTATTTTTGTGATGTGTGTGGTGACTAGCACAAGCTTGCAAAGTGAGGCACTTGGTAATGCTGATTTCAGGGACTTAGCATTTCCACTAAGTCCTTGGCCTGTTTATCTCATATGGCCATATGTTCATGTTGTTTCCTAGTGATCCGTGCCTCTTTTGAGGATGATCAGTAAGGATGTTTTGTTAATCTTGTAGTGCTCTATCAATCCATGTCTTTGTTTGCAATTATGGAGCACCCTATCTTGAGTCAATCGAGCTCTACTTTTGCTATTTCGTGAATCTGGGCATATTATCTACTTGTTAGCGATTTTGCCGAGGATGTTGTAGTTGATCCGTGCATGCTATGTTATTGTATTTGCCATGTCTAGCTTGAATTTTGTGTATTCTTGATGGTTGTATGCTTAGATTGTCATGACTTGCTCTGTAGTGAGTGCATCGAGCTCGTAAACATGCCTACTTGACATCTGTTTCAGCATGCTCTAGTTTTCACTAAGTCTGTGATCTGATTATGTTTTTGCCATGTTCACATGCTTGCAAATGTATTTTTTGATCCCTTTTGGCTCAAGGTCACTAAGGGACTTTTGTTAAGCTCTTTGAGTAGCTCCATGCCATGCTTTACTTTGCCATGTTCAGGTCCTATAGCATGTAGTTTTATTGCTCCAAATAGTGCTATCTGATCTGAAATTCCAGACAAGTGTTAATTTCACTAAGTCTGAGATCTGTTTGTCAAATGCATTTTTGCCATGATTGTTTGAACCTATTAATGGATGAATTGGCCGTAGCTTAGTGTTCATCTTTTGTTAAGCATCTTGAATGGATCCCTGCCATGTATTTTGTTGCCATGTTTGGGTGCTGTAGCATGTTTAACTTGTTGCATTTAGATGGCTACTTGCTGTAAATCGCATACCTGTGTCATATTTGATTTGCTTGCCATTTCCAAACCGTAACTCCGATTCCGGTGTTCTTTATATCGTTTTCAAGCGATTTCATCTCATCTTTCCAGTGGAACACTTGGTTTCCCAAGTTGAGGCCAGGTTCATTCATTCCTTGTCAAATCTTGCATATGCATCACATATCGCATCCCGCATAGCATACCATGGTTGCATCATATTGTTTGATCCTTGCACGTGGTTGATTGTGTTCCGTTTGCTTGTTTGTCTTGTTTGGGTAGAGCCGGGAGAAGAGTTCGCTAACAAGGAGCCCGTTGAGTTTGCTTTCGAGGATCCAGTCAACTCTGACAACTTTGCAGGCAAGATGATCATACCCTCGAAATCACTACTATCTTTGCTTTGCTAGATGCTCGCTCTTTTGCTATGCCATGCTACGATGCCTACCACTTGCTTTCAAGCCTCCCAAATTGCCATGTCAAACCTCTAACCCACCATGTCCTAGCAAACCGTTGATTGGCTATGTTACCGCTTTGCTCAGCCCCTCTTATAGCGTTGCTAGTTGCAGATGAAGATTTGAGACCGTTCCTTGTTGGAACATTATTTACTTGTTGGGATATCATTATATTGCCTTGTTATCTTAATGCATCTATATACTTGGAAAAGGGTGGAAGGTTCGGCCTCTCGCCTAGTGTTTTGTTCCACTCTTGCCGCCCTAGTTTCCGTCATATCGGTGTTATGTTCCCGGATTTTGCGTTCCTTACGCGGTTGGGTTATAATGGGAACCCCTTGATAGTTCGCCTTGATTAAAGCTTTTCCAGCAATGCCCAACCTTGGTTTTACCATTTGCCACCTAGCCTCTTTTCCCTTGGGTTTCCGGAGCCTGAGGGTCATCTTATTTAAACCCCCCCCCCCCCCCCCCGGGCCAGTGCTCCTCTGAGTGTTGGTCCAAACAGAGCCACTTGCAGCGCCACCTCGGGGCAACTCGAGGGTTGGTTTTAGTTGTACGTAGTGTTCATCTGAGTGTGCCCTAAGAACGAGATATGTGCAGCTCCTATCGGGATTTGATGGCACATTCGGGCGGTGTTGCTGGATTTGTTTTAACTTGACGAAGTGTCTTGAAGAACCGGGATACCGAGTCTGATCGGAATGTCTCGGGAGGAGGTCTAATCCTTCGTTGACCGTGAGAGCTTGTCATGGGCTAAGTTGGGACTCCCCTGCAGGGATTTGAACTTTCGAAAGCCATGCCCGCGGTTATGGGCAGATGGGAATTTGTTAATGTCCGGTTGTAGATAACTTGAACCTTAACTTAATTAAAATGAATCAACCGTGTGAGTTACCGTAATGGCCTCTTCTCGGTGGTGTCCGGGAAGTGGACACGGTGTTGGAGTAATTCTTGCCGCAGGATTGCTCTCTAGTTACTCGCTCGCGCTTTGCCTCCTCTTCTCGCTCTCTTTTGCGAACAGGTTAGCCACCATACATGCCAGTCGCTTGCTGCAGCTCCACATATTTTTACCTTGCCTTACCTATTAAGCTTAAATAGTCTTGATCGCGAGGGTGCGAGATTGCTGAGTCCCTGTGGCTCACAGATTACTATTAAACCAGATGCAGGACCTGATGATTCCATTCCAGATGACGCGCTTGAGCTCAAGTGGGAGTTCGACGAGGACTCTCAATGATAATACGTGTCTTTCCCTGATGATCAGTAGTGGTGCCCAGTTGGGGCGATCGGGACCGTGTCGCATGTTGGGTTATCTTTTATTTTGGCGCCGTAGTCAGGCCATGAGTGTGTGGATGATGTATTGCTATTTATGTACCTTGATTGACGTGGCGAGTGTAAGCCAACTATGTTATCTCCCCTTTTATTATCTATATTACATGGGATGTTGTGAAGATTGCCTAACTTGCGACATTGCTTTCAATGCGGTTATGCCTCTAAGTCGTGCCTCGACACGTGGGAGCTATAGCCGCATCGAGGGCGTTACACCTTGGATGAACTCCTTCTGCTTATTGAGGTGCTTATTGAGCTGATCGGGCATGCTGTCGAGGGACAACGACTCCAGCTCCGCAGGCTCGGCATGTTCGCCTTCACGGCTAGCGCGCTCCTGGGAGCCATCGCCTGCCCGTGAGATATCTTTTGAGGTCTCTGCGTGGCGGCGAGCCCTCTTTTTTTTCCGCAGCCTTGGTTGCCGCTCCCTTGTAACGAGTAGTTCTCGACCTAGAGGTCTGCTCACCGGCCATGGCAACGACGGACGAAGAAGAAGCACTTATGAGGAGGAAAGGTAGAGTAATTTTCGGTTAGGTAGTTCCCCTTTTTATAACCTAAGTACTAGCACTAGTACTAATACCTGCATAGTGGGAACACGTTCAGGTTTGGTACGTACTAGTAGGTGTGAGCAGGCTTTCGAATGTGATGGGAACAAGGTAAAGATTAATTGATGGTTTTGGTTTTGAGGCCCGAAACGGCTCCCGATGAGTTTAGCGGAACATAAATTTCATGTACTACACTACTCAAATGCGTAAATATTATGTTACTGTCAAAAATTGGCACAAAATACGAAGGAGACCAATGGAAGTACTACTAGCAACCCACGATTTAACTACTCGCATGCGCGTAGTGGAGGAATAATGTCTTTCTTCCGCCCTCACGTCCACTCAATTTGCATGTGCTGTATTAATCGACCATCAATGAAGTGAACGACTTTACATGCGTCAAATTATCACATGGGGTGGATCTTGGTACAAAATTGCATCCGCCCGTGTACCCGCATGTGCGTGCGAGGGAATGAGTGCGTGCGTGGCGTGCGTGCACATCTTCGCTTCGTGCATGTACCGCCAGTATGGCTCAGGGAGGACGAGTACATTCTTCTGGAACCAGCAGCACGTCACTGTGATCAATCCACGCAAGGAGGTAACGACAACGCCTCCACATGTGCCACGTGGCTTCATGAACTGTAAGAGAGACACTTTGTAGCGTGCCATTGGTATTCTAATTTACGTTTTTTGCACATACTCGAAGTACTAGTAAGGTACACGTGCATTGCACGCATCAGATTTTGCAACCAAATTATGAATAAATGCCACACTATAGCATGTAAGCTCTGAGTTATATATGCCTAATGTAGCCCTTCGTTTAATTCTTATAGTTCATCTCATTCAAAATCAATTAGTTTTTATAAAAAAGCTAAGAAGGCGGGAATAGGAAAAACATGGGATTATAGTGGAATGTCATCTTGAATCCTACAAGATTGTACGAGTGTTTGATTGTGCATAGAAAAAACGCGGAATTCTTTCAAAGAGGTTTGAATGGATGGGATGTTTCCTATGAAATCTAGTGCAAATGAATCATATGGAAAAATTCCTATGGTTTACAATCCTACGAATCAAACAACAGTTGCCACATTGGTAGATGAAAGATGACTCCCACCCACCCGCCGCCCCCCTAACCCTAGCCACCCACCACCGCCGGCGATCTCCACGTCCCACCGTGGGTGTTGCCATCTGATCGGGCCATTCACTCCGGTGTCGCCTCCCCTCTCTGCTGGTTATTCTCTTCCTCATGGCGGTCCATGCGGCGATCTCTATGGGCTTGGACTTCACCCCGGGTATGAAGTTGTCCCAAGAGATCCAACGCACCTTCGGCAGATCGGTCCACCCATCGAAGAACACGAGGCACTTCATCATGGTGGTCTCCTTTGCCAGACATTCTTCTCGTCTGGATGAGGAGAATGTTGGTTTGGCGCTGGAATCTGCTCTTGGAGGTTATTGTTCTCAGCTCAAGGTATCTTTCCTTAGCAATGGTGTTTTCTCTTTCAATGTGTCATGCAAAGAGGTGGGCTTTTTTATTCTGCATCAACGAAGCTTTGTTTGCCCTCAATTCAAATGCTATTTTCACCTTTGGGGCCATGGGGGTCCCGATTGGGAGAAAGAGTTTAGATCTTGGCAGTTTGAGTGCCAGCAAGAATGGATCCTAGTGAGCCCCTCCAAACGTAGGGCTGCCATGGGTATGGAGGCTATGCATCATCGTCCTAGTAAATCTTCCCTCCGTTTTGGCCACCCATCCAGTCCCAAGAAGAGGTTGAGTTTTGCGACGTTCATTAATTATCCAGCCCGAAAAGGTTACAATTATAATCCTACACGCATCGATGTCCAGACGATCCGTGCAGCTGGTTATGTTGTTGGATCACATGAGGCTGGTTCGCTTAGCCCTCCACTGTCAACCTCCGCCTCGCCAGAAAGTTTGTCAGCGACGGCGGCGAGCCCTTTGATTCAGTTTGGGTCGATCCCGTCATCTCCGGATAGGATCACTTCTGTTGGCGGCAACTCCAGATCCTCAGGAACCTTCAAATTTGTTGGACTGGATTTTGGGGAATCGTCTCCCTCGGCCCAAGCCAGCCCGATAACACCGCCTCGGCAAATGGGCTCCCTTTTAAGGCCCATTGTTCTTTCGGATGATGAGACCGATGCGTCCCCTCTGGATTTTTTTGAGTCGCCCTCTCCACAGAATATTACCAAAGGATTACAGAGTTTTGATGAGATGATTGAAGACATGGCTACAAGCTACTGGGATTGTCAGAATTGTTTGGGCATGGGCCACAAATCAGAGACTTGCAAGAACAGGGTGAGGTGTAGGTTATGTTTTCATTCTGGTCACGTTAAAAAGAACTGCTCCGGTCAGCCGCCTGACACATCCACCTGGGTCCCCAAAATCCCATCGAGCGGCTTTGGAGCTCGCGCCAACAGGGAGGACTCGCTTGCCTCTTCGGTTTCCAATACAACTGCAACACCGCAGCCAAAACCCCAATCGTCTCCCTGTCCCTCACCGCAACCCAGCTCCCCTCCGCCCCAATCTGACGCTCCGTCGCCTGCATCGCCTCCCACCACCTCGCCGCTTCAGGATAAGCAACCAGCTTCCCCAATGGCGGTGTATGCCATTGACCCTCATCGCTTCCTCCCTGCGGGCTTTGATGTGGTGGATGCTGGGGAGGACAGGCTGCCACGCACCTACTACTCGCCTGCGGTCCCGCCACCATGGCGGCACGAGCAGTTCATGGTGGCGATCGTCGAGCCCCTCCCTCCGGCTCACTTGGTGGCAATCCGACGAGAGCAGGTTCTAAACTTTCTGACATAAAACATGCAAGTGCCTGTCCTATCTGCTCAGACTTGGTTCTAGGGGGTGGGTTTATTTGAGATGGAAGATCCTATGGTGCGTGCCTCCTTCACGCAGCATCCACCTTTTCCACTGGGCCTGGATGCAGAAGGGAATGAGTTTTTCGTCAGATTTATTCCGCACAATCAGGGGGAAGGATTTCGAGCTATCCAGGGTCATAGGACTGGCTGGTTGATGTTCATTGGAGTGCCATTGGATTATAGGAATACCACTAACCTAGCGGAGATTTTTGGCACGTTTGGACAATTTCATTACTGGAACGACACTGATCGTCGCAAGGTCCGGTCTGTGGTCAGATGCTCTTTCCCTGACAATGCCCTCGTCCCACACTCGGTCGTCTTCAGAGACTTTGCAACTTGGGGAGGGGCTGTAGTTTCTTGGACTACTGGCTATTATATTTTAACTGGGGAGTTTGCAGAGGCAATTATACCTGCGGATGAGGACCCAATGCCGCTGGATGGAAATCCCCATCCCATGCCAGGGGTAAATCCACTGCAACCTTTTTGGGCGATGCCACCTTATCCTGCTCTGGGCTGGAACGCAGTGCCCCACAATCATCCGCTACCTTTTGATGGAAATATCAATGGAGGACACGCAGAGCAGGCGGATGGCTGGGGTGCTTGGGAACAACCTGAGGAGCCGCAGCAACAGGCTCAGGTGAATGAGCAAGTCCAGGATCAGAACTCTATGGTCCTCCACCCATCTTTGGACTCTGATGATGATGTAGTGGATATGGAGGAAGTGCAGCAGCCCCACACAGTTATGCCAATCGATCCAATTCATCTAGGAATTTTCAGAATTGTGTATGGCCCTGTCCTGCCACCCGAGATGATCTGGGCAAGATCGTTATCGTCCCTTCTGCCGGATTTCCTCATCAAGAAGGTACCATCTGCTCTACCAGGATTTTTCTTGCCGCCGTCAGTTATTTCTCTGGGCCAGTTGCAGCCTGATCAAGAGAAGCGGATGTCCCTCCTCCTTCAAGGGCCACCTATGCCAGCAACTAGATCTTCGGTCAGTATTCAGGAAATATCGAATGTTGATTCATCCTTGCTCACTCCAAGTCTACCTGACGCAGTTTCATCTCAAGACAGCAGGATTGCAGACTCTGATTTTCTGTTCTCAGCCACTGAACCACCTGCAGAATCTGTGCTTGGGAAGAGACAACATGGAGGGAAGCGTGCTCGCTGTGTCGCGCCTATTGCTGCTACTCCAGATTTCTCCACGAGGAGAATGACTAGGAGCTGCGCTAAATCTTCAGGGCTCAAACCTTTCTCTGCAATCTTGGTAAAACCATCACCCAAGAGGAGACCACGAGGGAAGAAGCTGAAGACATCTGAAGAGGAGCCCACGGAGCAGGCTCAGATGCCACCGGAAACCCCAATTCCGGTTATGCAGGCGGTTGGCTATGCTCTGGGCATCCCAGCTGTTGATCTGACAGAGGAGAAGCTTATGGCTCCCTCTAAGAAGTCTGATGAAGATGCAGTTTCCAATGATGAGTGATTATCAGTACTTCTCTATGATGTGGTGGTGGTCTATTGTGGGCCTATTTGACTTTGCATTTTGTGGCCCACGGTTATCTCTTTTCTGTTTTTTTATATCTAAGCACTGCCGGCAGTTTATGGGTTTATCGTGTATGGATGTTTTGAACCTTGTGGTTTTTGGAGCTGCACTGTTAAGCAGTGGGCTGGATTATCCCCACTATATAGTTTTTAATGGCTAGTACATCATATCATAACTGGCGTGTTTTGTGCTGGAATGTCCGTGGTCTCAATTCTACGGACAAACAGAGAGATGTTCGATCGAAAATTGAAGAGAGTCAGTGCTCAATTGTGTGCCTTCAGGAAACCAAATGCGAGGATTTTGATATTAGGACGATTAGAACCTTCTGCCCGCGGCGGTTTGATCATTTTTCTTTTGCTCCCTCAGTTGGTGCATCTGGTGGTATTCTTGTCATCTGGAATTTTGGTGTCTTCACTGGCACACTCATTGAGATTCAGCGATTCGGTGTTGTGGTCTCTTTTACTTCGGTGCACAATGCTGAGACCTGGACCCTAGTGTCCGTTTATGGGCCTTGTGATGGGCCTATTCGCAATGATTTTGTTCATTGGCTTTACCATCTGACTATCCCTCCTACTGAACACTGGCTTCTCCTAGGGGATTTCAATTTTATAAGGTCCATGGATAATAGAAACCTGTCGGGGGGAAATGTTAACGACATCTTCCTTTTTAATGAGATCATTGGTCATTTGGGTCTCTTGGAGTTTCCCTTGAAAGGGAGAAGTTACACATGGTCAAATATGCAGGAAAACCCTCTGCTCGAGCAGCTTGATTGGTTCTTCACAACTTCAGCTTGGATTTCCATTTATCCAAATACTGTAGTACTTCCATTAGCGAAAACTTCGTCTGACCATGTGCCATGTGTGGTTTCCATTGACACCACCATTCCAAAAGCCAGGGTATTTCGTTTTGAGAATTACTGGGTTGACATGCCAGGTTTTATGGAGTGTGTTAAGAGGTCTTGGGAGGCGCCGGTTTTTTCTGATCTGTCTGCGGCTGCAATTATCTCTCGAAAGTTCAAACGACTGCGAATGGACCTCAAAGTGTGGAGCAAAAGCATCTCCCACATTAAAAGGCTGACTTTGAATTGTGCCAAGGTCATCCTGCATTTTGATGGGCTTGAGGAATGGAGGCCACTCACATCTCCGGAGTTTAACTTCAGAAAGATAGTCAAGTTGCACCATGAGAACTTGCTGCGTATCCATTACATTTATTGGAAACAGCAGTGTACAATCAGATATATCAAGGTGGAGGAGGAGAATTCAAAGTTCTTTCATGCAATGGCTTCAGAAAGGTTGAGAAAAAATGCAATCGCTAGTCTTAGGGTTGATGGGAATGATCCAGTCTCTGATCATACACAAATGGCTGGAATTTTGTGGTCCTCCTTTAAGAATAGGATGGGTCATGCTCAGGGCATTAACATGGGATTTGATCTCCCACAGTTGATCCAACCAGTGGAAGGGCTTGAAGTACTCTCTGCTCCCTTCTCACAGGAGGAAATAAACAAGGTTTTAGCGGAGCTACCCGCTGACAGAGCACCTGGACCGGATGGCTTTAATGGCATGTTTATCAAGAAATGCTGGCCTATCATCGAACAGGATTTTTTGCACCTCATACAGGCTTTTTATGATGGACAGATATCTCTGGAGAACATCAATGGCTCTCTCATCACCCTCATTCCTAAGATGATTTCTCCTCAAGGGCCTGATGATTTCAGGCCCATTTCCCTTACAAACACCTGTCTGAAGTTCCTCACCAAACTGTTGGCAAATAGATTACAGAAAGTAATTTTGCAATGTATTCATAAGAACCAGTATGGATTTTTGAAAAGTAGGTCCATTCAGGATTGCCTTGCATGGGCATTTGAGTATATCCATCAATGCAAGCAGTCAAAGCGACCAATCATAATCCTGAAGTTGGACTTTGCCAAGGCTTTTGATACAGTGGAACATGAGGTAATTTTACAAGTCCTTCATCATAAAGGTTTTGATAGCAAGTGGATTGCTTGGGTTAGAGAGATTTTGTCATCTAGGACATCTTTGGTATTACTTAATGGCATTCGAGGGAAGCAATTTAAATGTAAGTGTGGGGTCAGACAGGGTGATCCTTTGTCACCCCTTCTTTTTGTTATTGCTGCTGATCTGTTGCAGTCTGTGGTCAACCAAATGATGGCTCAAGGGTCTCTGACACTCCCAATCCCATCCCATGATCCTAACTACCCAATTATCCAGTATGCAGATGACACAATCATCATCTTGCCAGCTGTGGATGAGCAACTGGTGGCTCTTAAGAATATGTTGGCTGTGTTCCAGCAGTCCACTGGTCTCAAGGTGAATTTTGCCAAGTCCTCTATGATACCTTTGAATATATCTAATGAGGAGGCTCTCAGGTTGGCTACTCTTCTAGGTTGTAAGTTAGGAGAACTCCCTTTCACTTATCTTGGTCTACCCCTTGGTACCACCAGACCCAGAATTGTGGATCTCCTCCCGCTTGTGGATAATATTGAAAGAAGGCTATCTGCTAGTTCTGCCATGCTAAACCAGGGCTCTAGGTTGCAGCTGTTGACTTCAGTCTTAACTTCCATGCCAATCTATTTCCTCTGCACCTTGCATATACCTCTTGGCATCATTAAGCAGTTGGATAGGATCTTCAGGCAGCGTCTTTGGAGAGGGAATACAGATACACCTAAACAATCTCTGGCAGCTTGGGATCTGGTTTGCAGACCTAAAGATAAGGGTGGTCTGGGTATTCTCAATCTCAATATCCAGAATCAGGGACTGCTCATGAAACATCTGCATAAATTCTTCAATAAGCATGATGTTCCTTGGGTCTCTTTAATATGGGATTCCTATTATGACAACATTGTCCCTCAGGCAACTGTATTGACTGGCTCTTTCTGGTGGAGGGATGTCTTCAAGCTGAATGATGCTTACAGGGCCATTTCTTCTGTTCATATTAACATGGGGGACACTGCTTTGTTCTGGCATGATGCATGGCATGTGGCTGGTTCTTCCTTGCCCTTGGTAAGGAGGCTTCCTAGACTGTTCCCTTTCGTGATTGATGACAAGGTCTCAGTCAGGGATGTGCTTCAGACCCAGGACCTTTTTTCCATGTTTTACCTACCCATCTCACAAGAAGCTGCGGCAGAGTTAACAATTCTAGAAGGTTGGCTGCTAAACTTGCAAAGAGATCCTCTACTTCCTGACCAGTGGGTGTGGCCTTCCAAATTTTGGTCCTTTTTGGCCAAGGGGTTCTATACCATCATGCACTCCCATATGCCCACTATTATGCCCTGCAAATGGTTATGGAAGAGCAGATGCCCATGAAGATTAAAGTTTTTGGTTGGTTATTGTTCTTTGATAGACTCAACACCAAAGACATGCTGGTTCGAAGACACTGGAGGTCCCAAGCTGAGGATAATCTTTGTGTTATATGTAATGCTTATGTCCATGAGGACAGATCTCATTTGTTCTTCCAGTGCAATTTCAGCTCAAGAGTGTGGAACTACCTCCAGATTGACTGGTCCCAGGGGTCTAATATCCAGGAGTGTGTTGCCCATTCCAGATCAAGTTTTAGTCAATTTTTTTGTTTGAGGTGATGCTCACTGCAGCATGGAATATTTGGATTCTTAGGAATGGGAGGATCTTCAGGGGAGAGCAGGCTCGTTTTGCCACCTGGAGGTGCAATTTTGTACATGATATTCTTCTTTTGTCTCACAGACTTAACAGTAGTCTTAGAACTCAACTGTTAGCTTGGGTTAATGCCCTTTTGTAAATTTAGGATAACTTCAGTTGAACTTGGGTCTTCTAGCTCTAGGTAAGTTGTAGATAGGTCTCCTTTTGTTTTGGCACTTTCTCAGTGCTTTGTATTTTGCTGGACCTTTTCTTTTTATAATAAAATGGGCTGTGGGGTTTTACCCCACAGTAAATATTCAAAAAAAAACGAATCAAACAACCAAGATAGGAAAAATTCCTAATGATTAGAATCCTCCAAAATTCCTTTGAGAATCCTTTGAATCAAAGAAGCCCTTAATCTATTTTATGATTCATGGAATTGTGCTTTGTAAAGCATAAAGTAAAAAACAAATAATGACAATTCAACTAGAAAAAAAAGTTTGGTTAGTTATGATACGGAAGATTCTAGAACAAAAGAGAACCACTGTTGTTTTGAGGTTTGTGCATTATGCTTAAGTTCAACCATGGAGTCTGCTAGATTGTACATGTGGCAAAATCCGGTGGGGGATAGAAGATGGTGCGAGGGGCCGAGTGGAGGGAGACTATGAAGGAATGCACAAGTGCGAGATCGATATTTAGAGAGAGGGGGCGAACACGTGCACTGTTGCGCGAAGTGGCGGAGCCATGAAAAATAAATGAGCTAGGGGGCCAAGCATTGCTAATCCTTTACGAGGAGGGTCAATTCATGAACTTAAACCATTTTTAGCAGCAATTGTCTAATGATCACATTCATATTAGCCTCGATATATAGTGATGTTAGGGGGGAGGGGGGCAGGGCCCTTACTGCCCCTGTCTTCGCCATTGTGCACACGTCTGAGAGATGAAGCGGAAGGCACGGATGATGAGAGGGGGACGTTGGATATATAATTAATGTGGGTGTATTAGCTATATATGTTAACCTATATAGAGAGGTATAGATTGATCGATGTGGACGTGGGAAAGAGGGTGAGACCTCACTGGATATATCGATTGATCGGTTTGTGTGGAAAACTATGAAAGACCTAGATATATACAGACATACATAGAGGAACATCGATCGTTGCGCATGCACGCGTGAGAGATAAAGAATGCCTGATATGATGGAGAGGGGGATGTGTGTGGGTGTGTGCCTTCATGGGAGACCGGCCTAAATAAAAAGATTGCATGCATGCGATGGATAATGCCGACTGGTACTGTGTGTGCATGCATCAGAGAAAGTTAGTGGTACAATTATAAAGAGAAGACTACTGTGTGGGTGTAAAAGAATAGGTGAGGTCATAATCAATGTAAAGTTGAATTCAAATATTTGAATAAGAGATCCTGATGTTTGAAACCCATGCATGCATGAATATAACGGAGATCTGCGCGGTGTGGTTTGGAAACGAGCATGTTGTAATGTATACACATTGAACAAGGTGAGACTGATTTGAATTTGAGATACCGATGGCAGACATCATTTGGCCACGTCGCATCCGTGCATGGACACACTATTCTAATTGGAGATGATGGGCGGCTTTCGCATCACATATATATATATCTATACCCCTATATATATTATATTTTATATTTTTTTATATTGTGTGCGGGTAACTTTAACTTTGAAAGATGGTCGTTGGATGAGGCGAATCCGATGGTCCAAAGATGGCAAATTTGAGCACTACTGGCCATTGGATATCATCTAGATTCCACCAGATTTCGCCACATGTATAATCTTGAAGACTCCATGGTCGAACTTAAGCATAATGCACAAACATCAAAACACAAGCACTTCTTGTTTGTTCTAGAATCTTTTGTATCAGAATTGCCCAAATGTTTTTCTACATGATTTGCCATTATTTGTTTTTACTTTATGTCTTACGACGCACAATTCCATGAATCTTAAAATAGATTACCTTTCTTATAAAAACTAGATTATTTTGAATGAAATGAACTATAAGAATTAAACGAACATCTACAGCATGCATATATGACTCAAAGCTTGCATAATGAGGTATTTATTCATAATTTGGTTGCCAAATCTCATGCGTGCAATGCACGTGTACCTTACTCTAGTCTAAATGGTGTTTGTGTGTGTATGTTGTGCGTGTTGAGGTGCAAATTGTCTTTTTTCGGTACACGTTAAGCTTGTTCTTCCGAAATTTCAAGTCGCGCGTTGTTATGCCGAAAATTCAAGCTAGCGTCTCTGTCTATCGTGCTGCGAAACTCCCGCCTCTTCAACCCGCGCCTTGTTAGCCCGAAATATTTAAGATATATCTTTGTCTCGTTGTGCTCCGACAACTCCCTCCATCTCATCCCGCGCCTTGCTATTCCGAAATTACAACGCGCGCGAAAACTCCCACCTCCTGTGAAATCCCGACACGCGAAATGCCCGTGGTACCCCTGAACCGAAAGAACTACCTCAAATCCGTGGGGGTACTTTCGTAACTTACCCACATTTCGGACAAGCGCGTCTCTAAGCCATGGTTCCCCACTGCCATCCCATCCGCCCACCCATTCGTACACCGAGGCCGCGAAAACCCGTGACGAAACCCCACACCCTGCTCCGTCCGCCACCCAGCCAGAGCCTCTTCCCCGACGACGTCGTCCACAACAACACCTCGACGTCCCTCATCCATCGTACCGGATGAGGATCCGTCATCGATCTCATCGTCCCGCCGGTTCAGCGACCCCGCCCCGACGTTCCCCTCGTCTTTCGCGCCACCTCCATTCCCACACTGTCGTCTTCACCTGCACCACCGGAAGAGCATTATCATCACCGTTTCCTCGGATGAAGCTGCGGCCTAATCGGCGCCACCAAAGAGGTTCTACACTAATCGCCGCATTTTCTTCTTGATTCGATCTCACGGTGCTGCCGGCGCTTGGTCCCGAGCCGACACGGCGCGACTCCATCCACGGCGGCGTCGTCGGCCACTTCCTCCACGGCATCGCTCCCTCGGAGGCAACGTCCACATTAGTAGGAGCTGCTGCTGCTTTTAGCTCTCGCTTGCGCTGCTGCTCTGCTCTTGCTCTCGGTCCCCTGCCTGGTCTGCTCTTGCTATTGCTCTTGCTCGCGCTGCTGCTCTTGCGCTTGCTCTTGCTTGCGATGCTGCTCCGATTTAGCTACACTTCAGTCGACTGAATCGACTTTTGGGTCAGTCGATTTTCAGCGGGTGGGGGGGGGGCTCACCGGGATGAAGGAAGAACCAGCCGCATCGGGGAGGGGGCTCGCCGGAGAGGTACCCCACTATCTATCTTAGGGTTCAGGATGGGGCGGTGGTCGCCGGCGGTGGCGGGGCGGTGGCATGGGGATCGCCGGAGAAAAAGCTTGGTACAGGGGGGGCCTAGGGATGGCCGGGGCGGCGGCGTACCGGCGGTGGGGAGTGTTTTCGGGGTGAGCGGGGCGGCGCACCGCCGGCCGCGGGCGGCAGGGGGCTGCTGTTTGGCCGGTGGTGGCTGGCGGCTCAGGGGGGTGGAGGTTGAAGATGAACCGCAGGCCCTTGATTTCGTATCAAACGGCTGCAAAATCGAATGACCAGAGATGAAAAAGTCAGTCGACCGACGTGTAGCCTCACCATGCTAGTGCGTTCAGTTTCGACAGCAAAATTCAATTTGGACAGCAAAATTCAGTTTCGACAGTTAAGTTCAGTTTCGACAGTTAAGTTCAGTTTCGACAGTTAAATTCAGTTTCGACAGTTAAGTCCAGAGATGAGCGGCTGATGTATTTTACATCTAGCACTTTGTGGCTATGTATTTTACGTCATGTATTGGAGATGCTATTAGAATTCCACTCGGGTTAACATTTTTCGTTGTCTCTCTTGTCCTGCTTCAGCCTCGACTTCATACAACTCACCGGAGCTTCTCCAATGATGAAACCCTCCATCACAGCGGAGAAGTACCTCGGGCTCCATCTCCAGACGCCTAAGATCTTCTTCCCCTCCTCCGACAGCCAAGTCAGCAGGAGCATCCTCACCGGCCAACCCAATCACGCTGAGATCGACATGGCTTTGCCAAAGAGGTTGTACACTTGTTGCATCTCTTTTTTACTCTACATGTTATATATATTGTCCACTGAGCACTCGTAGTAACGGGAAATACGATTATTTTATCCTACTATATGACAAGCAGTGAGGTACCAGGCAACTTAGCTATCCGTGATGGACTCTCTTGAATGCCATCATTATTTATCTCTGCGCGTTTGAGCTGTGCATTTGTCGATGGGCCTGGGAGTTGAGCTAGTATGGCAGTGGTCTGGGTCCAAAGTAATAGAAGTAGCACAAAAACATTTTTTTAGTGTAGGATTTTCCTTGCTCAAGCCTACCTACTAGAATCGCCAGTGCTTGAAAAGAAAAGTGAATGAAAAATATCGGAATTGGAAAGTTTCCTATGGTACTACTTTTCATGAATTTGGTGCAAAGGAATGGAGCAAAGGAAAATTGTAGGATTTGTTCCTTTAGTGTCTCCTTGAAAGAAAAACCGTAGGAATTCTAATTTCCACTTCTCCTCCTTTTCATATTCCTATTCATCAAGCATAAGACTAAGAGATAGTAGCATAATAGCATTATAACCATACATTTTCTTGTGGTTTGACTTAATCTCACCATGCTTTTTTGCATCCTGTGATCTTCCAATTGTTGTGAATCAAAGACCCAGATTGGCAAAAATTCTGTGTTTTTAAATTCTCTATTTTGCACGTGCATTCCTATCCTATTCCTATCTATTTCCTATCCCTGCATTGTTAGAATCCCCAAATTCAAACAAGCCCTTACTCAATTACTTCTGTTACAGATATGTGTCAAAGAAAACCTTGTGTGGTTTGTCCTACTCCTGCGGCGTTGTGTTCCACCCCAGCTCAGCTGCTCCAACGACGGAAGGGTTCACCACAGCAGGGATCCGCTCTCCAGACTGTCTTTCACCGCCTCAGATCTTCTTCCCCGCCGCCGGCAGCCACTGGAACTGCATTACCATCATCAACTGAGCAGATGACCTTGAGGACTACACGGGTCCACAAGAGAGGTCGCACTCTTCCATGTCTGCTTACGTTATGCATCGCTTAATATGATGACATGGTACATTATCATCGTGTTCACCTATTATACTCCGAGTCAGGTCCAAACTAATGGTGAAACTTGAGTTTTTAAATGATTGTGGGGTACATATTGGGGCAGCAATCAGTACTATCTGTCTACTATCTGGTTAATCTCCGGTGTCTACTATGAGTTTTATGTTGGGTGCAAACAAACATTAAAGGAGCCATTATCTGTATTTTTTAACTAAAGCTATTATCTGCCTGCTATCATTGGTTTTGGGTCTATCCACAGTTTGCTACCATCACTCTGGATTTGTGCATGCACTCCTTACATAATCTCACTATGTTTTATTCCTATGCATGCCAGTTATTGTACACAATGGAACTGATCATGTAGAGAAAAAGAGACAAGCCTTGCGTGGCAATAAAATTCCATGCAGACGTCGCTCCATGGTGGGCGCAAAGGCAGCCCCCCTCCACCCATTTTGGATCGTAATCAAGAGGAAGATAACTGTTCTGAGGGGGATTCGGAAGGAGAAGACCACTCCTATTTACTCCATGAGGTCTTCGCTCTAACTTGGCATGCTTATGTTGGTAATATCATGCATATGGTGCCTTGCATTGCTTACTGTATACATTAAAGATGTCATCTTCTTAGTTTAGACATGCTTTGTGTCAATGCCATCTGTTCAGTTTCTTTATCATATATGTGAATCATGCAATGCCATCTTTTCTAGCCAGGCATCATATATGTGAATTTTGCAATGCCACCCTGGTTAGCCAGTCATCTTATATGTGAATTATATCATGCCATCATTTTTTTATTACGTGTTAAATTTGTCAACAATTTTAGTACATTCAATTACTCTTCCTATGCATCAGCCATTCGGCACGGTCATGGAAAAATCTAGAGTGGAAACAAGGTCTTCAGAGCAGACAATGCTATCTGACGAAGCACATGTCTTGCTAGTTACCGATAGCTCCTCAGAGGAGGATTCAGAGACAGATGACCAGTCATATACCCCCCTGAGGTGCATGCCCTAACTTGGCAGGCTTATGTTGCTCATATCGTGCGTATGGTATCTTGCATTGCTATGTCATTTGCTTAGTTTAGACATGCTTTGTGTGAATGCCACCTGTTTAGTGTCTAATTACCATATATGTGAATTATGCAATGCCATCTTGTTGCAGGACATTACATATGTGAATTATGCAATGTTATCTTGTTGCAAGGCATTATGTATGTGAATTATGCAATGCCATGCTGTTTAGGCAAGTGTCATATATGTGAATTATATCATGTCGTCCTTTTTTTGTATTTCTCATTGCTTTTGTCGACAATGTTTGTGTATTCAACTGCTCTTCTTGTGCATCAGCCATTTGAATTGGTGATGGAGAAATCTAGAGTGAAAACAAGGTCTTCGGAGCAGACAATGCTACCTACTGAAGTAGATATCTTGCTGGTTACAGATAGCTCTTCAGAGGAGGATTCAGAGGCAGATGACCAGTCCTATTATCCCCCTGAGGTGTATGCTCAAACTTGGCAGGGTTATATTACTCATATAATGCATATGTTGTATTGCAATGCTTAGTTTTTACATCATATACACAATATTGAATGCCATCTCCTTAGTTGACACATCATATATGCGATTGCCCTCTGCTCACTTCCTTAGTATATAAATCATATATTTGAATTATGTCATGCCATGATGTTTACATAGATAGCATGTATCTGAATTATGGCATGCCAACCCATTTTCTAAAGACATAATATAGTTATATCATCTCATCCTATTTACATAGTCATCATATTTTAAATTATGTCATTCTATCCATGAATTATATCATGCCATCATGTTTCCATCGACGGCATGTTTGTGATTTATGGCATGCCAACCACTTTAATAGACACATCGTATAGTTATATCATGTCATCCTGTTTACATAGTCATCATATTTTGAAGTATGTCATTCTATCCTGTTTAGTTAGCCATCATACATGTGAAATTGTGTCATGCTATCCTGTTTAATTAGCCATCATATATGTGAAATTATGTCCTGCTATTTTGTTTGCTTAGACAACATAAATGTGAATTATTTCATGCCCTGTTTTCTTCCCTACTATCCATTGCACCTGTCTATCTTACAATGTCTATACATTCAATTACTTTTCTTGTTTATCAGCCATTTCAATTGGAGGGAGCGATGACAGTATCTGTGGGAGTAAAAACACGATCTTCAGAAAAGATCATGCTACCTATCAATGCAGATAGAACCACGGTTGTACTTGCCCAAGAACGAGCCCCACCACACATAACCCACACTCATGCAGATTGTACCCCTACCCAGTTGGGCAGAGAACCAGCTACACCCCTTCTAACCCCAACCCCAGCAGATAGACACCCAGTTCCTGTTGACACAGCACCGTCTCCACCACAGAGCACCCAAACACGAGCAGTTAGTAAGGCAACTGCAGTGCCCAAATCACGAGGACCACCACTCCGAACCCGAAGTCAACGCTTAAAGCAGAACAAGAATTGTTCTCAGGTCAGGTTCCGTAGCTATGGTTCATACTACTTTGCTCTTGCATCACTGTATTTACTGATACCAACTAATTTCAAATTTGAAGGATGCAATTGAAACTCCAATGGCGCAACAGGTATGTTTTAAACCTGTTCCTTCAACATGTTTGGCTGTTTGCTATTGTAACTTGCTCTATGTTGATTTCAGTTTCAATTAAATAAACAGTTATGTTCACATGCCATGCACATTACAAGTGTTGTTATTGCTGTGTAGTTTCCCACACTTATATTCTGTCTATGTTGCTTTGTCTTAAATAGATATGATTCAAACTGTATCTATCTTGATTTGGCAACATAAACTAGAATGATATAGACCATACAGTGACCATACTACATAGATATATGTTTGTTTCATGCTGTTATCCTGTCCACCTTACTACTGAACTGGTTTACCAAAATGAGTTTCATATACTACATTGTAAACCTGAGATGTGTTTGTTTGTTTCTCTTTTAGAACACGGATAAAATATTGGAGAAGAGTACCCTGTTATGCAATGGTAAAGGAAGTAATGCAGATAAGGTTCAAGATAGTGAGACATCCCTGTTGGTCTCCAAGAAAGCTAATAAGAACTATATTGAAGACACTGAGACAACCCCAAAGTCCTGTCTTGATGTAGTGTTCGAGTTACTGGCTACCACCGCTGGCACCAGCTCTTCGAACTCGTTGCCTAAATCAGTTTGGCTTCTTGAGTCTCAACTTCAAGTTGAAAGACATCGATCAGATGTTATGCGACAGGAAGCCGAAGGACTGAGGAAGTCCCTGCAGAATTCAGATGCATACTTTCTGGTGCAACAGCAAGCGCTGGAGGACTTAAGCGCCAAACAAGAGAAAGTTAATAAGCTTGCTAAGCATCTTGCCAGCATTATGGGTACCCAGGATATTGTTTCTTGAGCTCTTCTGAAGTGGTTTCATTTCTGGACTTGTTTTGCTGCGGCGTTTATATGCTGTTGTGTTCCCTATATTTGCACTGGTGGCGAACTTTGATGCCTAGTGGATGTAATATGTGTAATAGCCGTGATAGCCTAGTGTAAGTTGCTTGCTTATTTATTTCCTTGTTGTCTTGTTTATTTGTTTGCTTGTAGTCAGTGCAGTTCTTTTTTTGTGGTTTGCTAGTGGCTGCAATAACCTATTTTTTAAAACTAGGCCACAATAACCATGGGCTAATATTTACTGTAGTGACACTGGGCCTCCTACGGGCCGTAGAAACAGTGGGCCTTCTACAGGCCGTATAAACAATAGGCCTTCTACGGGCCGTAGAAACAATGGGCCTTCTACGGGTCGTATCATCAATGGGCCTTATACGGGCCGTATGATCGATTGGCCAAACATGGGCCAAACAGATTGCATTCTGGTCGTAAACGGGCTAGAGTTGGCATTGTCCGTTCATGGGCCAACCATAACGGGCCATCGTTAATAGGCCGTATTTGATGACGCTATGAAAACGACCCAACGTATTAACGGACCACAAACGGGCTGACTGTAACCACATGCTGAATTTGGCCCACAAGCAGAAAATGACAGTAACGGGCCGTAAGTAAAAGAATGCTGGAAAATAGCCCAAGAATAAATGGGCTCTGAGAAGGCCGAAAGATAACATGGGCTGGAAACGGCCCGAGGGAATAACGAGTCGTTAATGGGTATAAAGTGATACACTGTTCTTTACGGGCCAGTTTCACCACGGGGCGTTAATGGGTGTAAAGTGATACACTGTTCATTACGGGTCAGTTTCACCACAGGCCGTTAATAGGCCAAGAGTTACATAGGGCCTTGTCGGTGTCAAAACCAGCGGATCTCGGGTAGGGGGTCCCGAACTATGCGTCTAAGGCGGATGGTAACAGGAGGCAGGGGACACGATGTTTTACCCAGGTTCGGGCCCTCTTGATGGAGGTAAAACCCTACGTCCTGCTTGATTAATATTGATGATATGGGTAGTACAAGAGTAGATCTACCACGAGATTAGAGAGGCTAAACCCTAGAAGCTAGCCTATGGTATGATTGTATGTTGTCCTATGGACTAAAACCCTCCGGTTTATATAGACATCGGAGAGGGCTAGGGTTACACAAGGTCGGTTACAAAGGAGGAGATACACATATCCGTATTGCCTAGCTTGCCTTCCACGCCAAGTAGAGTCCCATCCGGACACGAGACAAAGTCTTCAATCTTGTATCTTCATAGTCTAACAGTCTGGCCAAAGGATATAATCCGGCTGTCCGGAGACCCCCTAATCCAGGACTCCCTCAGTAGCCCCTGAACTAGGCTTCAATGACGATGAGTCCGGCGTGCAGTATTGTCTTCGGCATTGCAAGGCGGGTTCCTCCTCGGAATACAGCACAGAAGAATTTGAATACAAGGATAGTGTCCGACTCTGCAAAATAAGTTCCACATACCACCGTAGAGAGAATAATATTTCCACAAATCCAATTTGCTGACTTGTTTTGGCAACACGACATTATGCCATGGCCCGGTGATTATTCGAACCGTTTCCTTTAACTAGCCCCGCACATAACGCGAGGCAGTTTTTTTTGACACGTCTTGTCAAAGTAGAGATCGTGTCCCCTTATCACGGGATTCTCTTCAATACGGGCATGGGTAACCCAACCGCGTCTAGGACTCCTAGATTATAGGTAAGTCCCAAACGGACACGGAGAGGACGCTTGATATTCACCCTCTTTATAAAGGGCCAAGGCTTTTACTTTTTTCCCTCCCATGCTCAATCGAATCCTTCCCCCGCCTCGAGTTCTAACACCCAAAGCCCAGGTCAGGTGCTCGGGACCTTCAATCATGTCCGGATCCAGCCTTCAAGGCCGATGGATGCCCTCCTCCATTATAGAAGAAGATATCAAGAAGTTGAGGGAGGCCAGATACCTGACCGCCGAGGTTTCGCATCGGCTGCCTGCCCAAGGGCAGGTCGTCCCTACTCCAGAACCCAACGAAGAGTCGTGTTCATCTCCCACTTCCTCCGAGGTGTAGGCCTCGCTCTGGATCCCTTTGTAAGGGGTTTGATGTTCTATTACGGGCTAGACTTCCACGATCTAGCCCCAGACTCCTTTCTCCACATCTCGGTATTAATTGTCGTGTGTGAGGGCTTCCTCCGCATTACCCCTAACTTCGGCTTGTGGCTCAAGACCTTTGATGTGAAGCCGAAGACAATCGAGGGACAGTACGCAGCGTGCGGAGGCGCATTAATAAGCAAGATTGCAGGAGCTCCGTGGCCAAAAGGTTCCTTTCCAGAGGTGTCCGGATTATGGCAACGGGAGTGGTTTTACATCACAGCTCCCAGAAGTGCCAAGTGGGTGGCTGCCCCCGCTTTCCGCTCGAGCCCCCCACCACAACTGATGTCATGGATTAGCAGAAGGCTGAGCTGGGGTCCAGCCAAGGACGTGCCTATACTGCAAAGCCGCATTCAAGATCTCTTTGAGGGAGATTTTAATTTGGTTATGGTAATGCAAGTCATGCTGGTTCGTCGAGTCCAGCCTTGCAAACGTCGGCCCCTTCGCTTGTGGGAGTTCAACCCAGAAGGACCGCGCACTATTCAAAGTTTCCTCGGCCTGACGCACGAGGACATGTACAGGTCATTCTTCGGACCTCAAACAGAGTGTCCGGATACTACCAAGGACGTGGGCCTGAGTAGCAACCGCGCCGCCGACCAAGTAAGTAATCCTCTAGCTGAACACACCGTCTTTTATTTACCATGACGTCATTCTGAGAAATCGCCCTTTGACCAGGACTGGCTAACAAAGGCAAAGATGATTCGGCGTTCGCCCCCCTCCCTGAGGGTTTGGAAAATCCGGTACTGGAAAAGATGCTCAAGCTCGCACCCTGCCCGGAGCCCTCGAAGGAAGATAAAGGGGGGAATAATGCGGGCGAAAGTGGGCCCCCATCGCTGCCAATTCCAACTGAGGGAATGAGCGCCTCCATAAGGGAGGATAACCAAGGAGAAGATTTTGACCTTCTCTCGCTACGGGGGAGGAAGAGGACTGCCTCCGAAGATCCGGAAACCGAAGCTTCCAAACGGGAGAAGAAGTCTCCAACATAGGGTCCTGCCTCGGGGGGGTGCTCTTACCACACAAAGTCCGCGCGGGGATTAGCTCTCTAACGAGCCGTAAGTGATCAAAAATACTTTAATAGTGAAGATATACTACCTTACCTCTGAGGAAAATAACCGAAGCATATATCTTGCAGTTCGGATCTTAGCCCTTCTCAGCAGAGCTCATCTTCGGGGGATCTTCTTTCGGAGATGATGGAGAGCGAAACGCCTCCCCCGGACTCCCCCGCTCAAGAAGCGGGCAACCTCGAAGTGTCAACACGGAGGGCCTCTCCGGATCTGGTGAGGCCAGAAGATAATCCTATAGTCACCCGAAGTCCCCAGCGTCCGGCTCTCGAAGAGAGCAAACAAAAGAGTCTGACACCGTCTGGTATGCGGTCGGACGTTCTGAGGGAGCTGTTGGAGCGAGCGGCCATCTCAGAAGAACACCGTACGTTGATGGGTACGGTGATGGAAAGAATTTCGTCCGCCGAAAGAATATTACATGAAGCCTTTATCAGTCTACTGACGGGCTTTGAGGTACGTGAAATGATATACTTTTTGATAGTACCGCACATGTTTAGGTGTGCCCTGTGTAGATAGTAGCCCTTGAGACTCTGGTTGTCGTCGAGAACGGCGGAGAATAGAGGATCATAGTCCCAGGTAATAACCAGACTGCCTTTATGTGCAGGTGGTGGAAGCTCCGGTGGCCAGCCGGACTAATGGGGTTGCCGAACTAAAGCGGCAACTGGATGCGGCAGACGCCGACATCGAGCTTGTTAACAAGCGGCTTGATGAGTCATAGGGTAAGTAATGTTTTCTGGTGAATGTCACATAGTAAGAGCAGCATGATGCTAGTGTCTTTAATATGTTGTGACTGCAGACGGAGCTGCCACCGTGGAGACCCTTCGGGCGGAACTTGACGAGCCAAGGAACAAGCAAGAATTAGCGATGCGGCTGCTTTGAAGGAAGCCGAAGAGTTAAGAGCCAAGAAGGCCGCGCATTGCGAAAGCAAAGAGAAGATGGCCAAGATGGCCGTAAAATTAAAAGACACTGCCAACCGTTGCCAGTTCCTTGAAGAAGAGAACCGAGTGAAGGATGCGGACCTTGAAAAGGCCACGATGGCGACCAAAGACACCCACTCTGCTATGAGGGCGAAGAAGGAGGAGCTGCGTGAAGCCGGGGATATTGCAGCTAGGAAGCCCTTTCTGCTGCAGAGGAAGTTTGGAGATCTGCGGTATGCCCCTCTAGATCGGCTGTGGAGTTCGGCAGACGCATATATGGACTTGGCAGCAAGCGTTGTCGATGCGGTCAAATACTTCCGAGATCAGACAGGTCGTGAAGTGGACAAGCTGTTCTGGTCGCAATTTAACGTTCCAGAGCATCCGCTTCCCTTGACTGATCAGCTAGCTGAATGGGTCGAACTTAATAGATTGTCCGGACTTGCCATGAGGTCCGTCGTAGATCATCTGTGGCAGGAGAAGCCGAAGCCGAACATCTATTTCAGCTTAGTGCAGCAGTTCCTTGGTGTGGTGCCGCGCATCAATGCGATGAAGATGTCGGCGTGCATAGAAGGCTCGCGGATGGCCTTTGCCTGTGTCAAAGCATACTGGGCGGAGATGGATGCTACCACTGTTGCGGCGCAGGGTTCAGCCAAAGGCTGAGTGGCTGCCGAGCACTATTTTGAAGAAGTTCTTGAGGGTGCTCGTTTCATAGAGGCCCAGTTCTTGAAGAATATTATGTTTGAGTGACATGTATTCCCATTGTAAACACAATGTTTTTATGAAATATATTAAGGTTGTATTTATACTTTTGCCTGAAAGTAATATGATGCCTCCTGTGCAGCCGTTTATGTATATATGTATATAACCTGAAACATTGCAGTCATCGGCTTCAACCCCCACGCATATAATGCGGAGGTGCTCGCAGAAGACACGTGTTCACACTTAACCCAACGTCTTGGTCCTATTAAGGAGGTGATAGCGCAGCGAACGAGGCAACCGGACTATAATGCTTTAACACTTTCACTTAGCCATAGGAGTTTGACGGTGGGGCTACTATATAGCCCCTGGTGGCTCCGCACTCTGCCGAACTCGGGGTGCATATATGCCCGGCCGGGAAACAGCCCTTCGTTAAAGCGGAGGAATTCTAACATTCCGATAGGTCATCGAGTTGTTGACCAGTCTCGCGCTATATCATGACAGTCAGTTTTCGGCTTTCTCTACTGAGGTGCTCATCCGGATGAACCTGGGCACAATCGCAGTAGTTCTCCTGGTGCTGCCTTAGCCGATAGAGCGGAACGTAAGGCACCAAAACACAGGAGCCGGGCAAACCCAACATTTGACCAAAGACATGATTCGGAGCTCATGCATATAAGGCCAAACTCGCGACGCCGAACACTCCCTAAGGTATTCGGTCTTTATGGTATAAACCGGGCCTAAATAGTGCCCTTTGTAAGAAGCCCCTTGTGTCCAGGTACGTGCATTATTCTGACGTGGCCACATGCCAAGACGTCAGCATCCTTCTCAATTGTACTGAGAATCCGAGGGTTGTGTATCAACAAGAGACAGTAGAAAAGGTTTACGCAGGGTCTTAATCTAAAAAGAATCCTTGGAACGGGTCCCTACTGCACGTCTGCGCCTGTGCCTCCATTGTACTGTATCCTGGACGGGTGTAGCACGATGGTCATCTGTAAAAGAGAGGAACTTAGGTGAAAAGTTGTCGTGCAAAAAGGTAGTTTTAAAGAAACCATGTATAATTCAAGATGAGTAAAAATTTCCACTTGTCTGCGCGCGTTGAGCCCCTTGTATTTGTAATAGGGGTGTGGCCATCAATCCTATATGAATTACATATAGCTGCGTCGGACTCGTCTAACCGTGTCCGTGGTCTTGACGACCTATCAAATGCTTTAGTTGGTGAGGCCGTTTTTAGTGTGCGGCTGCCAAGGCAGTCGCACTCTCTTCGGCGCACAAAGATCGCTCAATATTTCCCTTCACTGTAATGATGCCACATGGACCGAGCATCTTGAGCGTGAGGGAAGCGTAATGCGATATTGCATTAAAGCGAGCGAAAGCTTCGCGTCGAAGTAGTGCTTGATAGCCACTTTGGAACGGAGCAATGTGGAAGGTTAAATGTTCGCTACGGAAGTTATCGGGGAAGCCAAATATAACCTCTAGTAGGAGGGAGCCCATGCAATGAGCCCCTGGGCCTGGCGTTACTCCTTGAAGGTAGTATTGCTGTGGCAAATTTTCGTTGGGTCTATCCTCATGTTGCGGATTGTGTCCTGGTATATCAGGTTTAGACTACTGCCACTGTCCATCAGGACTCGTGTGAAGTGGTATCCGTCAATTATTGGGTCTAATACCAAGGCAGCCCATCCTGCACGCTGGATACTTGCTGAGTAATCCCGATGGTCGAAAGTGATCGATTGAGACGACCAGTGGCAGGACTCCGCAGTGATAGGCCCTTGGGCATATTTCTCTGGGAGTGCCGCTTGGTTTCTCCCCTTGATCACGTGTAACACATTTAATGTTTTGACTTCTGGTGGAAATTTCTTTTGTTCCCCAGTGTCTTGCTTGAGAGGCTCATCCTCGTCTTTGCTTGGTGTATCCTCCCCCTTGTGTACGGTGTTGAGCTTGTCGGACTGCTTGAAGACCCAACATTCTCTGTGGGTATGATTAGCGGGTTTACCAGGGGTGCCATGGATCTGACATATTTGGTCCAGAATTTTGTTTAGGCTGGACAGTTCATCTCTGGCGCCTTTAGAGGGCGGCGTTTGCTGACCTGGCCGAGAGCTTCTGAATCCGGCATTTACTGTCGTGCTCTTCGGGCTGTCTTCTTTATTCCGGCGTTTATTATTGTTCCTGCGCCGTGATTTCCCGTTTCCATCTCTAACTTCGGATGTACTGGGGTCGCTGGTGCTGCATCTGGCTAGCCAGCTATCCTCACCCGAGCAAAAGCGGGTCATGAGGCTTGTTAATGCTGCCATTGTTCTCGGCTTTTCTTGGATGAGGTGTCTGGCAAGCCATTCGTCACGGACGCTATGCTTAAAAGCTGCCAAGGCTTCGGCATCCGGACAGTTGACTATTTGGTTCTTTTTAGTAAGAAACCTGTTCCAAAGCTTTCGGGCTGACTCTCCGGGCTGTTGAGTTATATGACTCAAATCGTCCACGTCCGGAGGTCGGACATAAGTCCCTTGAAAATTTGCTCGAAAAGCGTCTTAGAGCTCTTCCCAGCTTCCAATGGAGCTTTCGGGGAGGCTTTTAAGCCATTGCTGAGCTGGCCCTTTGAGTTTGAGGGGTAAATACTTAATGGCGTGGAGATCATCTCCTCGAGCCATATGGATATGGAGGATATAGTCCTCAATCCAGACCCCAGGGTTTGTTGTTCCATCATATGCCTCTATGATTACGGGTTTGAATCCCTCTGGAAATTCATGGTCCAGCACCTCATCGGTGAAACATAGGGGGTGTGCGGCACCCCTATATCTGGCTGTACCACGTTGTTCGGATGTTTGTTGTGTTGCATCGTATGCTGGAGCACGCTTGTGTGGTCCATAGATGGATCTGGTTTCGCCGTCCTTTTGATGCGAGCCCTCGCGTGGATCGCGTATTGGCTTATGTGCGGCGTTGTTTGCCGCTCTATGTTGGCCGTGAGGTCGTCTATCCGGCCAGATGGCTGTTTTAATTTTTTGGTGGGGATCTAAGGCCTCCTCATCGAATTCCGGTAGCAACTTCCGCTTCGGGTAGCTCTTGGTGGGGCGATTACCGCTGTACTTCGCTGCTGTGTTGAGTACTTTACTCCATCTGATTTGGAGTGTGTCTTGCGCAGCCTTGAGCCTTTGCTTCTGCTTTTTTAGACTCCTCGTGGTGGCAACGAGCCTTTGATGGGCATTCTGTTGCTCCAGGTGTCTGTCCGGTGTGATGTCGTCTGGACTATTGTCTTTGACACAGTCGGGTTGTTCGGTTTGATTCTCCGTGTTGCCGTGGTCTGGCAATGGTTCACCCTATTCTAACGCTGGGTCTATATGATCGTTGTTTCTACCGACACGGGATTTGGGGCGGCGCTTACGCCGCCGCTTTGACTGCTTCTCGAGGGGACAACCCTTAGTTGCGTCCTTCCGTTCCTCGTCATCGTTTTCTTTTGGTGTGACCACCATGTATACGTCATGTGGTGAAGTGGGCGTCCAGTGCCCTGTGGGCAGTGGTTCTAGTTCGTCTCCTGCATCATCGTCCATACCATCGATGTTTTCGGAGTCGGAGTTGAGCATGTCGGTGAAGTCATCGACAGTGGCTACTAAGTGGGTGGTGGGTGGGCGGTGAATTTCTTCGTCATCCGCATCCCAATCCTGCCGGGCATGGTTTGGCCAGGACTCTCCTCACAAGGAGAGAGACTTTAATGAATTCAGTATGTCGCTGAAGGGCGAGTGCTGAAAGATATCCGCGGAGGTAAACTCCATGATCGGCGCCCAACCAGATTCGATAGGAACGGGCGCAGGCGGTTCGGAGTCCATGGTCGCAGAAGTATCCGGCAGTTTAACGACATGACTCTTGTGAAGGGTAAGGTCGATATTTGGCTCGATCGCCGCTGAGGATATGGCCTCCGTGACGGGGTCTATCCACCCGTCCATGGATGCCGTAACCGGCTCCGAATTGAGGCTCGGAGCGGCTGTCGGTGCGATCTCCTGAATACGGTCCGATGGTAGAGCTAAATCGTACTCGTCGTGACCGTGTGGCGCACAAGGCAAGGGCTCAAATCCATCAAAGATCAAGTCTCCGCGGATATCGGCCGTGTAATTTAAGCTTCCAAACCTAACCTGATGGCCAGGGTTGTAACTTTCGATCTGCTCCAGATGGCCAAGCGAGTTGTCCCGTAGTGCGAAGCCGCCAAACAGAAAGATCTGTCCGGGGAGAAAAATCTCACCCTGAACTGCATCGCTATCGATGATAGAAGGAGCCATCAAGCCTAACGGCGACAACACGGAGGAACTCTCAATGAAAGCACCAATGTCGGTGTCAAAACTGGCGGATCTTGGGTAGGGGGTCCTGAACTGTGCGTCTAAGGCGGATGGTAACAGGAGGCAGGGGACACGATGTTTTACCCAGGTTCGGGCCCTCTTGATGGAGGTAAAACCCTACGTCCTGCTTGATTAATATTGATGATATGGGTAGTACAAGAGTAGATCTACCACGAGATCAGAGAGGCTAAACCCTAGAAGCTAGCCTATGGTATGATTGTATGTTGTCCTACGGACTAAAACCCTCTGGTTTATATAGACACCGGAGAGGGTTAGGGTTACACAAGGTCGGTTACAAAGTAGGAGATACACATATCCGTATTGCCTAGCTTGCCTTCCATGCCAAGTAGAGTCCCATCCGGACACGAGACGAAGTCTTCAATCTTGTATCTTCATAGTCTAATAGTCCGGCCAAAGGATATAGTCCGGCTGTCCAGAGACCCCCTAATCCAGGACTCCCTCAGGCCTCATATGGGCCGAAAGACGTCATGGGCCATACATGAGCCAGAAGTGAAAATGGACTGGAATCATATTGGATGGCCCAGATGACGCTACTGGGCCTAATTCGAATAGGGCATAACGGGCCTTGGGTTAGCGGGCTGTAAATGGGCTATATGCGAACAGGCCGTTAACAGGCTTTCCACGGGCCGGCCCGCCACCTTTTGACCAAGTCAAATGGGCCAGCCTTTTCACAGGAATGGGCCTCTGTTGAGCCGTGCCACGTGTCGACGTATCATAGGCGCCTTCTGTCCAATGAGTGGATGACATCTGTCCCCGCGATGAGCCGACACATGTTTCCTCCAGCCAATGATGATTTTACACGTGGAAAATCCCCATTGGCCGGGGCTGTTAACGGGTTATCGGATCCAAAACCCGACCCGATAGCTTGACGGCGTTCCGTTACAGTGGATGCCACGTGTCGGTCACCCTTGACGAAAGCACTTCTATAACGCGCGATTTATCGTCATGGAAGTGGACACTTCCGTGATGATAATTTTGGTAATGTCATGGAACACTTCTACGACAGCACAGGTATGACTATCTTGATTCTGTCATAAAATCTTCATGGATGTTCATGCATGACAGAAAATGCGACCTACTGTGACAAACATGTATCATCACGGAAGTGTAATTTTTTGTAGTGTTATAATATATGTCGGGTTGAACAAGGCCCTTAATAATAAACCTCGAGTGTCCAGGCACATGCAATATCCTGACATGGCCACATGCCGATAATGTCAGCATCCTTCTCGGTTGTATTGAGTATCCGGAGGATGTGAACAACAAGAGACGGTAAAAAAGGTTTATGCAGGGTCTTAATCTGAAAAGAAACCGTTGAGCGGGTCCCTGCTGCACGTCTGGGCCTATGTCTCCGTTGTGCCGTGTCCTGGACGGGTGTAGCACGATTGTCATCTATAAAAGAGAAGAACTTAGGTGAGAGTGGTCGTGCCAAAAAATTGGTAATTATCAATGAACTATTAAAATTCAAGATAAGTCAAGTTGAGTCGGACTAGCCCTGATTACACGCAGGAATCCCCCGGTACCGTCTAGGAGGGTTTGATCATCAAACCAATCTCGTGTATATGTAATGGTGCACCGGACTCGTCTAACCGTGCCCGTGGTCTTGACGACCTGTCATTTTTTCTGGTAGGTGAGGCCATCTAGTGCTCGGCTGTTAAAGCCGTCGCACACTCTTTCGCGCGTAGAAAATGCTCAATATTTCCGCTACCTGTGATGGTGTCATGTGGACCGGGCATCTTAATCTTGAGAGAAGCGTAAGGCGGTATTGCATTAAAATGAGCGAAAGCCGTTCTTCCGAGTAGTGCTTGATAGCCACTTCGGAATGGCGCGATGTGGAACTCTCAATGAAAGCACCAATGTCGGTGTCAAAACCGGCGGATCTCGGATAGGGGGTCCCGAACTATGCGTCTAAGGCGGATGGTAACAGGAGGCAGGGGACACGATGTTTACCCAGGTTCGGGCCCTCTTGATGGTGGTAATACCCTACGTCCTGCTTGATTGTTCTTGATGATATGAGTATTACAAGAGTTGATCTACCACGAGATCGTAGAGGCTAAACCCTAGAAGCTAGCCTATGGTATGATTGTATGTTGTCCTATGGACTAAACCCTCCGGTTTATATGGACACCAGAGGGGGCTCGGGTTACACAGAGTCGGTTACAAGGGAGGAGATCTACATATCCGTATTGCCTAGCTTGCCTTCCAGGCCAAGGAGAGTCCCATCCGGACACGGGATGAAGTCTTCAATCTTGTATCTTCATAGTCCAATAGTCCAGCCAAAGGATATAGTCAGGCTGTCCGGAGACCCCCTAATCCAGGACTCCCTCAGCGGTGGTGGGGCACTTCTTCGGCTGGCGCGTGGAGGTAGGGTGAGATGGCTCTCCAGCGCACGGGTGGCTGCGGTTGCCGTTGCGGTGGCTCAACGGTCATCGCCTGGGCTACGACGGCAGTTGCGGCCGGCGTCGGTGCTTGCTGGCCCATTCTCCGGCAACCTCGATCTGGTTTGTGAAGTCGAGCCCACTTGGATCTGGTGTCCTTCAAAGGCAGCAGCTCGACTTAGCCGGCTCCGGACAGTAGCCACGGCTGGGTGGATGGGGGCGTGATGGAGGCGGTGGTTGTGTGGCTCGTGGAGGAGGTTTGGGTGGTGGTCGGTGGTGAGCTCAGATTTGGCTTGGCTATAGGGGCTGCTCTACTTTGGTTGTGGATGGGGAGGGTCCTGGTGGCTATTTCTGGTGGTGGGGTGTGGCCGGCGGAGAGGGCTTGGATGCGGGCTGCAGCCGACACCAAGCTGACTTCGGCTGTGCGGGTGCTTGAGGTGAGTGTCTGCGTCACCGGAGCCTCGTGCTAGTCCTAGCAAGGACGCTCCCTGTGGACTGGTAGGAGGTTGGGGAGGTCTCGAGCTGCTGGACTCAGTGACAACTTCGGCGGAGTTGATTGGGATGGTTTGCTTAAGGAAAAAGCCTTGTGTCGATCTCATCGGCAACGATGACGGCGACGCCTTCGGGCGCCGCTTCCCTTCATGAAGGCGTCGTCGGGAAGCTACCTTGCCCGCTCACTCATGTGCCCCGGGCGAAAGCCTCAGATCCATCTCTGGATCGGACAACAATGGCGTCTTGATGTCGTTTATCCCCCTTGGGGGGTGTTGTTTTTGGAGCCACAGTTCTGTTGTTGGTAGCTTGATGTCTGGGTTGGAGTGCTTGTTGGGTTGTTGGAGTGTAGGGTGGTGGCGGTGGAAGTGATCTATGGCAGCGATAACTCCTTGGTCATTCTGGTGATGTTGGTTAACCTATCTCCTGGGGGCTCGTGGTAGCGGTAAGGTCTCAGAGTTCGGTGCCCTTTGACGACGCCTGAGTTTGGTTGCCTTGCATAGTGTTCCGGTTCCCTCTATATGTGATGGTGGCCGTGGTGTGCCCCAGAGGAGGTGCGGTACTGTCTCAGTGGAACATGGCCCTTCGGCACGATCTGCGACTTTCTCCGTCTCATCGTGGCTGGGAAGTGGGAAGCCCTTCGACGGTGGCTGCAACTCTCCTAGTTCTTCAAGGTGCAGAGTGATCGCAAGGCAGCAGGCGACTTCTTCTCTACGCCTTCTTGGTGATGTATCTCCTTTTGAATGGTCCAAAAACACTAGTTCCCACTCTTCTCGGTCTAACTATTGGTGAGGAGTGCTAAGCTCTTGGTGTTGGCTGCTTGCCAAAGCTCATTTCTGGTTCTTCTCTGTTCTGTTGTTCCTTGTGCCTTCCCTTTTGTTCTTTGTACCTTCTGGCGTGTGTCGGGTGCTACTTATGTAGCCGTTGTGTTGTATCTCAATCTCATCTATGATAATGAAAATGATTCAGGATGGCGTAAGCCCGCCGTAGCACCATCAAAAAGAGATAGCCTTTCGTCCCGCTTTATAAATAAAGTCACCATCATGTACATACAACAAGTTAAGTGCAACAAAATAAAATAGTCTTTTTTTGTGCCGAGCAAATAAAATAGTCTGCTTGGCCATCAGCACAAAAAGGCCCAAAAAACCATAAAAGAAATCAGAAAAGACCACCTAGTGGCCTTAGTCTGAGGAGGCCTACGACAAGGCAAGTGGGTGATCCGATCTCGATGTCTAGACAGCGGGTGCTGGTGCTGTAAAAATGCAAGAAATTTGAAGATAGAATCAAAGGCCCGTCTAAGAAAGACCTGCTCCAACGCCATGTTATTGTGTGTCGCCCACAAAATCCAAACTAGCGCCACAAACACAAGCCAGAAGAGGCATCTCCTCCCCCTGGTCTGGTTGGTACGGCTTTGAAGGAATCCGGCCAGGTCCAGGGCCTCCTAGTCAGGCCCTAGAGTATCACGAACAGTACTCCAAAGAACAGTATGCACCGGGCAAGTGAAGAGGATGTGGGTTCACGTCTTCGGGACACCACAAAGAGGGTCCAACCCATTCCTAGGGTTGTGTCTCTTGATCACCTCCATCCCATATAGGAGGCGACCCCGCAACAACTGCCAAGCACACATTTTGATCTTCAAGGGCAAGGGTGCTTTTCAAAGCGGAGAGGTCCAGATAATAGTCGGTCGTCGGTACATGGAATGATATGCTGAGTCAACAGAAAAGACTCCTGAAGGGGCCAGACACCAGGACACAGTGTCCGGATAATCCATGGTCACCATCAGGGGCAGGAGGGCATCTCGCAAGTGGCCAACTCAGCGGTCTCCACTGGCCTAAATGTCTGTCGGAACAGGATGTTCCAATGGCAATTGTGGGCAGCCGTGGAGACCAACACCATTAGATCCAAGCATATGGCAAAAAATAAATAATTGGAAACCCCGCACATAACGAGGCTCTGTCCACCCATGGACTAAGCTAGAATAGGGTCCCCCATCATTGCCATTGGAGACAGACAACCCTAGGCAGATCTCATGCTTGATCTGTTGCATGGACCTCCAAAACTGGGACCCCTTCCTTACGTGCACATGCAATGTATAGTGGCTGACCCTACAAGTACTTTGCTTGAATAAGCTGCAACCATAAGCCTCCTTCCCCTCGAAGGATCCTCCATACCCAGTGCAACATAAGGGCCATGTTCATTTGACATGACACTAGAATGCCTATTCCTCCCATGTCCTTTGGCATGCAAATATCAACCCAGTTTACCAGATGGTATTTTTGTTGGGCCATCTCCTGCCAGAAGAATCTATAGGGGTCATTATCAAATGAGCTATGCACCCCTTCCAGTAGGATATACAATCCCATCATATACATGGGGAGACTAGAGAGGTTGAAATCGATAAGGATGGTCTTACTCCCTTTGGATGTAAAACGACTTCACCAAGGTTCTGCCCTAGATGCGACCCACCTCATAAGTAGGTTGAACTCCCCCAACGGAACCCTCGAGTCAGATAGCCGCACCCCTAAGCATGAAATGGGGAAGGACGACAACCTACAATTCAGGTTGGTTGCTATCCACTGCCGCTCGGCCTTAGAGTGCCCTAAAACCACAACCTCACTCTTGTCGAAGTTGATCTTAAGACCAGACATGGACACAAAGCAGAGAAGGAGGATTTTTATATTGATGATGTCAAGATCCGAGCCATCCACCATAATGATAGTATCATCTGCATACTGAAGATGTGTGGCACCACCCCCGGGAATAAGATGTGCAACCACCCTAGAGATGTGATCGAGCAACCTAGATTTGTCCAGAATGGCCGCAAGGGCCTCAACCACGAGGTGGACGAGAAGAGGGGAAATATGACCCCGATCTCATCCCACGTGAAGAGCTAAAGAAGGGGCCTATGATGCCCCCGGAATTAATCTTGCACTAAACAACATCCACACATCCGATACGTCCATTTCGCATCATGCTTTTATATTGATATTTATTGCATTATGGGCTGTTATTACACGTTATATCACAATACTTATGCCTTTTCTCTCTTATTTTATAAGGTTTACATGAAGAGGGAGAATGCCGGCAGCTAGAATTCTGGACTGAAAAAGGAGAAAATATTAGAGACCTATTCTGTGCAACTCCAAAAGTCCTGAAACTTCATAGAGCATGTTTTTGGAATATATAAAAAATATTGGGCGAAGAAAATACCAGAGGGGGCCACCAGCCAGCCACAAGGGTGGAGGGCGCGCCCTACCCCCTGGGTGCATGTGTCGGTGTCAAAACCGACAAATCTCGGGTAGGGGGTCCCAAACTGTGCGTCTAAGGATCGAAGTAACAGGAGACAGGGACACGGTGTTTACCCAGGTTCGAGCCCTCTTGATAGAGGTAATACCCTACATCCTGCTTGATTCACTTTGATGAGTGTAGGGGTTACAAGAGTTGATCTACCACGAGATCGTAATGGCTAAACCCTAGATGTCTAGCCTGTATGATTATGATTGCCTCTATGGACTAAACCCTCCTGTTTATATAGACACCGGAGGGGGCTAGGGTTGTACAAAGTCGGTTTACACAGAAAGGAATCTTCATATCCACACGCCAAGATTTCCTTCCACGCCAAGAAGAGTCCCATCCGGACACGGGGAAAAACCTTCTATCTTGTATATTCGCAGCCCATTAGTCCGGCCAATGTTACATAGCCCGGACACCCGAGGACCCCCTAATCCAGGACTCCCTCAGTAGCCCCTGAACTAGGCTTCAATGACGATGTGTTTGGCATGCAAATTGTCTTCAACATTGCAAGGCCGGTTCCTCCTCCGAATACTCCAAAGTAGTTGATCAACAAGAACTATGTCCGGATCTGTTTAACAGTCACAGTATCGCGGCCTGAAGGGCATAATACTTAATCAAAAAACACGATATGTCCTCACTAACAGTTTTTGCCGGCGAGACATTGCGTCTGGCCTCTTTATTATTTCGAATCACTTTTCAATCTCCCGTTTTGCGTTTCGAGACGCAACCTCCGATGACACGTCTTGTCAAAATAGAGATTGTGTCCTCTTATCGCGGGATCTTCATCAATACGGGTTTGGGTAATCCAACCGTGCCGTCCGCACGACCCCTTTGGAATAGGCGAGTTTTAAGGCTTGTGGGGGGACGCTCTATATTCACTGCCTTTATAAGGAGATAAGAACCCACCTTTTCACCCCACGCCATCTTCTTCCTCAGCCCATTCACTCTCAAGCTCCAGAGCCCAAGCTTCGATCCCTTCCGTCCTCAGAAAACATTCAAGCCATATCCGGATATGGAGCGCAGGGAAAGTGGATGGCCTCCTCCATCACGAAGGAGGACATCAAGGAGCTCCGGGAAGTGGGGTACTTGGCCAAGGAAATCGCCCACCGGCTTCCGTCCAAGAAGCAGATCTTCCCTACTCCGAAGCCCCATGAGAGGGTAGTATTTATCCCTCATTTACTCTGCGGATTAGGGTTTCCCCTCCATCCTTTCATCTGCGGCCTTATGTTTTACTACGGGCTAGATTTCCATGATCTAGCTCTGAATTCCTTCCTCAACATTTTGGCGTTCATCGTCGTATGTGAGGCATTCCTCCGCATCCCTCCCCACTTCGGCCTATGGCTCAAGGTCTTCAATGTGAAGCCAAAAGTGGTGGAGGGTCAACACGCGGAGGACGGTGGCGGCATGGTGAGCAAGCTTCCCAACATCACTAAAGGCACCTTCATGGAGACCATGAAGGGGTGGCGGCAGGGGTGGTTCTATGTCACGGAACCCCGTGACTCCACATGGGCCGCTCCTCCCGAGTTCAAGTCCGGGCCTCCACTGCGGCTGACATCCTGGCTCAACAAGGGCCTGGACTAGGCGTCATCTGACAAGGTGACGATGCTGCAGAAGTGCATCAAGAGTATGGTAGACAAGAATACCAGACTTGCTAGCGTAATCCAAGTAATGCTCTTTCAACAGATTCTCCCCTATCAAGACCAGACTCAGCGCATGTGGGAGTCCGACCCGGCCGGTCCCCGGACCCTGCGGCGATTCTTTAGCACGGAGCACGAACACATGTGGAAACTGTTGTTCAAGACCCAAAATACGTGGCCAGAAACGACCGAGGATCTCGGCCTCGACTGTACTCATGCATCGTCTCCCGTAAGTTTTTATGATAACTTTATTATTTGCAAATCCAAGGGGCTTACTAAGCTTTCCATTCTTCCTATGGGGTTGGATGAAGAAGGCGGAGCGGATTCACTGTCCAGCTCCGCTACCCAAAGACCCAACCATCCCTCTGTTAGCGAGGATGTTGGTTCTGACGCCATATCAGGCGCCGGAAAAGCGGGCCAAGAAGAAGGGCAAGGAGGCCAAAAGTAGCCTCCGCCGTAAAGGTGCTTCAGACGTAGTGTCCGAAGACACCAAGACCCACTCCTCCCCTTACGAAGATGAAGGGGAGGAGGAAGAGAGTAAATCTCCCCTTAAGGGGGGGAGAAGAAAAGGGGGGCTTCCACGGATCTGGAGAATCTCCCTCACGGACGACTCCGAATCAGACGCTGATGAATGGCGCCCCAGGCCGAAGCCCCTAGCCGGATCGTAAGTAGCCCCAAAGGCACTTGTACTTATATATCTAAACGGATTTCCGCTTTGTGATCTTAATATACTGCATTACGTGCTGCAGACTGGCTCGCATCCTCCCCCAGCAATCCTCATCTTCGGGGAATTCACTGGATCCGAACATGATGGACAATGGGTCGCCTCCGCCGGCCTCCTCCCCCAAAGCTACGGATGATGCCGAAGGGTTGTCCCAAAGGACCCTTCCGGGTCAGGGGGATGTGCGGGGATCTGCCAAGGTGGCCCTAGAGGGCGATATCCCTGCTACCAAAAACATGGGGGAATCGACCCCCATGGAGACTGACGATGGGGGCCATGCCCAATTCGGCCCCCAACCAAATATTATTCCGGAGACCAATACGGCTCTGGGATCAGGTGGGCAACCTCCTTCGAAAGAAGGGGGTGCGCAAATCCCACCGGCGACCTTTGTCAATCCGAAGGCGCCGGATACTCTGGTGGAAGCACTTCAGAGTGCCACCATTGTAGAAGAACATCGTACCCTTATGGGTACGGTGGTTGAAAGGGTTCGGTCCGCCAAAAGCGGATTGAATGAGGCCTATACTAGCCTTCTGAGAGGCTTTGAGGTACGTAATACCTTTTGGCTATATGAGAAAAAGTGTCTGTGTATAGATAGTAGCCCCTAAGACTCTGTTCGATATTCACAAGGAAAGGCCGAATAGAGGATCTAATGACTCAATCAGGAGATTAACACACATATCTATTTGAACCAAACAAGCTGCGATGCAGGCGTCAGCTACCCATGCCGCCGAGGCGTCTAAGCTGAGGCGGAAGTTAGCGGAAAAGAAAGGTACGTGATACCAAAAATGCTTCTGAAATAATATTAGCAATAATTTGCCATCTGAATGAGTCTTATAAGTTTGCTCATAACTGCCGCGCCTGAGGTCGATACCCTCAAGAGCGCGTTGGCCGAGGCCAAGAAAGAGGCATAGGAGGAACAAGCCGCCCGCCGAAGACATGAGTCAAGGGTGGAGGAAGTCCAGCAAGAGCTCAAGGATTCTATAAGCAAATGTGAGTCCTTAGAGCACAAAATTTTGGATCAAAAATCCGAACTTGCTAAGGCTCTCCAAAGTGCTCAGGAGGCCCGGACTGAAGCCCAAAACACCTGCCGGGAGATCCAGGAGGAAAAGCAAATTGTGGCTGGTAAGGCCTTTAACATGCAGAGAAAATTTGTGAGGAAAAAATACATCTTACTGACCCGGATTTGGAGTTCTCCAGGACCATTTGCGCAACTGCCCCAGAGTGTTACCGATGCTGCAGAATTCTTCCAAGCTAACGAGGGGAGCTCGACAGAAAAGCTATTCTGGTCGCAATACCTTGCGCCTCAGCATCCCGTGCCCCTCAACGATCAGCTTGTGGTGTGCCGAACCCATACCGAGCAGCTACTTCGGGCTCGTGAAGCGGCTGGTTAGTGCATGCCCCCGGCTTGATGCCGTGAAGCGGTCAGTCTGCATCGAAGGTGCGCGGATGGCCTTCGCCTTTGTCAAAGTGCAGTGAGCGAAGATGGACGCCGTCAAGCTTGCAACCGAGGGACCGCCCGTAGGCAAAGAGCACCGCACGCCGGAGTGGTATTTCGATGATGTCCTAGAAGGATCCCGTATTGTAGAGGGCCAATGTTCGAAGCACATCATTTTTGAATGAATGTATCCTATGTTGTCCAATCTTGTATTATGAAACAAGGCTTATGTATGATATGCTGCTTGTTGTATTTTAAATATTTTCCTCCTGTGCGGCCGTTTACAACATCTGAGAGTTGGCCAGTCGTCGGCTTCAACCCCCACATAGGTAGTATGGGGGTGTTCGGGGTAGCACCTAAACACACTTGACCCAGTGCCTTGGTCCGTGAAGGAGGTGTTAGTGGAGCGAACCAGGCAATCGGACTATATTGCTTTATCGCTCTCACTTAGCCATAGGAGTTTTATAATGGGATTATAGGCGCAGCCCCTAGTATTGTTCGGTTATCCAAACTTGGGTGTTGTGGATGCCCAGCCGGGTGAAGGCCGGCCTGTCGCGTAATGCAGAAAAAACCGCAAGAGATTTATACTTAGTCACCGAATAGCTGACCAGCTCTCGCCGCATCATGACAGTCAGTTTTCGGCTTTCTCTACTAAGGTGTCTGTCCGGATGAACTAGAAACACAATCATAGTAGCTCTCCCTTTACTACCTTAGCCGAACAAGCGGAACGTAAGGTAGTAGCCACAGGAGCCGGGCAATCCAACTATTGACCAAAGACATGATTCAAAGCTGATGCATATAATGCTATATTCGGGACGCCGAATTGCACTGTGAAAGTGTTCGGACTTTGTTTATTTAAAAAAAATGTACGTGGCTCAATAGAGCCCTTGGCGATTTAAGTCGTACCGAGGTGTACATGACAATCGGACAAAAACAGGGAGACACAGATTAAGAAATAGGCCAATACCGCATAGGTTGGGCTAGAAACTATTTCCATTAGTCTGATTGACACGTCAAAACATATTGGTACAAATAGTGCAGTAAGCAACAAGGCTATTTTACATGCCGAGCATAAGGGAAAGTTGTGCATGTGTCCTAAAAACGGACGAGGTGATCTTTAAAGACCCTGTAGGTACTCTGCCACGCGTCCATGCTATTTTTTTCCCTTGGTGTATTGTCCTTCGAGAGGATCATCGATCGGTCTTTTCATGATAGGCCTCAAAAAGAGGCCTTGGTATCGTCGAACAAGTGACGTGGGTTGTGAGGAACCTGAAAAAAGAAAAAAGGAAATATGAGTGTCCAGATAGGGTCTAGCCGTATTGTGGACTTTATCTTTATTATGCCTCCATCCTTTCCCATGGTACCTTTAGTGCGTAATTATGCACGTGTGGTACATATGCCACAATTTGGTAGGGGCTGAGATGGAGGCCGAATTGCTAATCGAGCTCCTGACAAGCTGGACTGTCATACTGTGGGGTAGTCTGGACTCATTTGATAGTGTCCGGGAACTTGGTCGCCGATGTAATAGTGGCTTGATAAGGCCGCCCTGTACTTCCGCTGCCAGGGCCACGGTGTGCTCCTCAGTACGAAGGGAGCGTTCCATGTTTCCATTGACCGTTATAACGTCGTGTGGTCCGGGCATCTTGAGTTTGAGATAGGCATAGTGTGGGACCGCATTGAAGCGAGCGAACGCGGTTCATCCGAGTAGTGCATGGTACCCACTGCGGAAGGGGACGATGTCGAACATCAAGTCTTCGCTTCGGAAGTTGTCCGGCGAACCAAAGACAACCTCCAATGTGATTGAGCCCATGTAGCGGGCCTCTACACAAGGTATTACTCCTTTAAAGGTAGTTTTGGTAGGCTTGATTCTTGACGGATCAATACCCATCTTGTGGACTGTGTCTTGATAGAGCAGGTTAAGGTTGCTGCCGCCGTCCATGAGGACTCGCGTAAGGTGGAATCAGTGAATGATTGGGTCGAGGACCAGTGAGGCCGAACCTCCGTGATGGATACTGGTCGAATGGTCCCTACGATCGAAGGTGGTTAAATAGGCCGACCATGGGTTGAATTTTGGGGCAACTAGCTCTATCGCATAGACGTCCCTTAGGGCGCGCTTGCACTCCCTCTTGGGGATATGAGTGACATATATCATATTTACCATTTTGACTTTGTGGGGAAATTTCTTTTGTCCCCCTGTGTTTGGTGGACGAGGCTCCTCGTCATCGTCCTCGCTGGGCGACCCTTTCTCCTTATGTTCTGTGTTTAACTTGACAGCCTGTTTAAAGACCCAACAACTTCGGTTGGCATTATTGGCACGCTTGTCGGGGGTGTCGTGAATCTGGCAGGGTCGATCGAGTATTCGGTCCAAGCTGGATGAGCCCTCTCTGTTTCTTTTGAATGGCTTCTTCCGCTGACCGGACTTGGAGCCGCTGAATCCGGCGTTGACCGTCGTGTCTTCGTATTGTCATTATTGCTGTGGCGCTTGTGTTTGCTGCATTGGGGCCTACCGTTGTTATTCTTAGCTTCAGAAGTGCCAGGTTCACTTGTACTATTACTACTACGGGCTAACCAACTATCTTCGCCCGCGCAAAAGCGGGTCATGTGTGCCGTGAGGGCTGCCATGGACTTCAGCTTCTCTTGACCGAGGCGTCGGGCGAGCCATTCGTTGCGAATGCTATGTTTAAAGGCCGATAGGGCTTCGGCATCTAGGCAATCAACAATCTGGTTCTTTTTAATGAGGAACCTAGTCCAAAAAAATTTGGCGGACTCTCCGGGCTGCTGGACAATATGACTGAGGTCATCAGCATCTGGAGGTCGGATGTAGGTGCCTTGGAAGTTGTCTCCAAAGGCATCCTCCAGGTCTTCCCAGCTTCCGATAGAGTTTTCTGGGAGGCTGTTTAACCAGTGTCGAGCTGGCCCCTTAAGATTTAGGGGGAGGTATTTGATGGCGTGTAGCTCATCACCGCGAGCCCTGTGAATGTGGAGAAGAAAATCTTCAATCCATACTGCGGGATCTGTTGTGCCATCATATGATTCGATGTTCACGGGTTTAAACCCTTTTGGGAACTGGTGCTCCATTACCTCATTGGTGAAGCATAGGGGGTGTGCGGCACCTCTATATCGGGCCATGTCACGATGCAGTTCGGATGAAGTCCGTATGCGGTTTTCGGCCAGGGCGTGGTTGTGCTTGTCGCGCCAGGATTGATAACCATCCTCTCGCGCTGGGGCACGCCCCCGCGATCCATAGATTGATCTGGTTCGACCTGCTCTATTTTCTAGGTCCTGTCGTAGGTCATATGTGTATCCCCGGGCTGTTGTTTCTATACTTTTATGGTGAGGTGGTGCGGGCTGGTGTTCGGCTTGAGTTATCGTTCTGTCCCGACCACGTGGTGGTCGGTAGGGTCCGTCAGCCGTGTTACGCGCGGGTGGTATGGGCTCCAGCGCCTCATCGTCGAATTGGGGTAGCAGCTAACGCTTCGGGTAACTCTTTGTTGGGTGTTCGAGGTTGTATTCTTCGGCTGCTAGGACATTAGTCCATCTATCGTTGAGCAGATCTTGGTCATCTTGGAGCTTCAGTTGCTTCTTTTTTAGACTTCTTGCCGTGGCTATTAGCTGGTGTTTAAAGCGCTCTTGTTCGAGAGGTTCTTCTGGCATGATAAAGTCTTCATTGCCGAGGCTCACATCGTCCTCGGAGAGTGGTAGATAGTTGCTATCCTCCGAGTCTTCATTCCCTGCTTGATCGTCAGGGTCGGCTTGCCCGTCCTCCCGATCATCCTGTTCGGATGTTGGTTCGATGGGGTCTTCTTGGTATTCGGCGTTCTCTGGAGTGTCCTCGTATCCGGTGCGAGTATTGTTGTCTTTTCCGCGACGCGATTTAGAGTGGCGCCGCTGACGTCGACGCTTTGGTGGTATCTCAGGAGGTTCATCCTCAACTGGGTCCTTCTCATCATCATCGTCGCCTTTTTTAGGTGTGTCCACCATGTACACATCGTATGAAGAAGTGGTCGTCCAGCGTCCGATGAACGGCGGGTTTTGGGCCTGCTCCGCTTCGGCATCGTCGTCCATACTGTCGATGTCTTCGGAGACGTAGTCGAGCATGTTGGTTAGATCATCGACAGTGGCTATAAAGTGGGTGGTGGGTGGGAAGTAAAATTCCCTATTTTCAGCCTGTAGTCCGGGCTGGGCGCAATTCGGAAGGGGTTCCTCTGTGATGGCGACGGATCGCATTAAGTCTAGAGCCTCGTTTAAGAGCGAGGTTTGGACGGGGACCGAAGTTCCCTGACCGAGCTCGCAGGATGCGAACTTTGAGGGTTCGAAGCTAGTGTCCGGAGAAGAGCCCGGCTTTGTGATGACTGCTGGTGGCGCTATCCTCTCCAGTTCTCCAATGTTGAGCTCTATAGCCGTAGAGAGTCCGGCGGGCTCTAGACTCATGTCTTCGGACTTGGTGACGTGCTACGGATCTAAGGACGGAGCAGTGGTTGGAGCCGCGAACCCTTGGAAGATCAACTCGCCTCGCATATCAGCGACATAGTTCAGATTTCCAAAACTAATCTAGTGACCAGGGGCGTAGCTGTCGATCTTCTCCAGGTGGCCAACCGAGTTAGCGCGCAGTGCGAAGCCGCCGAATACGAAGATCTGGCCAGGGAGAAAAATCTCCTTCCCGGAAGCATTGTTGTGGATGATCGATGGAGCCATCGAGCCTTTCAATGACGGCATAGTGGAACTCTCAATGAAAGCACCAATGTCGGTGCAAAACCGGCAGATCTCGGGTAGGGGGTCCTGAACTGTGTGTCTAAGGATCGAAGGTAATAGGAGACAGGGACATGGTGTTTACCCAGATTCGGGCCCTCTTGATAGAGGTAATACCCTACATCCTGCTTGATTGACTTTGATGAGTATAGGGATTACAAAAGTTGATCCACCATGAGATCGTAATGGCTAAACCCTAGATGTCTAGCCTGTATGATTATGATTGCCTCTATGGACTAAACCATCTGGTATATATAGACATCGGAGGGGGCTAGGGTTGTACAAAGTCGGTTTACAGAGAAAGGAATCTTAATATCCGCATGCCAAGCTTGCCTTCCATGCCAAGGAGAGTCCCATCCGAACACGGGGAAAAGCCTTCTATCTTGTATCTTCGCAGCCCGTTAGTCCGGCCCATGTTACATAGCCCGGACACCCGAGGACCCCCTAATCCAGGACTCCCTCAGCGCCCCCGACCTTGTGGGCCCCTGGTAGGCCTCCGGTGCCCATCTTCTGCTATATGGTGTGTTTTGACCTGGAAAAATCAGAGGGAAGCTTTCGGGACAAAGCGCCGCCGTCTTGAGGTGGAACTTGGGCAAAACCAATCTAGGGCTCCGGTGGAGCTGTTCTGCCGGGGAAACATCCCTCCCGAAGGGGGGAAATCGAAGCCATCGTCATCACCATTGAGAGGGGGACAATCTCCATCAACATAATCACCAGCACCATCTCCTCTCAAACTCTAGTTCATCTCTTGTATTCGATCTTGGTCCCAAAACCTCAGATTGGTACCTATGGGTTGCTAGTAGTGTTGATTACTCCTTGTAGTTGATGCTAGTTGGTTTATTCGGTGAAAGATTATATTTTCAAATCCTTAATGATAATTAATGCTCCTCTAATTATGAATATTAATATTCTTTGTGAGTAGTTACATTTGTTCCTCGGGACATGGGAGAAGTCTTGTTATAAGTAATCATGTGAATTGGCTATTCGTTTGATATTTTGATGAGATGTATGTTTTCTCTCCTCTAGTGGTGTTATGTGAACGTCGATTACATGACACTTCACCATTATTTGGGCCTAGGGAAAGGCATTGGGAAGTAATAAGTAGATGATGGGTTGCTAGAGTGACATAGGCTTAAACCCTTGTTTATGCGTTTCTTCGTAAGGGGCTGATTTGGATCCATATGTTTCATGCTATGGTTAGGTTTACCTTAATTATTCTTTCATAGTTGTGGATGCTTGCGAGAGGGGTTAATCATAAGTGCGAGGCTTGTCCGAGGAAGTTCAGCACCTAAGAACCGGTCCACCCACATATAAAATTATCAAAGTAATGAACGTGAATCATATGAGCATGATGAAAACTAATTTGACAATAATTCCCATGTGTCCTCGGGAGCGCTTTGCTTTATATAAGAGTTTGTCCAGGCTTGTCCTTTGCTACAAAAAGGATTGGGCCACCTTGCTGCACCTTGTTTACTTTTATTACTTGTTACCCCTTACAATTTATCTTATCACAAAACTATCTGTTACCGATAATTTCAGTGCTTGCAAAGAATATACCTTGCTGAAAACCGCTTATCATTTCCTTCTGCTCCTCGTTGAGTTCGACACTCTTACTTATCGAATGGACTATGATAGACCCCCTATACTTGTGGGTCATCAATATTCTTTTCTGGCGCCGTTGCCAAGAGTGAAGCGCCTTTGGTAAGTGGAACTTGGTAAGGAAACATTTATATAGTGTGATGAAATTTATTGTCACTTGTTACTATGGAAAATAATCCTTTGAGGGGCTTGTTCGGGGTATCTTCACCTCGAACGGAACCACAATTAGTTATGTGGATGACATATCGTTGATTGGAAATGATATAGAATTTCTAGATAGCATAAATGAATACTTGAATAAGAATTTTTCAATGAAATACCATGGTGAAGCTGCTTACATATTAGGCATCAAGATCTATAGAGATAGATCAAGACGCTTGATAAGAATTTCACATAGCATATACCCTAATAAAGTTTTGAAGAATCTCAAAATGTCACTACACCACAACCCTTGATTGGGGGGAATTAACTGCCGGGAGAAATACCTGAACAAGGGCAATAGATCTGCCGGGACATCTGTTACTGCCGGGAGAATCACTTCGGGGCACATAAACTGCCGGGAGAACTTAAGCAACGCAGGCAATCACACTGCCGGCAAATATTTAGGGCAAATTTTTTGTCGGGGCAACTAAACCACGACACATTTGCTGCCGGTGACTGTCTTTAGCGCGAGAAAAAATTATACTGAGCCTGAAGCCCGCGCCAGCGAGGAAAAAGGCGCGAGAGACGAAAATTTCAGAACACAAGACGCACCCCAATTGTTCTAAAAAACAAGACGCGCCCCAATCTGAAATCGACCAAATCCAATTCACCCCCAGATCTCGATGTGCCCTACACTAGATCCAATCTCAAGACCGCAGCTGCCGCCCCCAAGCACCTCACCCCCGGCCCCCGCCGCCGCCCACAACTACCCATCGCCGCCTACCGCCCTCCACGTTGACCACTGCCACCGACTACCCTCCTCCCCAACCACTGCTGCCATCGCCCCCACCCACCGCACCCCGCCCAACCACCTCACAGCAGCACCGTCGAGCACCCAACTGACACGGACAACCACCGGCGCCGACCGGCCCGTCATCGAGCAACTCCACCGCCGACCAGCCTCCTCTGTCGGGCGCCTTCCATTGCTACATCGCGAGCTTCCTCCCCCGAGCAGGCCTCTCCCCGTACCTCGTAGGTCTAGCCCTTCCATCCCCGTCTGCTCCCCAATGCTCCTACCTCACCAGCGCTGCTGGCTGCTTTAGCTCCATGTGTCAATCCCCATTGGAGATGTGGACTTCTTAATATACGCCATCCGTAGCTAGCATTGACTGAGGCTTAATCGCTGCTGATGTTGCTTGCATTTGACCTTTTTAGACCTCCAAGAATTTATCCCCTTATCTGATTAAGTAGTGGTGAGTTACAAGATGGGAGAGGATGCGGCATAAGGAAGCCCTTGGTATGTTCAGATGAGCAAGGATGGCTCCCCTTACCTTAGGAAAGTGGACCTCAAGATGTATTCTAGCCACGACAGCCTCCAATGGTTAGTGTTCGATCCCATGGTATTTCCTTGTGTTTGGACATTACAGCTACGGTTTTAGATATACAATGTTCTCCTGGGTCCTAACCGCTTCCAAGAATGTTGTTAAGATTTATGGATGCAGTCTTGATGCTTATATGGACTAATTTCTCAGGGGATGATACACCTTCAAGTTGATGTAAGCACAAAATCACGTTGGGATGGCAACCTCCATTAATTTATATCAGCATGAATTAGATATCACCAATGGAACCTTGCCTACAGTTTCACATTCTGATTAATTATACTTTAGTTGGATACTAATGCCACGTGATCTTGTAGTTTAACTCTCTATGTATCTATAATTTATATCTTATCATTTTTCTGGAATGATTCCGGCTAAGTGTATATTTCAATGAAATAATGGATTAAATAAAATGTTTCATTTCATCAACGGTTCATGTTAAGCTAAACACTAATATATGATATAGACTTAAGTATCAATACACCCAAGCAAATGTATTGGGTATACCTTTAGCAATCAGATAACTGTGATTGTCGTGTGAGAAAATAATTTTCACATATGTTTTTCTACTACCACTGCTTCTCAGCCTTATCATGTGCAATTTACATAAGTTATCATCTTGTTGGAAAATGTTGGTGGCGGTGGACTAGGGGAAATACTATGTGTAGCAATGACAAGCTCGCCCTAAATGTGTTGCTCGCTAAGGTACTTAATATTTTTGATGAATTTTAAGAGGTTCAAATTGGTACTATTTTGAATGGTATAGTCGTATTCGATAAAATGCATAAATGATGTCATGATGATTCTTTGTTTAGAATATGATGAATGATCATTTGTGGCTCTTGCCTATGTTACAAGGTGTGAAGTTGAGTAACACTCAAAGCCCGACCACGGCAGAAGATAGAGAGGGAATGAAAGTCATTCCCTATGCCTTAGCCATAGGTTCCATAAGTATGCCATGTTGTGTACCAGACCTATTATGTGCCTTGCCATGAGTTTGGCAAGGGGGTACAATAGTGATCCAGGAGTAGATCACTGGATAGCGGTCAAAATTATCCTTACAGAACTAAAAAAATATTTTCTCGGTTATGGAGGTGATAAAGAGTTCGTCGTAGAGAGTTACGTCTATGCAATCTTTGACACCAATTCGGATGACTATGAGTATCAATCTGGATACATATTGAAAGTGGGAGCAATTAGCTAGAGTAGCTCCATGCAGAACATTGTAGACATATAAATTTGCAAAATAAATATGGATCTGAATGTGACAGACCCATTGACTAAACTTCTCTCACAAGCAAAACATGATCACACCTTAGTACTCTTTGGGTGTTAATCACATGGCGATGTGAACTAGATTATTGACTCTAGTAAACTCTTTGGGTGTTGGTCACATGGCGATGTGAACTATGGGTGTTAATCACATGGCGATGTGAACTATATTATTGACTCTAGTGCAAGTGGGAGACTGATGGAAATATGCCCTAGAGGCAATAATAAAATGGTTATTATTATATTTCCTAAGTCATGATAAAGGTTTATTATTCATGCTATAATTGTATTGATCGGGAACTTAAATACATGTGTGGATAGATAAACAAATACCAGTCCCTAGTAAGCCTCTACTAGACTAGCTTGTTGATCAAAGATGGTTAAGGTTTCCTAACCATAGACATGAGTTTTCATTTGATAACGGGATCACATCATTAGGAGAATGATGTGATGGACAAGACCCATCTGTTAGCTTAGCATATGATCATTCAGTTTATTGCTACTGCTTTCTTAATGTCAAATACATGTTCCTTCGACCATGAGATCATACAACTCCCGGATACCGGAGGAATACCTTGTGTGCTATCAAACGTCACAAAGTAACTGGGTGATCATAAAGATGCTCTACGGTATCTCCGAAGGTGTCTGTTGAGTTGGCGTGAATCGAGATTGGGATTTGTCACTCCAATCGGAGAGGTATCTCTGGTCCCTCTCAGTAATACACATCACAAGAAGCTGCCAAGCAAAGTGACTCAGGAGTTAGTTGCAAGATGATGTATTACAAAACGACTAAAGAGACATTCTGGTAATGAGACTGAACTAGGTATAGATATACTAACAAGCGAATCTCAGGCAAGTAACATACCGACAGACAAAGGGAATTATGCATGTTTTCATAAAGGTTCAACCGATAAAAGATTTTCATGGAATATGTAGGAATCAATATGGGCATCCAGGTACCGCTATTGGTTATTGACCGGAGAGGTGTCTCGGTCATGACTACATAATTCTAGAACCCGCAGGGTCGCACGCTTAACGTTCGCTGGCGCTAGAGTAGTATTGGGATATTTGATGAGTGGTAACCAAATATTGTTCGGAGTCCCGGATGAGATCCCACACGTCACGAGGAGTCTCGTAATGGTCGAGAGGTAAATATTTATATATGGGAAGTCATATTTTGGGTTCCGGAAAAAAGTGCAGTTTTTTCGGTATTGTACCGGGAAGCTTCTAGAAGGTTCTGGAGGATTCTGGAGGGGTCTGGAAGTCCACAAGTGGGTCCACCATGACCCAAGTGCTAGCATTGGCTGCAGGGAGGTGCCCTGGCCTTATTAGGATAGGCGCACCAAGTCCTCAAAAGCCCATGTGGCTAGGGAAGGCAAAAAAGGAAGGAGTCCTAGTAGGAATAGGATTGAACTTGGAGTCCAACTCCTCTCCCCCTTAGCTGCGCACTAGGGCTTGGAGGGGATGTTTCCCACGCCCCTCCCCCTATATATAGAGGGGAGGTGGCGTTCCAAGAGGACACACCAAGACCTTGGCGCGCCTCTCTCTCCCGTTACTCCTTAGTTCCATCGCCTCGTCCGGGCGACGCTTAGCGAAGCGCTGTCGGTACTCCACCACCACCATCACCACCACGCCATCGTGTTGGTTGTGATCCCATCTACTTCTCCTCTCTCACTTGCTAGATCAAGAAGGAGGAGACATTGCTACCTCTTGAGCACTGCGTTGGTTTTCCCTTGAAGAGGAAAGGGTGGTACAGTAAAGCAGCGTAAGTATTTCCCTCAGTTTTTGAGAACCAAGGTATCAATCCAGTAGGAGACCACGCGCGAGTCACCTCGTACCTACACAAACAAATAAGAACCTCGCAACCAACATGATAAAGGGGTTGTCAATCCCTTCACGGCCACTTGCAAGAGTGAGATCTGATAGAGATAATAATAATAAGATAAATATTTTTGGTATTTTTATGATATAGATTGAAAGTAAAGATTGCAAAATAAAATAGATTGGAAACTTGTATGATGGAGAATAGACCCGGGGGGCATAGGTTTCACTAGTGGCTTCTCTCAAGATAGCATAAGTATTACGGTGGGTGAACAAATTACTGTCGAGCAATTGATAGAAAAGCAAATAATTATGAGAATATTTAGGTATGATCATGTATATAGGCATCACATCCGCGACAAGTAGACCGACTCCTGCCTGCATCTACTACTATTACTCCACACATCGACCGCTATCCAGCATGCATCTAGAGTATTAAGTTCATAAGAACAGAGTAACGCCCTAAGCAAGATGACATGATGTAGAGGGATAAACTCATGCAATATGATGTAAACCCCATCTTTTTATCCTAGATGGCAACAATACAATACATGCCATTTCCCTTTCTATCACTGGAATCAAGCACCGCAAGATTGAACCCAAAGCTAAGCACTTCTCCCATTGCAAGAAAGATCAATCTAGTAGGCCAAACCAAACTGATAGTTTGAAGAGACTTGTAAAGATAAACCAACCATACATAAAAGAATTCAGAGAAGATTCAAATATTGTTCATAGATAAACTTGATCATAAACCCACAATTCATCGGATCTCGACAAACACACCGCAAAAGAAGATTACATCGAATAGATCTCCAAGAGAATCAAGGAGAACTTTGTATTGAGATCCAAAGAGAGAGAAGAAGCCATCTAGCTACTAGCTATGGACCCGAAGGTCTGAAGTAAACTACTCACACATCATCGGAGAGGCCATGGAGTTGATGTAGAGGCCCTCCGTGATCAATGCCCCCTCCGGCGGAGCTCCGGAAAAGGCCCCAAGATGGGATCTCTTGGGTACAGAAGGTTGCGGCGATGGAAATAGGGTTTTGTGGTGCTCCTGGATGTTTGCGGGGTACATGGATATATATAGGAGGAAGAAGTACATCGGTGGAGCAACGAGGGGCCCACGAGGATGGAGCGCGTGCCTAGGGGGTGGGCGCGCCCCCTCCCTCGTGGCCTCCTCGATTGTTTCTTGACGTCCACTCCAAGTCTCCTGGATCACGTTTGTTCCAAAAATAATGCTCCTGAAGGTTTCATTTCGTTTGGACTCTGTTTGATATTCCTTTTCGGCGAAACACTAAAATAGGCAAAAACAGCAATTTGGGCTGGGCCTCCGGTTAATAGATTAGTCCCAAAAATAATATAAAAGTGTAAAAATAAGCCCATTAACATCCAAAATAGATAATATAATAGCATGGAGCAATCAAAAATTATAGATACGTTGGAGACGTATCAAGCATCCCCAAGATTAATTCCTGCTCGTCCTCGAGTAGGTAAATGATAAAAACAGAATTTTTGATGTGGAATGCTTCCTAACATATTTCTCAATGTAATTTGTATTTATTATGGCATGAATGTTCAGATCCTAAAGATTCAAGATAAAAGTTTAATATTGACATAGAAATAATAATACTTCAAGCATACTAACTAAGCAAACATGTCTTCTCAAAATAACATGGCCGAAGAAAGTTATCCCTACAAAATCATATAGTATGGCTATGCTCTATCTTCATCAAACAAAATATTAAATCATGCACAACCCCAATGACAAGCCAAGCAATTGTTTCATTTTTTGATGTTCTCAAACTTTTTCAATCTTCACGCAATATATGAGCGTGAGCCATGGATATAGCACTATGGTGGAATAGAATGGTGGTTGGGGAGAAGACAAAAAAAGAAGAAGATAGTCTCACATCAACTAGGCGTATCAATGGGCTATGGAGATACCCATCAATAGATATCAATGTGAGTGAGTATGGATTGCCATGCAACGGATGCACTAGAGCTATAAGTGTATGAAAGCCCAACAAAAGAAACTAAGTGGGTGTGCATCCAACTTGCTTGCTCACGAAGACCTAGGGCAATTTGAGGAAGCCCATCATTGGAATATACAAGCCAAGTTCTATAATGTAAAATTCCCACTAGTTTATGAGAGTGACAACATAAGAGACTCTCTATCATGAAGATCATGGTGCTACTTTGAAGCACGAGTGTGGAAAAAGGATAGTAACATTGTCCCTTCTCTCTTTTTCTCTCATTTCATTTTTTAATTTTTTTATTTGGGCCTTCTTCTTTCTTTGTTTGCCTCTTTTTTTCGTCCGGAGTCTCATCCCGACTTGTGGGGGAATCATAGTCTCCATCATCCTTTCCTCACCGGGATAATGCTCTAATAATGATGGTCATCACACTTCTTTTACTTACAACTCAAGGATTATAACTCAATACTTAGAACAAAATATGACTCTATGTGAATGCCTCCGGCGGTGTACCGGGATATGCAATGAATCAAGAGTGACATGTATGAAAAATTATGGACGGTGGCTTTGCCACAAATACGATGTCAACTACATGATCATGCAAAGCAATATGACAATGATGAAGCGTGTCATAGCAAACGGAATGGTGGAAAGTTGCATGGCAATATATCTCGGAATGGCTATGGAAATGCCATAATAGGTAGGTATGGTGGCTGTTTTGAGGAAGGTATATGGTGGGTGTCGGTGTCAAAACCGGCGGATCTCGGGTAGGGGGTCCCGAACTGTGCGTCTAGGCCGGATGGTAACAGGAGGCAGGGTACACGATGTTTTACCCAGGTTCGGGCCCTCTTGATGGAGGTAAAACCCTACGTCCTGCTTGATTAATATTGATGATATGGGTAGTACAAGAGTAGATCTACCACGAGATCAGAGAGGCTAAACCCTAGAAGCTAGCCTATGGTATGATTGTATGTTGTGATTGTTGTCCTACGGACTAAAACCCTTCGGTTTATATAGACACCGGAGAGGGTTAGGGTTACACAAGGTCGGTTACAAAGGAGGAGATATCCATATTCGTATTGCCTAGCTTGCCTTCCACGCCAAGTAGAGTCCCATCCGGACACGAGACGAAGTCTTCAATCTTGTATTTTCATAGTCCAACAGTCCGACCAAAGGATATAGTCCGGCTGTCCGGGGACCCCCTAATCCATGACTCCCTCAGTAGCCCCTAAACCAGGCTTCAATGACGATGAGTCCGGCGCGCAGTATTGTCTTCGGCATTGCAAGGCGGGTTCCTTCTCCGAATACATCACAGAAGAATTTGAATACGAGGATAGTGTCCGACCCTGCAAAATAAGTTCCACATTCCGTTGTAGAGAGAATAATTTTTTCACAGATCTAATTTGCTGGCTTGTTTTGGCAGCATGACGTTATGTCATGGCCCGGTGATTATTCGAACCGTTTTTCTTCAACCAGCTCCACACATAACGCGAGGCGGTTTCTTGACACGTCTTGTCAAAGCAGAGATCGTGTTCCCCCAATTATGGGATTCTCATTAATGCGGTCGTGGGTAACCCAACCATGCCTAGGACTCCTAGATTATAGGCAAGTCCCAAACGGCTAGGGAGAGGACGCTTGATATTCACCCTCTTTATAAAGGGACAAGGTTTTCGCTTTTTCCCTCTCGTGCTTAATCGAACCCTTCCCCCGCCTCGAGTTCCAACACCCAAAGCCCAGGTTAGGTGCTCCGGATCTTCAGTCATGTCCGGATCCAGTCTTCAAGGCCGATGGATGCCCTCCTTCGTGACGGAAGAGGACATCAAGAAGTTGAGGGAGGCCAGATACCTGACCGCCGAGGTTTCGCTTCGGCTTCCTGCTCGAGGGCAGGTCGTCCCTACTCCCGAACCCAACGAGAACGTCGTGTTCGTCTCCCACTTCCTCTGAGGCCTAGGCCTCACTCTGGATCCCTTCGTCAGGGGTTTGATGTTCTATTACGGGCTAGATTTCCACGATCTAGCTCCGGACTCCTTTCTCCACATCTCGACATTTATTGTCGTGTGTGAGGCCTTCCTCCGCATTACCCCTCACTTCGGCCTTTGGCTCAAGACCTTTGAAGTGAAGCCGAAGATGATCGAGGGGCAACATGCAGCGTGCGGAGGTGCATCAATAGGCAAGATGGCAGGAGCTCCATGGCCGAAAGGTTCTTTTCCAGAGGTGTCCGAATTATGGCAACGGGAGTGGTTTTACGTCACAGCTCCCAGAAGTTCCAAGTGGGCGGCTTCCCCCGCTTTCCGCTCCCCCCACCACCACCACGACTAATGTCATGGATTAGCAGAGGTCTGAGCTGGGGTCCAGCCAAGGACGTGCCTATACTACAAAGCCGCATTCGAGATCTCTTCGAGGGAGATTTTAATTTGGTCGTGGTAATGCAAGTTATGCTGGTTCGTCAAGTCCAGCCTTGCAAACGCCGGCCCCTTCACTTGTGGGAGTTCAACCTAGAAGGACCGCATGCCATTCAAAGTTTCCTCGGCCTGACGCATGAGGACATGTACAAGTCATTCTTCAGACCTCAAATAGAGTGTCCGGATGCTATTGAGGACGTGGGCCTGAGTAGTAACCGCGCCGCCGAACAAGTAAGAAATCCTCTAGCCGAACACATTGTCCTTTATTCATCATGAAGTTATTTATGAGAGATTGCTCTTTGACTAGGACTGGCTAACAAAGGCGAAGATGATTCGGTGTTCGGCCCCCTTCGCTGAGGGTTTGGAAAATCCGGTATTGGAAAAGATGCTCGAGCTCGCACCTTGCCCGGAGCCCTCAAAGGAAGATACAGTGGGGAATAATGTGGGCGGAAGCGGGCCCCCATCGCTGCCAGTTCCAACCGAGGGAATGAGCGTCTCCTTAAAGGAGGATAACCGGGGGAGGAAGAGGACTGCTTCCGAGGATCCAGAAGCCGAGGCCTCCAAACGAGAGAAGAAGTCTCCAACAGAGGGTCCTGCCTCGGGGGGTTCTCTTACCGCACAAAGTCCACGGGGGGATCAGCCCTCCAACGAGTTGTAAGTGATCAAAAAATACTTTAATAGTGAAGGTATACTATCTTTCTTCTGAGAAAATAACCGCCGCATATATCTTGCAGTTCGGGTCTTAGCCCTTCTCAGCTGAGCTCGTCTTAGGGGGATCTTCTTTCGGAGATGATGGAGAGCGAAACGCCTCCCCTGGACTCCTCCGCTCAAGAAGTGGGCGACCCCGAAGTGTCGTCACGGAGGGCCTCTCCAGATCCGGTGAGGCCAGAAGATAATCCCATAAACTCCCGAAGTCCTCAGCGTCCGTCTCCCAAAGAGAGCAAACAAAAGAGTCCGGCACCGTCTGGTATGCGGTCGGACGTTCTGAGGGAGCTGTTAGGGCGAGCGGCCATCTCAGAAGAGCACCGTACACTGATGGGTGCGGTGATGGAGAGAATTTCGTCTGCCGAAAGCGGATTACATGAAGCCTTTATGAGTCTACTGACAGGCTTTGAGGTACGTGAAATAATATGTGATAGTACCGCACATGTTAGGTGTGCCCTGTGTAGATAGTAGCCCCTGAGACTCTGGTTGTCGTCGAGAACGGCGGCGAACAGAGGATCATAGTCCCAGGCAATAACCAGACTGCCTTTATGTGCAGGTGGTGGAAGCTCCGGTGGCTAGCCGGACTAGTGAGTTTGCCGAATTAAAACGGCAACTAGATGCGGCAGACGCCGACATCGAGCTTGTTAATAAGCGGCTTGACGAATCACAGGGTAAGTAATGTTTTCTGGTAAATGTCACACAATAAGAGCAGCATGATGCCAGTATCTTTAATATGTTGTGACTGCAGACGGAGCTGCCACTGTGGAGACCCTTCGGGCGGAACTCGCCCGAGCCAAGGAACAAGCGAGGGTTAGTAATGCGGCTGCTTTGAAGGCGGCCGAAGAGTTAAGAGCCGAGAAGGATGCCCATTGCGAAAGCAAAGAAAAGATGTCCGAGATGGCCGTAGAATTAAAAGGCACTGCCGATCGTTGCCAGTTCCTTGAAGAAGAAAACCGAGTGAAGGCAGCGGACCTTGAGAAGGCCACTATGGCGACCAAAGACAGTCGCTCTGCTATGAGGGCGAAGGAGGAGCTGTGCGAAGCCGGGGATATTGCGGCTGGGAAGCCCTTTCTGCTGTGGAGGAAGTTCGGAGATCCGTGGTATGCCCCTCTAGATCGGCTGTGGAGTTCGGCAGACGCATATATGGACTTGGCGGCGAGCGCTGCCGATGCGGTCGAATACTTCCAAGATCAATCAGATCGTGAAGTGGACAAGCTATTCTGGTCGCAATTCAACGTTCCAGAGCATCCGCTTCCCTTGACTGATCAGCTAACCGAATGGGCCGAACTTAATAGGTTGTCCGGACTCGCCATGAGGTCTGTTGTAGATCATTTGTGGCCGGAGAAGCCGAAGCCAAACAGCTATTTTAGCTTAGTGCAGCAGTTCCTTGGTGTGGTGCCATGCATCAACACGATGAAGAGGTTGGCGTGCATAGAAGGCTCACAGATGGCCTTTGCCCGTGTCAAGGCATACTGGGCGGAGATGGATGCTACCACTGTTGCGGCGCAAGGTTCAGCCATAGGCCGAGTAGCTGCCGAGCACTATTTTGAAGAGGTTCTTGAGGGTGCTCGTTTGATAGAGTCCCAGTGCTCGAAGAATATTATGTTTGAATGACATGTATTCCCATTGTAAACACAATGTTTTTATGAAATATAGTAAGGCTGTATTTATACTTTTGCTGGAAAGTAATATGATGCCTCCTGTGCGGCCGTTTGTGTACATATGTATATAACCTAAAAGATTGCAGTCGTCGGCTTCAACCCCCACGCATATAATGCGGAGGTGCTTGCAAAAAACGCGTGTTCACACTTAACCCAACGTCTTGGTCCTATTAAGGAGGTGATAGCGTAGCGAACGAGGCAACCGGACTATAATGCTTTAACACTTTCACTTAGCCATAGGAGTTTGACAGTGGGGCTACTAGATAGCCCCTGGTGGCTCCGCACTCTCCCGATCTCCGGGTGCATACATGCCTGGCTGGAAAACGGCCCTTCGTTAAGGCGGAGGAATTCTAACATTCTGATAGGTCATCGAGTGGTTGACCAGTCTCACGCTATATCATGACAGTCAGTTTTCGGCTTTCTCTACTGAGGTGCTCGTCCGGGTGAACCAGGGCACAATCGCAGTAGTTCTCCTGGTGCTGCCTTAGCCGATAAAGTGGAACGTAAGGCACCAAAACACAGGAGCTGGGCAAACCCAACATTTGACCAAAGACAATGATTAGGAGCTGATGCATATAAGGCCAAACTCGCGACACCGAACACTCCCTAAGGTATTCGGTCTTTATGGTATAAACCGAGCCTAAATAGTGCCCTTTGTAAGAAGCCCCTTGTGTCCAGGTACGTGCACTATTCTGACGTGACCACATGCCAAGACGTCAGCATCCTTCCCAATTGTGCTGAGAATTCGGTGGATGTGTATCAACAAGAGACAGTAAAAAAGGTTAACGCAAGGTCTTAATCTAAAAAGAATCCTTGGAACGGGTCCCTGCTGCATGTCTGCGCCTGTGTCTCCGTTGTGCCGTATCCTGGACAGGTGTAGCACGATGATCATCTGTAAAAGAGAGGAACTTAGGTGAAAAAGTTGTCGTGCAAAAAGATAGTTTTTAAAGAAACCATGTATAACTAAAAATGAGTAGAAATTGCCGCTTGTCTGCGCGCGTTGAGCCCCTTGTATTTGTAATAGGGGTGTGGCCATCAATCCGGTACAAATTACATATAGTAGTGTCGGACTCGTCTAACCGCGTCCGTGGTCTTGACGACCTATCAAATGCTTTAGTTGGTGAGGCCGTTTTTAGTGTGCGGCTGCCAAGGCAGTCGCATTCTCTTCAGCGCACAAAGATCGCTTAATACTTCCGTTCACTGTAATGATGCCGCTTGGTCCGGGCATCTTGAGCGTCAGGGAAGCGTAATGTGGTATTGCATTAAAGCGAGCAAAAGCTTCGCATCCAAGTAGTGCTTGATAGCCACTTTGGAACGGAGCGATATGGAAGGTTAAATGTTCGCTATGGAAGTTATCGGGGAAGCCGAATATAACCTTTAGTAGCAGGGAGCCCGTGCAATGAGCCCTTGGGCCTGGCGTTACTCCTTTAAAGGTGGTATTGCTATGGCAAATTTTCGTTGGGTCTATCCCCATTTCGCGGATTGTATCCTGGTATATCAGGTTGAGACTGCTACCACCATCCATCAGGACTCGTGTGAAGTGGTATCCATCCGCTTGGTTTCTCCCCTTGATCACGTGTAACACGTTTACTGTTTTGACTTATGGTGGAAATTTCTTTTGTTCCCCAGTGTCTTGCTTGAGAGGCTCATCCTCGTCTTCGCTTGGTGCATCCTCCCCCTTGTGTACGGCGTTGAGCTTGCCGGACTGCTTGAAGACCCAACATTCTCTATGAGTATGATTAGCGGGTTTACCGGGGGTGCCATGGATCTGACATATTTGGTCCAGAATTTTGTTTAGGCTGGATAGTTCGTCTCTGGCGCCTTTAGAGGGAGGCTTTTGCTGACCTGGCCGAGAGCTTTTGAATCCGGCATTTACTATCGTGCTCTTCGTGCTATCTTCTTTATTCCGGCGTTTGTTATTGCTGATGCACCGTTATTTCCCGTTTCCATCTCTAACTTCAGATGTACTAGGGTCGCTGGTGCTGCATCTCGCTAGCCAGCTGTCCTCACCCGCGCAAAAGCGGGTCATGAGGCTTGTTAATGCTGCCATTGTTCTCGGCTTTTCTTGGCCGAGGTGTCTGGCAAGCCATTCATCACGGACACTATGCTTAAAAGCTGCCAAGGCTTTGGCGTCCGGACAGTCGACAATTTGGTTCTTTTTAGTAAGAAACATGTTCCAAAGTTTTCGGGCTGACTCTCCGGGCTGTTGAGTTATATGACTCAAATCGTCCGCGTCCGGAGGCCGGACATAAGTCCCTTGAAAATTTGCCCGAAAAGCGTCTTCGAGCTCTTCCCAGCTTCCAATGGAGTTTTCAGGGAGGCTTTTAAGCCAGTGACGAGCTGGCCCTTTGAACTTGAGGGGTAAGTACTTGATGGCGTGGAGATCATCTCCTCGGGCCATATGGATATGGAGGATATAATCCTCAATCCAGACCCTAGGGTCTGTTGTTCCATCGTATGCCTCTATGTTTACGGGTTTGAACCCTTTGGAAATTCATGGTCCAGCACCTCGTCGGTGAAACATAGGGGGTGTGCGGCACCCCTGTATCTGGGTATACCGCGTTGTTCGGATGTTTGTTGTGTTACATCGTATGCTGGGGCGCGCTTGCGTGGTCCATAGATGGATCTGGTTGCGTCGTCCTTTTGGTGCGAGCCCTCGCGTGGATCGCGTATTGGCTTGTGGGTGGCGTTGTTTGCCGCTCTATGTTGGCCGTGAGGTCGTCTATCCAGCCATGTGACCGTTTTTATTTTTGGTTGTGGGGGGTCTGAGGCCTCCTCATCGAATTTGGGTAGCAACTTCCTCTTTGGGTAGCTCTTGGTGGGGCGATTGTCGCCGTACTTCGCTGATGTGTTGAGTACTTTAGTCCATCTGATTTGGAGTGTGTCCTGCGCAGCCTTGAGCCTTTGCTTCTACTTTTTCAGACTCCTCGCGGTGGCAACAAGCCTTTGACGGGCATTCTGCTGCTCCGGGTGCCTGTCCGGCGTTATGTCGTCCAGACTATTATCTTTGACAGAATTGGTTTGTTCGGTTTGATTCTCCGTATTGCCGTGGTCCGGCAGTGGTTCGCCCTGCTCCAACGCTGGGTCTGTATGATCGTTATTTCTGCCGAGGCTGGATTTAGGGAGGTGCTTGCGCCCCCGCTTTGACTGCTTCTCGAGGGAACAAGCCTTCGGTGTGTCCTTTCGTTCCTCGTCGTCGTCTTGTTTTGGTGTGTCCACCATGTATACGTCATATGATGAGGTGGACATCCAGCGCCCTGTGGGCGGTGGTTCCTCTTCGCCTCCCACATCGTCGTCCATACCATCGATGTCTTCGGAGTCGAAGTCGAGCATGTCGGTTGAGTCATCAATAGTGGCTACGAAGTGGGTGGTGGGTGGGCGCCGAATTTCTTCGTCGTCCGCATCCCAATCCTGTTGGCCATAGTCCGGCCAGGGCTCGCCTGACAAAGAGAGAGACTTTAGTGAATTTAGGATGTCACCGAAGGGCGAGTGCCGAAATATATCTGCGGCGGTGAATTCCATGATCGGCGCCCAATCGGATTTGATTGGCAAGGGCACGGGCGGTTCGGAGTGAGAAAAAGAGTCCGGCACCTTGGAGTCACGGGCTGCGCAGAGTGTTATGCTGGTATTCGGCTCGACCGCCGTTGAGACTGCAGCCCCTGAGGCGGTGTCTAACCACCCGTCCTCGATTGGCGCAGTTGGCTCCGAGCTAAGGGTCGGAGCTGATGCGGGCGCGGCCTCTAGGTACTGTTCGGTGGCAGAGCTAGGTCATACCCATCGCGACAGTGCGGCGCGCCTGGCTTTGGCTCGAATCCGTCGAAGATCGAGTCTCCGCGGATGTCGGGCGTGTAGTTCAAACTTCCAAATCTGACCTGACGGCATGGGGCATAGCTTTCAATCTGCTCCAGAAGGCCAAGCAAATTAGCCCGCAGTGCAAAGCCGCCGAATACGAAGATCTATCCGGGGAGAAAAGTCTCACCCTGGACCGCATCGCTATCGAGGATAGTAGGAGCCATCAGGCCTAACGGCGACGACACAGAGGAACTCTCAATGAAAGCACCAATGTCGGTGTCAAAACCGGTGGATCTCGGGTACGGGGTCCCGAACTGTGCGTCTAGGCCAAATGGTAACAGGAGGCGGGGGACACGATGTTTTACCCAGGTTCGGGCCCTCTTGATGGAGGTAAAACCCTACGTCCTGCCTGATTAATATTGATGATATGGGTAGTACAAGAGTAGATCTACCACGAGATCAGAGAGGCTAAACCCTGGAAGCTAGCCTATGGTATGATTGTATGTTGTGATTGTTGTCCTACGGACTAAAACCCTTCGGTTTATATAGACACCGGAGAGGGTTAGGGTTACACAAGGTCGGTTACAAAGGAGGAGATATCCATATTCGTATTGCCTAGCTTGCCTTCCACGCCAAGTAGAGTCCCATCCGGACATGAGACGAAGTCTTCAATCTTGTATCTTCATAGTCCAACAGTCCAGCCAAAGGATATAGTCCGGCTGTCCGGAGACCCCCTAATCCAGGACTCCCTCAGTGGGTTTATGGTACCGGCGAAAATTGGGGGTACTAGAGAGGCTAGCAATTGTGTAAGGGTGAGGGTGCGTATAATCCTTGGCCTCAACATTAGTCATAAAGAACTCACATACTTATTGCAAAAATTTATTAGTTATCGAAACAAAGTACTGCGCGCATGCTCCTGGGAGGATAGATTGGTAGGAAAAAACCATCGCTCGTCCCCGACCGCCACTCATAAGGAAGGCAATCAATAAATAAATCATGCTCTGACTTCATCACATAACGGTTCACCATACGTGCATGCTACAGGGATCACAAACTTCAACACAAGTATTTCTCAAATTCACATCTACTCAACTAGCATGACTCTAATATCACCATCTCCATATCTCAAAACAATCATCAAGTATCAAACTTCTCTTAGTATTCAATGCACTTGTATGAAAGTTTTTATTATGCCTAAAAGCAAATTGCTATGTTGTTCTAAAGGACTCTCAAAATAATATAAGTGAAGCATGAGAGATCAATTATTTCTATTAAATAGAACCACGACCGTGCTCTAAAAGATATAAGTGAAGCACTAGAGCAAAAGCTATATAACTCAAAAGATATAAGTGAAGCACATAGAGTATTCTAATAAATTGCAATTCATGTGTGTCTCCCTCAAAAGGTGTGTACATCAAGGATGATTGTGGTAAACTAAAAGGCAAAGACTCAAATCATACAAGATGCTCCAAGAAAAACACATATCATGTGGCGAATAAAACTATAGCTCCAAGTAAAGTTACCGATGAACAAAGACTAAAGAGGGGATGCCTTCGGGGGCATCCCCAAGCTTAGGATTTTTGGTGTCCTTGTATTTTACCTTGGGGTGCCATGGGCATCCCCAAGCTTAGGCTCTTGCCACTCCTTGTTCCATAATCCATCAAATCTTTACCCAAAACTTGAAAACTTCACAACACAAAACTTAACAAGAAAATCTCGTGAGCTCCGTTAGCAAAAGAAAACAAAATAACACTTCAAGGTACTGTAATGAACTCATTCTTTATTTATATATGTGTTAAACCTACTGTATTCCAACTTCTCTATGGTTTATAAACTCTTTTACTAGCCATAGATTCATCAAAATAAGCAAACAACACACGAAAAACAGAATCTGTCAAAAACAGAACAGTCTGTAGTAATATGTAACTAACGCAAACTTATGGAACCCAAAAGATTCTAAAATAAATTTCTGGACGTGAGTAATTTATCTATTAATCATCTGCAAAAACAATTAACTAAATATAACTATCCAATAAAAAATGGCAGCAATTCTCGTGAGTGCTAAAGTTTCTGTTTTTTACAGAAAGATCAAAAAGACTTTCCCCAAGTCTTCCCAACGGTTCTACTTGGAACAAACAGTAATTAAACACAAAAAACACAACCAAAACAGAGGCTATATAAATTATTTATTACTAAACAGGAGCAAAAAGTAAGGAATAAAAATAAAATTGGGTTGCCTCCCAACAAGCGCTATCGTTTAACGCCCCTAGCTAGGCATAAAAGCGAAGATAGATCTAGGTATTGCCATGATAATGATAAGATAAATCGCGAAATCTCATCTCATACCCTGTACGTTCAGCAGCAAGCTTCCTTTGTGTCAAGCAAAAATAATCAAAAGGGCTATATTTAATGGGACAAAAGTCCCCAAGATCAAGCTCAGGAGGTATTGGTTCCTCCTTTGGCCCCTCATATTGCACGATCAATTCATCATTATAAGCATTCTTTTGGCAGAAAGTCATGAGCCTTTGTTCAAGGGAAAAACCTAGTCAATTGTTCTGGATGGCAAAATTATCATTAAGTTCAGAGATCCTATTAACAAGAGCATCGGTTGGAACCCTTTTTCTAAGGTTTTCATTAAAAGCAACATGATCTAAAGATCGTAAACGTATAATATCTTCTTGATAGAAAAGAATTGCTTCTATGGGAGGACGGCTGGCATCCACCCTATAATGCGCAAAAATTTCATTGGCCTCTTTTATTATAAATCTGAACTCATGAGCTAAAAAGATGGTCGCTGCTCGCTTAACAGAAGAATGCTCAATATTAGAAAATTCTAGGAAAATCCTTTGTATGGAAGGATGCATATGTAAAAATTGTCTCTCGAGTTCAACTATGAGCAATGATATAGCATCTGCGATACTACTAGTTTTATGAAGGATAGATCCACTCATAGTGGCAAAGCACCGGCACAAGTAAAGAAATCCTGAATAACTCCCTTCCCAATAACATTACCGCTGCCAATATGAAACTTTTTAGTGTGCAAAATAATAGCATTTTTAAGAGGATCATCAATAGCATCAAAGTTTTCCATATTATTATCCTTAGCAATGATAACCTCCCCAGTTTCAGACATGATGGCAAAAAATTGCAAAAAGAACGAGCACACAGAAGGCAAGAAGGAAAAGGAGGCGAACGGAAAAGAGAGGGCCAATAAAACGGCAAGGGTGAAATGGGGGAGAGGAAAACGAGAGGCAAATGGCAAATAATGTAATGCGAAGGATAAGAGTTGTGATGGGTACTTGGTATGTATTGACTTGGCGTAGATCTCCCGGCAATGGCGCCAGAAATCGCTCGTTGCCGGGAGATCGAATCTTGACTTGACTTGGTGTAAGCCTCCCCGGCAACGGCGCCAGAAATCCTTCTTGCTACCTCTTGAGCACTGTGTTGGTTTTCCCTTGAAGAGCAAAGGGTGGTGCAGTAAAGCAGCATAAGTATTTCCCTCAATTTTTGAGAAACAAGGTATCAATCCAGTAGGATACCACGCGCGAGTCACCTCGTACCTACACAAACAAATAAGAACCTCGCAACCAACGCGATAAAGGGTTTGTCAATCCCTTCACTGCCACTTGCAAGAGTGAGATCTGATAGAGATAATAATAATAAGATAAATATTGTTCGTATTTTTATGATATAGATTGAAAGTAAAGATTGCAAAATAAAATAGATTGGAAAATTTTATGATGGAGAATAGACCCGGGGGCCATAGGTTTCACTAGTGGCTTCTCTCAAGATAGCATAAGTATTACGGTGGGTTAACAAATTACTGTCGAGCAATTGATAGAAAAGCGAATAATTATGAGAATATCTAGGTATGATCATGTATATAGGCATCATGTCCGTGACAAGTAGATCGACTCCTGCCTGCATGTACTACTATTACTCCACACATCGACCGCTATCCAGCATGCATCTAGAGTATTAAGTTCATAAGAACACAGTAACGCCTTAAGCAAGATGACATGATGTAGAGGGATAAACTCATGCAATATGATGTAAACCCCATCTTTTTATCCTCGGTGGCAACAATACAATACAATACATGTCGTTTCCCTTTCTGTCACTGGGATCGAGCACCGCAAGATTGAACCCAAAGCTAAGCACTTCTTCCATTGCAAGAAAGATCAATCTAGTAAGCCAAACCAAACTGATAATTCGAAGAGACTTGCAAAGATAAACTAATCTTACATAAAATAATTCAGAGAAGATTCAAATATTGTTCATAGATAGACTTGATCATAAACCCACAATTCATCGGATCTTGACAAACACACCGCAAAAGAAGATTACATCGAATAGATCTCCAAGAGAATCGAGGAGAACTTTGTATTGAGATCCAAAGAGAGAGAAGAAGCCATCTAGCTACTAGCTATGGACCCGAAGGTCTAAAGTAAACTACTCACACATCATCAGAGAGGCCATGGAGTTGATGTAGAGGCCCTCCGTGATCAATGCCCCCTTCGGCGGAGCTCCGGAAAAGGCCCCAAGATGGGATCTCTTGGGTATAGAAGGTTGTGGCGGTGGAAATAGGGTTTTGTGGTGCTCCTGGATATTTGTGGGGTACGTGGATATATATAGGAGGAAGAAGTACGTCGGTGGAGCAACGAGGGGCCCACGAGGGTGGAGGGCGCGCCCAGGGGGTGGGCGTGCCCTCCTGCCTCGTGGTTTCTTGATGTCCACTCCAAGTCTCCTGGATCATGTTTGTTCCAAAAACAATGCTCCCGAAGGTTTCATTCCGTTTGGACTCCGTTTGATATTCCTTTTCGGCAAAACACTAAAATAGGCAAAAAAATAGCAATTTGGGCTGGGCCTCCGGCTAATAGGTTAGTCCCAAAAATAATATAAAAGTGTAAAAATAAGCCCATTAACATCCAAAATAGATAATATAATAGCATGGAGCAATCAAAAATTATAGATACGTTGGAGACGTATCAGACGTCATCGAGCCGCACGTGTGCTAAAGTCGAAGGTGCCGTCCGTTCGGCACTAGATCGGTTGGATCATGATCGGATCGCGAAGAGTACGACTACATCAACAACATTGTTAAACGCTTCCGCTTACGGTCTACAAGGGTACGTAGACACACTTTCCCCTCTTGTTGCTATGCATCTCCATGGATATATCTTGTATGTGCGTAGATTTTTTTTTGTTTTCCATGCAATGTTTCCCAGCAGAGTTCTCATACAACAACAGCTACCAAGCTAGCTTGAAGATGGCCCCTTTTGAAGCATTGTACGGAAGGAGGTGCGAAACACCATTGATGTGGGATGATGTCGGAGACCGTAAATTGTTTGAACCAGATTTAATTAGTGATTCAGAGGAGAAGGTCAAGTTGGTCAGGGACAGACTCAAGATAACCCAGTCCAGGCAAAAGAGTTATGTCGATACTAAACGCAAGGAGGTAACCTATGAAGTCGGTGATAGAGCATATCTTTGTGTGTCGCCACTTCGAGGAGTTAAATGATTTGGATTCAAAGGAAAGTTAGCACCACGGTTTGTGGGGCCATACAGGTTCTTGGAACACATGGGTGAAGTTGCCTACAAGTTGGAATTACCCGAAGGATTGTCGAGAGTTCATGATGTGTTTCACGTTCCCCAGTTGAAGAAGTGCCATGCAGAGATGGCTGATATTCCTCTGAAAGATACAATGCCCCTAGAGGCAATTCAGTTGGAGAGTGACCTGACCTATGAGGATAAACCCATGAAGATTATCGAGTTTGCCAACCGAGTTACCTGCAGCAACGTCATCAAGTTTTCCAAGGTTTAGTGGAGTCACCATACCGAGGAGGAAGCCACCTGGGAACGAGCGAAAGACCTCCGACAGGGCTACCCACACCTTTTTGCTAGCCAATCGAATCTCAAGCGCGAGATTCATCTTAAGGGGGGTAGGTTTGTAACATCCCAATTTTCAATTTGGATGTTTATAAATAGATCATTCAAATGCATCCATGATTTGTGCATTTTTGCCCCATTTGTTTTATTTGAGTTTTGATCCAAGGAAATTTGAGCAACTCAAGGACCAAAAGAGAGAGTTGGAAGTTTCCCTAAAACCCACTTCTGAAATTTCTAAATTTGGAAATTGGATCAAACTTGGTTCCACCAAACATTTATTTCCATTATTCCAAAAATAAAATAAAGAGAGGAGATAAAAGGACTTCTTCAAAAAAAGGAAATATTGGAAATTGATTTGGAATCAAAATATATTTGTTAGGTTTTATTTGCAATTTATTTTATTAGTTTAGAAAAAAATGTTTATTTATAAAAATATGCATTTTAGGCCAGATCAAAGTTCACAAGGTCATATATAGGACCATATATTTATGTGAATTTGTCTGGAATTTTTAGAATTTTTTGAGTGTGTTTTTCTGCGTTTCAGTTTTACTGAAAAAAAACATTTTTATAAAAAAAGAGGAGGCCACAGCCCAGCGGCGAGGCCACAGCCAAGCCAGCGCAGGCAGCGGGGCCAGCCACGCCGCCGCCCACGCTCGCGCAGCCCCACGTGCTCCAAAAAAAGAAGAACGAGGCCAACGCCCCATACCTGATCCCCTCGCCGCCTGACCCCTCTCTCTCTCTTTGACGTGTCTCTCTCTGGCGCCTGGACCCCACTTTTCTTCTTCCTCCCCACGAACACGAACAGAGAAACGTATGCGTAAATGCTCCTGATGCCCCTCCGTTTGAAATTCCTGGAAATCTTATCTCCAGCCGACCTCACGTCCAAGGAAGTTGTCTGATTTGTCTCCAATGTATCTATAATTTATGAAGTATTCATGCTGATCTACTGTCATTCTTGGATGTTTTACAATCATTTTATAGCAACTTTATATCATTTTTTGGGACTAACCTATTGACCCAGTGCCCAGTGCCAGTTGCTGTTTTCTGCTTATTTTTTACATCGCAGGAAATCAATATCAAACGGAGTCCAATCACCATGAAACTTTTTGTGGATTTTTAATGGACCAGAAGACCACCAATGGGCCAGAGCAGCACCTAGGGGGTGCCCCGAGGGGGGCACAACCCACCAGGGCGCGCCCAGGTGGGTTGTGCCCACCTCGGTGGCCTCCCGCACCCCCTCTTTACCCTATAAATTCCCAAATATTCCAAAAACCCTCGGGGTTAACCTAGATTAGAAGTTCCGCCGCTGCAGGCCTCTGTATCCACCGAAAACCAATCTATACCCCGTTCAGGCACCCTGCCGGAGGGGGGATCATCACCGATGGCCATCTTCATCATCCCGGCGGCCACCACAATGAGGAGGGAGTAGTCCACCCTCGGGACTGAGGGCTTGTACCAGTAGCTATGTGTTTAATCTCTCTCTCTCTCTCGTGTTCTTGAGATGTCACGATCTTGATATATTGCGGGCTTTGTTAATATAGTCGGATCATATGGTGTTTTCCCTTCTCTATCTTGTTGTCATGAATTGAGTTTTTCCCTTTGAGATTTCATTGTTATCAGATTGAATACTTTTATGGATTTGAGAACACTTGATATATGTCTTGCAACTGAATACTCGTGGTGTAACATCCCAAATTTTCAATTTGGAATGTTATACATAGATCATCCATACATATCATATTTTATTGCATTTCATTTTGCGATCCTCGAAATCCTAAGCAACTCAAGGACCCTCGGAGAGAGTTGGGGATTTCCCTGTTTTCATATTTGGGTTTTACAAAATATCAAACGAGGATTTTTAGTTTTAATTATTTCTCTCTCCGAAAATATTTCATATTAAAATATATGAGAGGAGATAATATGACTTCTCCAAAATAAATGAAAAATTGGAGGGAAAATATTAAAATCAAATATTTGTTTTTATTCGGAGTTTATTGCTATTTTATTTGAATTAGAAAAAAAATGCACGTTTTTCAAAGTTGCATTTTAAGGCCAAAAAAATGTTCATCTTGTTTTAAATATTTTATTTAGAGGATGAAAATTTATTTTGGCATTTTAGATTTTTATTTTATATTCTAGGATTTTTTTTTAGTTTCGGCGGAATTATTTTAAAAACGCGCAGCGGCCAACTGGGTCGAAGCCCAACCGCTGGCCCGCTCCCCGCGCCGCCGTCTCCGAGCAGGAGACCGCGCATCGCGCCGCCGCCTGACCGGAGTCCGGTCGGGACTCCTCCCGCGCCTTGCCCCCTCCTCCAAGCCGCGCTGCCCCACCCCCTCCTTATAAGCCGCCGCCCCCGCCCCCCTTGGAGCCCCGAGCCGCCCGCCACCGCACCCCGCCGCCTTGCTGTCGTGCCGCCGCCGCCGCTTGCCCTCGTCGCCGCCGCCCCGCGTTGCCCCGCCGCTCGCTGGAGCCGCCCGCCGCGCCTGACCTCGCTGGAGGTAGAACCGTTCGGTTTTTTTAAAACCCGGTTCGGTTTTTTTAGAAACCCTAGTTTTTTTTGATAGATCGGTTCACCGGTTTTTCGCGGTTTAGTTACTTTGCGGATGTTCGTCCGTACGTTCGTTTTAACGAATGGAGTTCACTCGTTAGTAACAGACAATGAACGCTCGTTCGTTAGCCTGTTCGTCAGTTTTCTTTTTCTCGGATTTTTCCGTGATTATTTTTAATCGCGATTTCTGATCCGCTTTTCGTTTTAGTTTATCTTTTCGCTCGTTTGTCGGAATCAGGCGATTCAAGCGCCTAGATCTTCGTCTCGAAACCCTCTTTCTGTTTAACCAACTTGAACAAGCTTTTGCTACTGTAAAATTTGACCTTAGTCCAGATTAGTAAATGGATCTTGTTTCTTTCCACTACAAGAAATATGTCAACTAGTGACCTTCTGTCAGTGACCCTGAAAGAAATGGTCATAGACCTATGACCATTTCAGACCAATTGGTCAAAAGCTGTTCGGGGGGCTCCAAACCCTAAACCATTGCGACCATTTTGGTCAGAAAGGTCGTAATTTCCTTACATGAAATGGTCATAAAGAAAACAACACTAGTCCGCTGCCTTATTTCTAGTTGTTAACAACCAATATAGATGGTCATAGCCTTGTAAATTGTGGTGGGTTGCTATGACTAGACGCCACCTCATCAATTTTGCCTATGTGTCATGTCCATGTGGCAGTTTTTGCCCTAGGTTGTGAAGCAACCTATAATTCTGTCATTCCCAAAATTCCCAAAAAAATCTCATAAATTCTTTGGGTCATATCTTCGTCAAATATGTAAAAACCTTCCTTGCCTAGTTCAAAAATATTCATTTTCCTATTCTGTTCAGAACAACAGTTTGTGAAGGAAGTACCACTTTGGCATTTCCAAATAGTATCCATTTTCTACAGTGCTTTCCTATGCCCAAATAACCATCCTCCACCAAATGCCAGCTCAATCCATTCATTATTTTGAGCCAAGCTTCAACATTCGTAGTTATGTCCAGTGTGGTAGTTTGCAAAGCAAGTACCACCTAGGCTCCTCCTTTTGAGCTGAAAATTTGTGAAGACGGTCTTCTTAGTAACTGATCATTCTCAGCCAAAACTCACGTCCATTAGCCATGTACATTTCCCGTACCGCTAATCAAACACTTGGCTGCTAATTCATGTTTGAGCATCGATCGGTCTCCTCGTGAGAATCTTATGTTGTAATTTTCTTCCTAGCACCTACCTGGGGAGTGCCCAACCCACTAGACATGCCTAGGCTGCCCAGAACACATGGCAACGCCACGGTCACGCGGTGACCACACGGCGGGCATGCGAGTTTACGCGGTCTAGAGTTGGGGGCCTCGGCCACCGCCCAAACCTCGACGTATCGCCACCAAACCATGTATTTATTATTAAATAGGTACTTATGTAACTATAAATGATTTTTGGAAAAAAAATAAACTACGAGGCAACTGCAGTTCAAATTTGACCCGCTTCCTCCTGAATCGGCGGGAATTTGTCTTTTTCACCAGAGGTGGATCAAAACTTTTGACACCCATCCATTTTGTCAATTGTGCATTAAATATGGCCTAGTATTTTGGAAAATTGATTTGGTCCAATTTTGCAACAAATATATGGTAGGTTCTTCACAAAAAAAACTCATTTCGGGCACTCGGAAAATGGAAAATGTATTTTCCGTGCAAAGAAAATGAAAACTCCCTTGGGCAACATTGTTTGGAATTCCAAGATGCACCCTTGTGCACAATATGAGATCATTTGAACAAACTATGCCAAGAATGTGGCCATAAGATTGATTATTTGGCTTGAAAGCCATGAATCTTCATGCATGATAGCTCATTTCTGAGAACACTTTTTTAAAATAATTGTCGTCTTACAAGTTTATTATTTTTCCTGGGAACTTGGCCACATATAATGACACAATGCGAAGGTTTCCCAATTTTTTGATTTTTTTGAATTTTTTATGCCCATTTCAAAATGCGGTCAAAACGGCGGGAATGACCGTTCCTAGCTAGTGGTTGAATCTTGGAATTTTTTGGTGTTTCTCTGATTAAATAGATACTTATATACCTATAAATTATTTTTGGAAAAAATAAAGAGCAAACTACGAGGCATCTACAGTTCAAATTTGACCCGCTTCCAGCTGAATCGGTGGGAATTTTTCTTTTTCACCAGAGGTGGATAAAACTTTTTACACCCAACCATTTGGTAAATTGTGCATTAAATATGGCCTAGTATTTTAGAAAAACGATTTGGTCCAATTTTTCAACAATTATTTGGAAGGTCCTTCACAAAAAAACCTCCTTTTGGGCACTCGAAAAATGCAAAATGGTTCTTTCGTCCAAAGAAAAAGAAAACTTCCTTAGGCAACATTGTTTGCCATTCCAATATGCACCCTTGTGCACAATACGAGATCATTTGAACAAACTATGCCATGAATGTGGCCATAAGATTGATCATTTGGCTTGAAAGCCATTGATCTCCACACGTGATAGCTCGTATCTGAGAACACTTTTTTAAAAATAATTGCAGTATTACAAGTTTATTATTTTTCCTGGGAACTTGGCCACATATAATGACACAATGCAAAGGTTTCCCAATTTTTTGATTCTTTTTTTAATTTTTTATGCCTGTTTCAAAATGCGGTCAAAACGGCGGGAATGACCGTTCCTAGCTAATGGTTGAATCTTGGAATTTTTTTGGTGTTTCTCTAATTAAATAGATACTTATGTACCTATAAATGATTTTTGGAAAAAATAAAGAGCAAACTACGAGGCAGCTATAGTTCAAATTTGACCCGCTTCTACCTGAATCGGCGGGAATTTTTCTTTTTCACCAGAGGTGGATAAAAACTTTTAAACCCAACCATTTGGTCAATTGTGCATTAAATATGGCCTAGTATTTTAGAAAAATGATTTGGTCCAATTTTGCAACAATTATTTGGGAGGTCCTTCACAAAAAAAACCTCCTTTTGGGCACTCGAAAAATGGAAAATGGTTCTTTCGTCCAAAGAAAAAGAAAACTTCCTTAGGAAACATTGTTTGCCATTCCAATATGCACCCTTGTTCACAATATGAGATCATTTGAACAAACTATGCCATGAATGTGGCCATAAGATTGATCATTTGGCTTGAAAGCCATTGATCTCCACAGGTGATAGCTCGTTTCTGGGAACACTTTTTTAAAATAATTGCCGTATTACAAGTTTATTATTTTTCCTGGGAACTTGGCCACATATAATGACACAATGCGAAGGTTTCCCAATTTTTTGATTTTTTTTGAATTTTTATGCCCATTTCAAAATGCGGTCAAAACGGCGGGAATGACCGTTCCTAGCTAGTGGTTGAATCTTGGAATTTTTTTGGTGTTTCTCTGATTAAATAGATACTTATGTACCTAGAAATGATTTTTGGAAAAAAATAAAGAGCAAACTACAAGGCAGCTACAGTTCAAATTTGACCCGCTTCCAGCTGAATCGGCGGAAATTTATCTTTTTCACGAGAGGTGGATCAAAACTTTTAAAACCCAACCATTTTGTCAATTGTGCATTAAATATGTCCTAGTATTTTATAAAATTGATTTGGTCCAATTTTGCAACAATTATTTGGGAGGTCCTTCACAAAAAAACCTCCTTTTGGGCACTCGACAAAATGGAAAATGGTTTTTTCGTCCAAAGAAAATGAAAACTTCCTTAGGCAACATTGTTTGCCATTCCAATATGCACCCTTGTGCACAATATGAGATAATTTGAACAAACTATGCCATGACTGTGGCCATAAGATTGATCATTTGGCTTGAAAGCCATTGATCTCCACACGTGACAGCTCGTTTCTGAGAACAATTTTTAAAAATAATTTCCGTATTACAAGTTTATTATTTTTCCTAGAAACTTGGTCACATATAATGACACAATGCGAAGGTTTTCCAATTTTTTGATTTTTTTTAATTTATTATGCCCGTTTCAAAATACGGTCAAAACGGCGGGAATGACCATTCCTAGCTAGTGGTTGAATCTTGGAAAAAGTTTGATGTTTCTCTAATTAAATAGATACTTATGTACCTAGAAATGATTTTTGGAAAAAATAAAAAGCAAACTATGAGGCAGCCGCAGTTCAAATTTGACCCGCTTCCAGCTGAATCGGCGGAAATTTGTCTTTTTCACGAGAGGTGGATATAAACTTTTGACACCCAACCATTTGGTCAATTGTGCATTAAATATGGCCTACTATTTTATAAAAATGATGTGGTCCAATTTTGCAAAAAATATATGGTAGGTCCTTCACAAAAAAACTTATTTTGGGCACTCGAAAAATGGAAAATTGATTTTTCGTGCAAAGAAAATAAAAAGTCTCTTTGTCAATATTGTTTGCCAATCCAAAATGCAAACTTTGTGCAAAATATGGTATCATTTGAAAAATATTTGGTTGATCCTTTAAAAAATACTCATTTTAAGGACTCAGAAAATGAAAAAGGAAGTTTTCATGAAATTTTTTTTCTTTAATCTAATTGATTTCGACCAATTTAGATGGTCATAAAATCTTCAAATTGCTTGCTGCGTTTTGATTGGTCTAGGAGCCTATCACGCGGATCATGTATCAGAACCGTCGGATGCTCCGGAATCCAACGGTAGCCCTCACCCCTCACCCTCTCACCCATGCCCCCACTCCCCACCGTACCCGCAGACCCCACGCACCCACTCACCACCGTTCCAAACCCCACGCACGCACTCACCATTGTTCCAATCCCGCACCCGCTCGCTGAAACCATAGCCGCCGGCCCCTCCCCCTTCCCTCCACCAAGATCGCACCAACCACCCCGATGGCCGCCGCCGCACGCCGCGGCGCTCCTGGACGCCCTCCCCCTTCTCACCCAGATCCCCCTTATCCATCGCCGCCTCCCCCTTCTCCCCCAGATCCAATCGCCCTCGTCCCCCTCGTCCACCGGCCCCTTCCTCCCATCACCACACCTCGCCGTCGGCCTCACTCCCCCCTCTTCTCTGCCCCACCCCACTCCCTCCACCTACCGCGTCCACAGAGCCAGAACCCCTCGTGCCCCGTGGCTCCTCGTCGTCCTCATCTCCCCCGACTCCCTCGCTCTCCTCCCCTCCCCCTGCAGCAGTCCCACGCGCCCATGCGCATCTACCTCCACCCGTTGAGCAACAGCAGGTCAGGCAGCGGCCAGATCCGCCATGTTGCTTCCGGATTCGCGCCCTCGTCACGCGCGCTCGACACCATGGAACTCGTCAACAAGGTCTTCTCTCGCCCTCTTCTCTTCTCCTTTCGATTCGATCTGGATGTTGCTCACACATGCCCGATTTGTTTTTCTTCCTCACACAGGTCGTCGTCAAGCCCTCGATCTGGCTGCGACCTCCAGCCATCGCGAGATCTGAAGGACTCGCGCAACCCTCCTCGCCACATCCTACTCGGCGGCCACCGTGGTGCCACCGTGGTGCCCTTCAACCCGCCCCTCCCTCTGCTTCACGCGCCAGTCCCTTCCTCTTCCTCCGCCGCCTCCGCTGAGCCCCCCGTCCTCGCCTTCCGCGACACCGCGAGCTGGCGAGCCGCCTGGGAGGCCGCCGAGGCCAGCCTCTTCTCCCAGTGCGAGGTAACCCGTTCCCTCTCATCTCATATCCATCCTAATCTGTGTATGTTTCGCATGCCTAAATCATCGCATGACTAGACGCCGATTGTTTGGACTTACTTGACGCTGGTTGTTTAGATCTGTAAGGTAGACGCTGATTGCTGATGGTAGTGCGATTCCTAGCACCGGTAGTATTTGTCTCTTTTTGTTCTTGCAGCTGGCCGAGCTGCCTTGCGCTAGTCAATGCCAGGCAGCAAGTTTAGCAGCTGCGTACATCAAACAGTGCAGAAAAACCCCTGACTAGTGCCCAAGATTACTTACTATTCGGGGTTTCCGTAACATGGCATATATTCCGCGTGCGTGTTTTACTTCTGCAGTGTTGCTGCTATGCTAATTCTCAGTCGACCGAGATGTTCTTGGGTCTCAATTGATTTCTCGGAAGACCAGGAATGTTTACTTTTGCAGCTGGTCGAGCTGACTTGCTCTAGTACTGCTAGTCGATAAATTTCTCAGCTGCGCACAGTGAAGAGAGCAAAAACCACTTCATGGCTGCTTAGCATTAGCTGTCTTGGTTGGTGATGCTCTACAGTTGATCTGGATCGAATTGAAACATGTATAGTTAAGGAATTCTAATCAATAATCGCACAATCTAGAATAGATGAAGTATCAGCAGCTGCGTATGGTCTACACAGCTGGTTCCAGTCTTGCTTTTGAATTTTGTATCAGCAGCTGCGTATGGTCTACACAGCTGGTTCCAGTCTTGCTTTTGAATAAATGAACTATTTTATTTATATCACTGGAAATCCTTTTTTTATCCAAGTAATTAGTGCTTTGGTGGCAGATTAAATAAATAAATAATACTTTTAAGCATTTAAATGTTGATACTCACTAGTTTTAACCCGCTCGGAATGTGACAGACATTGTTACATCTGTCTGTGTACAAGCGTCGTTTTAGTACTACCTAATTAAGTCATCTACTGTCATGTGCATGCGCAATGTTTCCTCCTTATATCACCTTTAATCCAAGGCAAAATCTGGACCAACGAGTACCTATTGCACTAATGGGTGATTAGTACACTGACAGAGATATTTGGAAATAGGAATTCTAAAGCGCATACTATTCAGAGCAGAACGGTAATTTCCTTAATGAAGTAGGTGACTATAATTTGTATAATAACCACACAGGCTACTTTAATTAATGTTTCCACTTTTATTTGATTAAAGGGTTTAGTTTTGATTAATAACTCATTGGATTTTAAATATGGTAGTAAGAAGTTGCAACAGCGCTATGTGGTGTTTGCACAAATTCCTTGATTTTCTAGCATAGCAGGTGCTGGGACTTGTCAAACAAGAGCTTAGTTTCCATAGAAGTATACTCAGTTATATGAGATGCTTGGTTGGAATAGTAAACCAAACCATGTTACTGATAATTTTTTTTGTTCCTTCTCAGGACTGCTCCCGTGTGGTGGCCTCCTTGAGACTTGGCACTTAGCAGCAGAATCTAATTAATTATACTGATTTTTTTGTTCTTCCAGAATCTTGGCACTTTGCTTGTCTATGGATCATCTTCCACTTGAGAGCTGGCAAGAGGTCATTATTCCGTTGCTGCCTCATCACTTACCTCCAGTTCTGAATTTGTGTGATAAATGCTTCTGAATTCCAATGACAAGTGCTACTGAAAATTTTTTGTTCTTGTTTCTTTAATACGCATGTTCATGAATAATCGCTTTAGTTATTTGTTCTTCTGAAAACTTCAGTATGCAAGTACCTATTCCTGGTACAGCAAGTACCAGTTCTTGAGCATTTGCATAGTTTTCATTATTTGTTCTTCTAAAAATTTGCTCTAGTGTGAATCATAGTAGTATGCACTAGCAGCAATCTGTCAATGTTTGATTCAAGCTTACTCTCATTATAATGTATTGTGTAGTTGTTGTTTCAAACTGTTTTGCTACAAGTACCATAATTTGCATTGAAGATATTGTATTCTGTTGCTGCATCATTGTTTAATAAAACCACAGCATGATGCTCACATGAGATATCCACATGTTTCTGTGTTGTTTCTTTCCAGCATGATGCTCTCGTTATAATGTACTTTGTTGCTGTTTTGCTACAAGCCGTGTGTTGATTTGATAACAGGAGTTTCCTTGTCCTGGTCCTATACTGCATTTTGACTCCTATGTTTCTGTGCGCGTGTGTTTAATTGATGTTGTTTCAACTTTGAACTGCTTCTGCATATGGCCTATACTGCAATTGAGATTTAAATTTGTGGTTGTTCCTCTTTTATAGATGCTCAAGTGTGAAGTGTGAAGCAAGTGTGAAGCCGTGAAGTGTGAAGCCTATATGTAGCATATATGTGTTGTAAATATTGTAATAGATTTATTTAGTGGTATATTTGATGAAATTTATGTGTTCTTTTTTATTATGTATGTGATCTGAAAACTTGTGAAATGGAAACTTGACCAATGGGTCCACTTATGAAAATAATCTGTCAAATTTGTACATTTCTGATATGTGGGACCAATTTGAGAGATGATCATGACAAGTGGGACCCATCTGACTAGTGGGACCAGCTTGAATATATAATGGCTGAAAATAGAAAAGCAATAAATAATAAAAGGCCACGAGCCAACAATAAAAAAGGCTACAACGTTGGGCTTGGCCCATGAAGTGGACCAGAATTAACAAGGAAAAAAATAAAAGGCTGAATTAATGGGCTCGGCCCATGTAAAACACCTAATCGGATCGGGATGATTCTTGTGCCACATCAGATTGCCACGTCAGATGCCTACATGGCCTGAGGAGGCTGCTAGTGACCAAAACAAAATAGTAGGCCTATTTTGGTCATAAACGTCTACGACCTTCTCACAGAGAAGGTCGTTAATTTCAGTTTACGACTGCCAACTTTTGACCTTCTGTTTTTGGTCACAAAAAGGTCGCAAATGAAAAACAAAGACCTTTCAGTGACCAATAGTCAAGGTCACAAGTTGACATATTTCTTGTAGTGTTCAGTTTGAGTTTCGTTGCTCCGTTTGATTTGATTCTTTTTGCAAATCGGAGTTCTTAAGTTGAACTTTCTGGTTAGATCTTCTTATTTGAGATTTACCCATGTTTCTTTGGTTGATTGCTTATGTATGCTATTGTTTGTTTGTGATAGAACACCCGGAGTGCGAAGCATGCTACTACGAGTCCCTAGGTTTTGCGGATCGTCGGCAAGGCAAGTAACACTTTGATCATACCCCTTTATCACCCAGTTTTTATGCATTAGTTCCAATCCTCAAACATTGCATGGTTAGGATGTGATTTAACATGTGGGTTGGGAAGTAGTTGATGAGGTAGAACCTATTGCCCTGTTATTATCAAACCCTTGGGAGTAACTTCTACGTGTTGCTTATATTGCTATGCTATGCTCGTAGATGTGGTTTGGGTGAGTGAAATCCATGACAGATGTGAGATTGTTAATTAATGGTTCAACTTAAGGTGGCAACTTGAATACACATCTGGGTGGATTGTTTGTTGGGCACCTGGAGAATCCAGTGTTGTCCTAGGATATCATGAAGTACCCGTGTGATAATCCTATGGTTCACCACCCAGGCTCAAAGGGAACTGAGATATTTTCATGCTAGAAACTTCCGTGTGCAGCCACAAGCTATTATGGGCTCTAGCATAGTTGAGTAAGTTGTGTGAAGCTCCCGAAGAGGTGGATCAGCAGGTAGAGGGATGTAGGTTTGGTATGGTCTGCCCGGAGTAATGCTTCTGAAAGACTGTGTCTCGGTCATCCGTTTCTCAAACACCATGTAGTGCGAGAAAATCCAACGGAGGAGATCGAGTCTTGTGGGGAAAAGTGCGCAAACCTCTGCAGAGTGTATAAACTAATCATGGTTAGCCGTGTCCCCGGTTATGGACATCTTGAGTATCTAGTACTTGGAGTATCATAAGTATCTCATCACTCTAAATTAATATTGTTGGGTTGTTAATTACTTTAATTTGGATTGAGTTGGAGGAACCTTCTCAATGATGTTTCAACTACCATGATAGTTAAATAAGATCTATTCCTTTGTTGTAGGGAAAAATTGGCTTTTCGCAAAACTATAACCATAGAGCTTTCCACCAGCCAAATTTGCATGTAGTGATAGCATTATTCTGTTCTTGCTCTACTGTGTTACTTTGCCAGCATATTCCATGTGCTGACCCATTTTTGGGCTGCAACATATTATGTTGCAGACTTTTCAGACGAGGAGTAAGGTTCATTATGTCATTGCCGTGCAGCTCAGCTATTCCGTTGGTGTTGATGGACTCACTTTATCTTCCAAGCCTTCCGCTGTTATCGTGTTAGATGGCCTTAAGCCATATTTATTGTAATAAGTTCTCTTTTGAGACATTCGATGTAATAAGTGTGTGATTGCTACTCTGTTATAAATCCTCGAGTACTGTGTGTGTCAGCATTACCGATCCAGGGATGACACTGAAGCACAGAGACTTGACCGTTTGAGGTCGGGTCGCTACAAGATGGTATCAGAGCACACGCTGAGTGTAGGACACGACCACTAAGCCAAAGTCCTAGATCACCATTCTCTTCTCATTTCTGACTCCTCTCCATTTTCTAATCTTTAGGATAGTGGACACAAGGAACAAGTTTGCACAACCGGATGAAGAAGCACCTTTTGGACGACACTTGAAGGAAGTCACTAGGTACCTGAACATTGGAATACCAAGCTTCACCGGGACTTACAACGCCACTTTACCAGAAGAGGAGCGATGGATGATTCAAGTTCAAGTTCCAGGAAGGACATTCACGCCAGTCACTAAGCCCATAGAGTTTTCCTTCGATGCAACAACCTGGAGTCTAGGAAAGAGTATGCCAGCTCACATCACCATGGGACACATTGGAGAAGTTTATTATAAGGAGCTTAAGGATACTATCTATCAGATTTGTGGGCGCCGAGACGAGCAATGGGAGATGATCAGCACCAGGAAGGATAGATCAATTGCACCTTTCATCCGGGAGTTAAACCAACATATCCGTCGCCAGGAGAACCAGATGTGCGCAGGAATGATAGATCTGAACAAGGCAATGACTAGGATCACAGAACTGGAGGAAGAACTCAAGGCTACTCATGAATATTATGAGGAGGAAATCGTTGTACTAGTGGAGAAGAATGATGATCTAGAAAGGAAGCTAGGAGTATTCCTGGGAGACCCCGCACCAGGAGGAGAAGACGAAGAACCCAATGAGATTCGCCCGGAGGCTACATCATCATCGACGACACCGACTCAGACCCCGACAATAGTGATGATGATTATGAAGACGAAGTTGGAGCAGATATCATGGAGTCTTCAATCGAAGAATATTTTTAGTAGACCACCACATCAGTAGTAGTATTCCACCATGTAAATAGTATAGTCCGAGAACTTTTGTAACGATAGTTAGATCGATTGTATGCCCTTGCTTGATTGATTGAGTGAAATGTTTGTGTTTGTCTCATGTGCATATGGGTAGTGCTTTCTCATTAGACCTCATTCTATTCTAATCTCTCCCCTCTAAACCCATCAGATGCCTCCGAGACGTGACCCCGGATTTACCTTCCCACCGGAGCTCACTTAGTTGATCCAGCAGCAAAATACCCCGATGCAGTTGTTAATTCAGAACCAAGGCAACAACAACAACAATCCACCGACACCACCACTAGTTGATAACTTAGCCCGTTTTCTGAGATTGCGGCCGCCGGTGTTTTCCAGTAGCACCGATCCCATAGTAGCAGATGATTGGCTCCGTAGGATTGGAAGGGAGTTAACCACTGCAGGATGTACCGATGCTGAGAAGGTGTGTTTTGCCGCACATCAGTTGGATGGACCAGCAGCCTCATGGTGGGAGAATTACACTGTCACCTACCTTATAGCCACTGTTACATGGGATCAGTTTCAACAAGCTTTCCGTGCAGCCCATGTCTCAACTGGAGCTATGAGTATGAAGAAGTGTGAGTTTCACAACTTACGCCAGGGGAACTGTACTGTGGCTCAGTACGCGGATGAGTTTAGTAAGTTATCTCGTTATGCCCCTGATGATGTGTCCACAGATGCCGCAAAGCAGGAGAAGTTTATGGAAGGGCTGAATGATGAGATGAGCATGCAGTTGATGGTGGTAACATTTAACAACTACCAGGAGTTGGTAGATAAGGCTCTTATGATTGAAGGGAACAGCAGCAGATTGAGAGCCGTAAGAGGAAGTATGGACAAGGAAGGTATAATTCAGGAGCTCAGCAGAAGCCTCGCCTAATCCCGAACTCGGGAGGACTTGTTCATAACCATGGAGGCCACACCCATAATGGAGGAAATAACCATAGCCATACTGGCCTAAGGAATGGGAATGGGAATGGAGCAAGCAACAATCAGAACCGCTCCAATCCAGCCACACCTGCGAAGGGAGACCTAAGCCACGTTACTTGTTTCAAGTGCAGGAAGACTGGACAGTATGCCACGGAGTGCCCTAATGCGAAGAATGGAAATGGCAATGGGAGCGCTGGAAAGAAGCCCAATCCATTCAACAAAGGACAAGTGAACCACGTCAACATGGAGGAGGTTGAAGAGCAGCCAGACGCGGTTATTGGTAAGTTTTTGGTTAAGTCTTTTACCGCCCTTGTTCTTTTTGATACTGGTGCATCGCATTCATACATATCAAGGGAATTCGTGGATAAGTTTAAACTACCAACCCAAACCCTTAGGACCCATCTGTTAGTAAGTTCACCTGGAGCAGGTTATATGGCTAGTCGATGGTGCGACCAGATACCCTTAACCATTGGTAGCCATGTTTTTCCGTCCGACCTAATAATCTTGGAGTCACAAGGATTGGATGTGATATTAGGAATGGACTGGATGTCAAAGTATGGAGAAAGCATTGACTGTGTTAGTAAGTCGATTTGTCTCACCACCCCGGAGGGAAAAAGGATCAAGTATGTATCTAGGCATGCGCCAAGGAGTAGCCAATTAAATACCCTCACGGGAGTTGTTCAGGAGGAAGTGCCTATAGTCAAGGATTACCCGGATGTTTTTACAAAAGAGTTACCAGGCATGCCACCAGATCGAGACATCGAGTTTTTGATAGAGTTATTGCCAGGCATCGGGCCTATATCGAAGAGACCATACCGGATGCCCGCAAATGATCTGGAGGAGATTAAGAAATAGATCAAGGAGTTATTGGAGAAAGGTTACATTCGATGGAGCTCATCACCATGGGGAGCCCCAGTGCTTTTGGTCGAGAAGAAGGATAAGTCCCTAAGAATGGTTGTTGATTATCGTGCGTTAAATAAAGTGACGATCAAGAACAAATACCCAGTGCCGATGATCAATGATTTATTCGACCAGTTGCAAGGAGCCAAGGTGTTTTCAAAGATCAATCTGCGATCTGGATATCACCAGCTGAAGATACAAGAGAAGGACATACCAAAGACAGCATTCACCACACGGTACGGGTTGTATGAATATACGGTCATGTCGTTTGGACTGACTAACGCCCCTGCCTACTTCATGAGCATGATGAACAAAGTGTTCATGGAATATCTGGATAAGTTTGTTGTGGTGTTTATTGATGATATAATGGTATACTCGAAGAACGAGGAGGAGCACGAAGAGCATTTGCGCTTAGTTCTCGAGAAACTCAGGGAACATCAGTTGTATGCCAAGTTCAGCAAATGCGAGTTTTGGCTGAAGGAAGTTGGATTCCTTGGACATGTTATATCGGGAGAAGGTGTAGAAGTAGATCCCACCAAGGTTCAGTCAGTCACTGAATGGTTGGCACCCACTTCAGTTAGCGAGATCTGCAGTTTTCTTGGACTCGCGGGATACTATCGGAGATTCATTGAGAATTTTTACAAAATTGTGAAGACAATGACAGAGTTATTGAAAAAGGATACCAAATTTAAATGGACAAAAGAATGCGAAGCAAGTTTTCAAGAGTTAAAGAAATGTTTGACTACAGCCATAGTGCTGATTCTGCCGGATATACGCAAGGAGTTTCAAGTGTATTGCGATGCCTCTCGCCTAGGACTTGGAAGTGTGCTTATGCAGGACGGAAGAGTTGTCTCGTATGCCTCACGAGAACTAAAACCGCACGAAGTGAATTATGCCATGCATGATTTGGAGTTGGCTGCCATAGTGCATGCGTTGAAGACCTGGAGGCATTACCTTATTGGAAATTGTTGTGATGTGTACACGGATCATAAGAGTTTGAAGTACATTTTCACATAGAAGGAGCTGAACCTTAGGCAAAGGAGATGGTTGGAGCTTATAAAGGATTATGACATGAAGCTTCACTATCATCCAGGCAAGGCCAATGTCGTAGCAGATGCCTTGAGCCGGAAGAGTTATGCTAATACCCTAGTGAGCACGGGATTGCCAAAGGAGTTAGCAGAGGATCTCAGGGAACTTCGATTGGAGATTGTTCCTAGAGGTTTTGTGGCAACAATGGAGGTACAGTCTATGTTGTTAGGAAAGATTTGAGAAGCTCAGAAGGATGGCAAAGAGGTTGCCAATATAAAAGAGAGAATGAGCGAAGGAAAGGCCAAAGGTTTTCGTGAGGATGAACACGACACCTTATGGTTCAAGGACCGTATTTATGTGCCCAATAACACAGAGATCAGGAAGTTAATACTTCAGGAGGCTCATGACTCACCATACTTGATACACCCCGGAAACACCAAGATGTATTTGGATTTGAAGGAGCGTTTCTGGTGGACTGGTATGAAGAAGGATATTGCCGAGTATGTAGCCGTATGTGATGTATGTCAGAGAGTGAAGGTTGAGCATCAGAAGCCAGCAGGATTGCTATAGCCTATGCCGATACCCGAATGGAAGTGGGATAAACTTGGCATGGATTTTATCACGGGATTACCCAGGACCAAATCAGGATATGATTCTATATGGGTAGTAGTTGATCGCTTGACCAAAGTGGCTCACTTTATCCCAGTGAAAACCACCTATACAAGTGCAAAGTTGGCCAAGATATATATGACCAGGATCGTATGTCTACATGGAGTTCCAAGGACCATCGTATCAGATAGAGGGACATAGTTTACTTCAAAGTTTTGGCATCAGCTGCACCAAACTTTGGGGACAAGGTTGGAGTTCAGTACAACATTTCACCCGCAGACCGATGGACAGACCGAGAGAGTCAACCAAATACTGGAGGATATGTTGAGAGCCTGTGCGCTATATTATGGATCTAGTTGGGATGACAATTTGCCCTACGCGGAGTTCTCATACAACAACAGCTATCAAGCTAGTTTGAAATGGCATCGTTTGAAGCCCTGTATGGACGAAGGTGCAGAACACCGTTGATGTGGGATGAAGTCGGAGACCGACAATTGTTTGGACCAGATTTGATCAAAGAGTCTAAAGAGAAAGTTAAGTTGATCAGAGATAGGCTGAAGATAGCTTAGTCCAGGCAGAAGAGTTATGCAGATTCGAAACACAAGGAAATAACCTATGAAATTGGAGATAGAGCATATCTGCGAGTGTCACCCCTTCGAGGAGTGAAACATTTTGGAGTTAAGAGAAAGCTAGCCCCGAGATTTGTAGGACCATATCGAATTTTGGAACGTATGGGAGAAGTTGCCTACAAGTTGGAGTTACCTGAAGGACTGTCAGGAGTTCATGATGTATTTCATGTTTCACAGCTGAAGAAGTGCCTTGCTGAGATGGTCGATATACCATTAAGAGATACCATACCCTTGGAGGCGATTCAGTTGGATAGTGATTTGACTTATGAGGAGAAGCCAGTCAGGATTCTCGAATTTTCCAGCCGAGTCACCCGCAGCAAGGTTATCAAGTTTTGCAAAGTTCAGTGGAGCCACCATACCAAGGATGAAGCCACCTGGGAACGAGAGGATGATCTTCCAAAGACCACCCACACCTATTCTCTAGCCAACCCGAATCTCGAAGGCGAGATTCATCTTAAGGGGGGTAGGTTTGTAACATCCCAAATTTTCAATTTGGAATGTTATACATAGATCATCCATGCATATCATATTTTATTGCATTTCGCTTTGCGATCCTCGAAATCCTAAGCAACTCAAGGACCCTCGGAGAGAGTTGGGGATTTCCCTGTTTTCATATTTGCGTTTTACCAAATATCGAAATGAGGATTTTTGGTTTTAATTATTTCTCTCTCCGAAAATATTTCATATTAAAATATATGAGAGGAGATAATATGACTTCTCCAAAATAAATGAAATATTGGTGGGAAAATATTAAAATCAAATATTTGTTTTTATTCGGAGTTTATTGCTATTTTATTTGAATAGGAAAAAATTGCACGTTTTTCAAAGTTGCATTTTAGGGCCAAGAAAATGTTCATCTTATTCTAAATATTTTATTTAGACAATAAAAATTTATTTTGGCATTTTAGATTTTTATTTTATTTTCTAGGATTTTTTTTTAGTTTCAGCGGAATTATTAAAAAAACACGCAGTAGCCAACTGGGCCGAAGCCCAGCCGCCGGCCCGCTCCCCGCGCCGCCGTCTCCGAGCAGGAGACCGCGCACCGTGTCGCCGCCCGACCGGAGTCCGGCCGGGACTCCTCCCGCGCCTTGCCCCCTCCTCCAAGCCGCGCCGCCCCGCCCCTCCTTATAAGCCGCCGCCCCCACCCCCCTTGGAGCCTCGAGCCGCCTGCCGCCGCAAGCCGCCGCACCCCGCCGCAAGCCGCCGTCGCCCGCTGTCGCGCCGCCCCGCCGCCTTGCTGCTGCGCCGTCGCCCCTCACCGGAGTCGCCGCCGCCGCTTGCCCTCGTCGCCGTTGCCCCGCCGCTCGCCGGAGCCGCCCGTCGCGCCTGACCTCGCCGGAGGTAGAACCGTTCGATTTTAAAAAAACCGGTTCGGTTTTTTTAGAAACCATGGTTTTTTTGGATAGATCGATTCACCAGTTTTTCGCGGTTTAGTTACTTTGCGGACGTTCGTCCGTACGTTCATTTTAACGAACGGAGTTCACTCGTTAGTAACAGACAATGAACGCTCGTTCGTTAGCCCGTTCGTCGGTTTTCTTTTTCTCGGATTTTTCTGCAATTATTTTCAATCGTGATTTCTGATCCGATTTTCATTTTAGTTTATCTTTTGGCTCGTTTGTCGGAATCAGGCGATTCAAGCGCCTAGATCTTTTTCTCGAAACCCTCTTTCCGTTTAACCAACTTGAACAAGCTTTTGCTACTGTAAAATTTGATCTTAGTCCAGATTAGTAAACGGATCTTGTTTCTTTCGCAGTTTGAGTTTCGTTGCTCCGTTTGATTTGATTCTTTTTGCAAACCGGAGTTCTTAAGTTGAACTTTCTGGTTAGAACTTCTTATTTGAGATTTACCCATGTTTATTTGCTTGATTGCTTATGTATGCTATTGTTTGTTTGCGATAGAACACCCGGAGTGCGAAGCGTGCTACTATGAGTCCCTAGGTTTTGTGGATCGTTAGCAAGGTAAGTAACACTTTGATCATACCCCTTTATCGCCCAGTTTTTATGCATTAGTTCCAATCCTCAAACATTGCATGGTTAGGATGTGATTTAACATGTGGGTTGGGAAGTAGTTGATGAGGTAGAACCTATTGCCCTGTTATTATCAAACCCTTGGGAGTTACTTCTACATGTTGCTTATACTGCTATGCTCGTAGACATGGTTTGGGTGAGTGAAATCCATGACAGATGTGAGATTGTTAACTAATGGTTCAACTTAAGGTGGCAACTTGAATACACATCTGGGTGGATTGTTTGTTGGGCACCTGGAGAATCCAGTGTTGTCCTAGGATATCCCGGAGTACCCGTGTGATAATCCTATGGTCCGCCACCCAGGCTCAAAGGGAACTGAGATATTTTCATGCTAGAAACTTCCGTGTGCAGCCACAAGCTATTATGGGCTCTAGCATAGTTGAGTAAGTTGCGTGAAGCTCCCGAAGAGGTGGATCAGCAGGTAGAGGGATGTAGGTTTGGTATGGCCTGCCCGTAGTAAGGGGTTAATGCTTCTGAAAGACTGTGTCTTGGTCATCCGTTTCTCAAACACCATATAGTGCGAGAAATCCAACAGAGGAGATCGAGTCTTGTGGGGAAAAGTGTGCAAACCTCTGCAGAGTGTATAAACTAATCTTGGTTAGCCGTGTCCCCGGTTATGGACATCTTGAGTATCTAGTACTTGGAGTATCATAAGTATCTCATCACTCTAAATTAATATTGTTGGGTTGTTAATTACTTTAATTGGGATTGAGTTGGAGGAACCTTCTCAATGATGTTTCGACTACCATGATAGTTAAATAAAATCTATTCCTTTGTTGTAGGGAAAAATTGGCTTTTCGCAAAACTGTAACCATAGAGCTTTCCACCAGCCAAATTTGCATGTAGTGATAGCATTATTCTGTTCTTGCTCTACTGTGTTACTTTAACAGCATATTCCATGTGCTGACCCGCTTTCGGGCTGCAACGTATTATGTTGCAGACTTTTTAGACGAGGAGTAAGGTTCGTTAGGTCGTTGCCGTGCAGCTCAGCTATGCCGTTGGAGTTGATGGACTCACTTTATCTTCCAAGCCTTCCGCTGTTATCGTGTTAGATGGCCTTAAGCCATATTTTTTGTAATAAGTTCTCTTTTGAGACATTCGATGTAATAAGTGTGTGATTGCTACTCTATTATAAATCCTCGAGTACTGTGTGTGTTAGCATTACCGATCCAGGGATGACACTGAAGCACAGAGACTTGATCGTTTGAGGTCGGGTCGCTACACGTGGTGACAATGGGGTATCGTATTGATTCACTTGATATATATTTTGGCACTCAACTTCTGGATTCCCGAGGTGACATTGGGGTAATCTATGCATAGGGGTTGATGCACGTTCTTGTCTTTGTTTTTCCGGTAGAAATCTTGAGGCACTCTTTGAAGTTCTTTGTGTCGGATTGAGTATTACGAATCTGAATTTGCTTTGGTGTTATTTTAGTACGAACTCTTGGTTAGATTGATTGGAAAGAATTGCTTGTTGTTATTTTAGTACGAACTCTAGGATAGATTGATCGGAAAGAATGGCTTTGAGGTGGTTTCGTACCCTACAAACAATTTATTCTTATGTTCTTTGCTAGATAGGAACTTTGGAGTGATTCTTCATCGCACTTTGAGGGGTGGTTATATGATTGAATTATATTAGCACTGTTGCGAGATTGCACTAACGAAAGTACGAACCCTAGGCCTTATTTTCAAGCATTCCAATACCTTTTTTGTGCCCATTTACTATTTGCTACCTTGCTGTTTTTATTTATTTAGATTATAAAAATATATTTCTACCATCAATATTACACTTTTATCACCATCTCATCGCCGAACTAGTGCACCTATACGATTTGCCATTGTATTGGGTGTGTCGGGGACACAAGAGATTTCTTGTATTTGGTTGCAGGGTTGTTTCAGAGAGACCATCTTCATCATACACCTCCCACAGATTGATAAACCTTAGGTCATCCACTTGAGGGAAAATTGCTACTGTCCTACAAAACTCTACGCTTGGAGGCCCAACACGAGTCTACAAGAATAAAATTGCGTAGTAGACATCATTGTCCTATAAATAGCCACGACTCTCCTCGACCGATTTAGTCGAAAATCCCTCGCCAAAACCACCTCTAGATGACGCACTTGATGTTCCAATATCGCCACAGAAGCCGCAGTTCATCGTCAGGATTCCGATGCCGGTGAGCCGTCCCGAGCCTTATCCTTTTGTGTTCCGACTCCTCTCGATCCCTAGAATCCGTTTGATAAGGTCTTGTGATCCCTCTCCTTCTACAGAGGCCACTCCGACCTCGTTGTCTTCACCGGAGCACCCGGAGCACTGAGCTTCGCTGCTTCGTTCCGTCGCCGTTCGTCGCCTCCGATCATCTCCGACTCTACCACCATACAATCCACTCTCCACCGCATATCCTAGACACCTCCGCCGACGTCCATGACCGCTGGAGCCACCGCCACCACCACGCCCGATCGCCTCCATCTTCTGACAAACTTCTTTGTAAGTTGAACAAGCACATGCTCATTTCAATTAAAAAACATTTTCCTTACAGATCGGGCATTCTCTCTAAGACTCGCGGCACACCCCCGTCCAGCCAACCAGGGAGCACCACATGTCGCTGGCCGAAATTAGTTTTTTTCAGAAAAATTCCTATTTCAGATTTCTGTCAGATTTTTCTTTTAGCATATCTTTAAATCTATAGGTCCCAATTAGGTGATTATTTTTCCTACTAGTTCATAAAAATATCCTATATCCAGAGAACCGAACGAAAAATATTTTTGAAATTTTTAAAATTTGAATTCAAACAGATATGAATTCAACTTCGTTAGGCCATTACTTGAGTTTCGTAACTCCGTTTTGGATGATTCTTTTTGCAAATCGAAGCTTGTGACGCGTACTTTCTATTAAACCCAAACACATATATTTTTGCTACTGCTAAAATGTCATTCTGTATAGAAACTTTATTTGGTTTTTTAGAGTTTTTCGAAGTCTTTTATTCGTTTTCTTTTTTATTCTTTTTGCTTGATTGCTTATGAGTGTCAATACTTGCTTCATTAGATCATCCGGAGTGTGAGGCTTGCTACTACGAATCTTCAGAGTTCAACGATCGTTAGCAAGGCAAGTTCACACTTTGATCATACTTTTCAATACCCAGTTTTTACTATGCATTAGTTTCACCCTCAAAGATTGCATGAGTAGGATTGGGAACATGTGGTTACTCTATGTAGTTCATGTGGTAGGAACCTATGACCTTTTATCACCCCGGGAATATTCATTATGTCATATATTGCTTAGCCATGCTCATAGACATGGGTTGGTATGTGTGGTCCATGCAAGTCGCAAGAGATAATAATTTTGGGTAAAGTTAAGGTGGCAACTTTAATACACATCTAGGTGGATTGTTTGGGGCACCTGGAGAAACCAGTGCTTGCCCAAGGGGATCCTGGAGTACCCGTGTGATTACCCTAGGTCCGACACCCAGGCTCAAAGGGGTCGTATGATATTTCATGCCTAGAAACTTTCATGTGCAGCCATAAGACATTATGGGCTCTGACATAGTTGAGTAAGTTGTGTGACCTCTTTCCGTGGTAGACTAGCTGATGTAGGGGAAAGTAGGTGTACCGGTCTATCCAGGGGTTAGGGGAAATGCTTCAGAAAGGCTATGTCTCGATCTTCTGATCATGGAGGTGGTCGAGTCTTGTGGGGAAAAGTGCGCAAACCTCTGTAGAGTGTACAAACTAATCATGATTAGTCGTGTCCCCGGTTATGGACAAATTTGAGTATCTAGAAGTGATTTATTGGTTGATTTCATCACTTTACTTAATTAATGAATTGGGTTATTAATAATTTTGGTTTAAGGGATTGAGTTGGAGTAACTAATGTCGCTTCAAGCTACGTCGGTATTTCCCCAAAGAGGAAGGGATGATGTAGCATAACGGCTGTAGGTATTTCTCTCAGATACGAAACCAAGGTTATCGAACCAGTAGGAGAACCAAGAAACACAACGTAAATAGCACCTGCACACAAATAACAACTACTCGCAACCCGACGTGTAAAAGGGGTTGTCAATCCCTTTCGGGTAGCGGCGCCCCATATGAGCAAACAGACGTGAGAGAATTGTAAATATTGATAGATCGAACGCCAAATAAAATAAATTGCAGCAAGGTATTTTTGTATTGTTGGTTTAGTAGATCTGAAAATAAAAGGAAAGGACAATAGATCGCAAGGCAAATAATATGAGAAATAGACCCGGGCCCATAGGTTTCACTAGTGGCTTCTCTCGAGAAAAATAGCAAACAGTGGCTGAACAAATTACTGTTGGGCAATTGACAAAACTTCAAATAATCATGATGATATCCAGGCAATGGTCATTACATAGGCCTCACGTCCAAGATTAGTAGACCGACTCCTGCCTGCATCTACTACTATTACTCCACACATCGACCGCTATCCAGCATGCATCCAGTGTATTAAGTTCATGGAGAAATGGAGTAATGCAATAAGAACGGTGACATGATGTAGACAAGATCTATCTATGTAGAGATAGACCCCATCATTTTATGTTTAGTAGCAACGATACATACGTGTCGGTTCCCCTTCTGTCACTGGGATCAAGCACCGTAAGATCGAACCCACTACAAAGCACCTCTTCCCATTGCAAGATAAATAGATCAAGTTGGCCAAACAAAACCCAAATACCGGAGAAGAAATACGAGGCTATAAGCTATCATGCATAAAAGAGATCAAAGAAACTCAAATACTTTCATGGATATAAAAAGATAGATCTAATCATAAACTCAAAGTTCATCGATCCCAAAAACACACCGCAAAAGAGTTACATCATATGGATCTCTAACAGACCATTTTATTGAGAATCAGCGAGAGAGAGAGAGAGAGGAAGCCATCTAGCTACTAACTACGGACCCGAAGGTCTACAAAGAACTACTCACGCATCATCGGAGAGGCACCAATGGAAGTGGTGAACCCCATCTGAGATGGTGTCTAGATTGGATCCGGTGGTTCTAGACTCTGAGGCGGCTGGATCAATATTTCGCCGACTCCCCTAGGGTTTTGGGAATATTGGGGTATTCATAGAGCAAAGAGGCGGTCCGGGGGCACCCGAGGTGGGCACAACCCACCAGGGCGCGCCTGGACCTCCTGGCGCACCCTGGTGGGTTGTGCTCTCCTCGAGCACCCCCCAAGCGCGGCCAGGGCCCATTACATGTCTTTTGATCCATAAAAAATCTCCGTAAAGTTTTGTGGCATTTGTACTACGTTTCGTATTGATTTTCTGCGATGAAAAAACATGCAAAAAACAGCAACTGGCACTTGGCACTATGTCAATAGGTTAGTACCAAAAAATGATATAAAATGACTATAAAATGATTATAAAACATCCAAGATTGATAATATAACAGCATGGAACAGTCAAAAATTATAGATACGTTGGGAGACGTACCAGTAAGCACCTCAATATTGGCATAAACTTGGTAGTAATTAAAAATTTATTCTTTTGTTGTAGGGTAAAATTTGCTTTATGCAAAAATTAAACTTAGAGCCTCCACCAGCTAAATTTGCATATGGAGATAGTCTTTTTCATTATTATTCTATGGTGTCAAATTTATAGCATATTCCATGTGCTGACCTACATGGCTGCAACATCTCATGTTGCAAACTTTTCCGACAAGGATTAAGGGGCGATAGGTCGTTGTTCTGCACTCAATTTGCCGTGGAGTTGGATGGACTCATTCATCTTTGAAGCTTCTACGGTTATTTTATTTAGTTGGCCTTCAGCCATATTTATGTAATAAATACTCTTTTGAGGACCTCGATGTAATAAGTGTGTGATTGAACTTTGTTATAACTCCACGAGTACTCTGTGTGTCAGCATACCGATCCATGGGTGACACTTAAGCACAAAGACTTCGATCCATTTGGGTCAGGTCGCTACAGGTTGTGGAGAATACAAAAAGAAGGAGATAGTCTCACATCAACTAGGAGTATCAACGAGCTATGGAGATGCCCATCAATAGATATCAATGTGAGTGAGTAGGGATTGCCATGCAACAGGTGCACTAGAGCTATAAGTTTATAAAAGCTCAAAGGGAAACTAAGTAGGTGTGCATCCAACTTGCTTGCTCAAGAAGACCTAGAGCAATTTGCGGAAGCCCGTCATTGAAATATACAAGCCAAGTTCTATAATGAAAAATTCCCACTAGTATATGAAAGTGACAACATAGGCGACTCTCTATCATGAAGATCATGGTGCTACTTTGAAGCACAACTATGGAAAAGGGATAGTAGCATTGCCCCTTCTCTCTTTTCTCTTTTTTTTCTTTTTTCTTTTTATTTTTTCGTGGGCTTCTTTGGCCTCTTTTATTTTATTTTTGTAAAGTCCGGAGACTCATCCCAACTTGTGAGGGAATCATAGCTTCCTTCATCCTTTCCTCACATGGGACAATGTCTAATAATGATGATCATCACACTTTTATTTACTTACAACTCAAGAATTACAACTCGATACTTAGAACAAAATATGACTCTATATGAATGCCTCCGGCGGTAAACCGGGATGTGCAATGATCTAGCGTAACAAATGACATAAAAAACAGGCAAGCCATGAAAACATCTTGCTAGCTATCTTAGGATCATGCAAGCAATATGACAATGATGGTGCGTGTCATAATAAACGGAACGATGGAAGTTGCATGGCAATATATCTCGGAATGGCTATGGAAATGCCATAATAGGTAGGTATGGTGGCTCTTTTGAGGGAGGTTAAATGATGGGTTTAATGCACTGGTGAAAGTTGCGCGGTACTAGACAGACTGGCAATGATGGAAGGGTGAGAGTGTGTATAATCAATGGACTCAACATTAGTCATAAAGAACTCACATACTTATCGCAAAAAATTATTAGTTACCAAAACAAAGTAATAGACGCATGCACCTAGGGGGATAGATTGGTAGGAAAATACCATAGCTCGTCCCCGACCGCCACTCATAAGGAAGACAATCAATAAATAAATCATGCTCTGACTTCATCACATAATGGTTCACCATACGTGCATGCTACGGGAATCACAAACTTTAACACAAGTATTTCTACCAATCCAAAATTACTCACTAGCATGACTCTAATATCACCATATTTATATCTCAATACAATCATAAGGAATCAAACTTCTCATAGTATTCAATGCACTTCATATGAAAGTTTTTATTATATCCCTCTTGGATGCCCATCATATTAGGACTAAATTCATAACCAAAGCAAATTACCATGTTGTTTAGAGAGACTCTCAAAATAATATAAGCGAAACTTGAGAGTTCAACAATTTCTATAAAATAAAACTACCGCCGTGCTCTAAAAAGATATAAGTGAAGCACTAGAGCAAAATTGCCTAGCTCAAAAGATATAAGTGAAGCACATAGAGTATTCTAATAAATCATGATTCATGTGTGTCCCTCTCAAAAGGTGTGTACAACAAGGATGATTGTGGCAAACTAAAAAGCAAAGACTCATATCATACAAGACGCTCCAAGCAAAAAACATATCATGTGGTGAATAAAAATATAGCCTCAAGTAAATTTACCGAGAGACAAAGACGAAAAAGGGGATGCCTTCCGGGGCATCCCCAAGCTTAGATGCTTGGTTGTCCTTGAATATTACCTTTTGGTGCCTTGGTCATCACCAAGCTTAGGCTCTTGCCACTCCTTATTCCATAGTACATCAAATATTTACCCAAAACTTGAAAACTTCACAACACAAACTCAACAGAAAACTCATGAGATCCGTTAGTATAAGAAAATAAATCACCACTTTTGGTGCTGTTGTGAACTCATTATTTATTTATATTGGTGTAATATCTACTGTATTCCAACTTCTCCATGGTTCATACCCCCCGATACTACCCATAGATTCATTAAAATAAGCAAACAACACATAGAAAACAGAATCTGTCAAAAATAGAACAGTCTGTAGCAATCTGGAATCTTCGAATACTTCTGTAACTCCAAAAATTCTGAAAAATTAGGGAAACAAAGAAAATTTGTATATAAATCTTGTTCAAGAAGAATAAGTATTTTATCACGCTTATGTAAAAATGAAAATTATTTTATTGGGCGCAAAATTTTCTGTTTTTCAGCAAGATCAAATCAACTATCACCATAAGCCATCCCAAAGGTCTTACTTGGCACAAACATTAATTAAAACACCAAAACACATCTAACCAGAGGCAAGATAATAAATTTATTCAAAAAACAGAAACAAAAATAAAATTGGGTTCCCTCCCAACAAGCGCTATTGTTTAACGCCCCTAGCTAGGGCATTGATAATTTCGATGATGCTCACATGAAAGATAGCAATTGAAACGCGAAGAGAGCGTCATGTAGCATGTGAAAAACACATCTAAGTCTAACATACTTCCTATGCATAGGCATCTTATAACCAAACAAGTTATCAAGGGAGGCAAAAACTAGCATATGCAAGGAAGAAGAAAGGAACAATAACAATCTCTAAAATGTAAAACAAAATAAAAGTAAATAAATTGCAGCAAGATATTTTTGGTATTTTTGATTTATAGATCTGAAAATATAAGATGGAAAATAGACCTGGGGGCCATAGGTTTCTCTAGAGGCTTCTCTCTTGAAGGCAAATAATACGGTGGGTGAACAAATTACTGTCGAGCAATTGATAGAAAAGTGCAAAGTTATGATGATATCCAAGGCAATGCTTATGCATATAGGCCTCACGTCCGTGTCAAGTAGACCAAAACGATTCTGCATCTACTACTATTACTCCACACATCGACCGCTATCCAGCATGCACTAGAGTATTAAGTTCATAAGAACGGAGTAAGGCCTTAAGTAAGATGACATGATGTAGAGGGATAAACTCAAGCAATATGATGAAAACCCCATCTTTTTACCCTTGATGACAACAATAGAAATACGTGCCTTGCTACCCCTACTTTTTCACTCGGTGAGGACACCGCAAGATTGAACCCAAAACTAAGCACCTCTCCCATTGCAAGAAAAACCAATCTAGTTGGCCAAACCAAACCGATAATTCAGAGAGAAATACAAAGATATCAAATCATGCATATAAGAATTTAGAGAAGATTCAAATAATATTCATAGATAATCTGATCATAAATCCACAATTCATCGGATCTCGACAAACACACCGCAAAAGAAGATTACATCGGATAGATCTCCAAGAACATCGAGGAGAACATGGTATTGAGGATCAAAGAGAGAGAAGAAGTCATCTAGCTACTAGCTATGGACCCATAGGTCTATGGTAAACTACTCACGCTTCATCGAAAGGGCAATAGGGTTGATGTAGAAGCCCTCCGTGGTCGAATCCCCCTCCGCAGGGTGGCGGAAAAGGTCCCCAAGATGGGATCTCACGGGTACAAAAGGTTACGGCGGCGGAAAAGCATTTTAGTGGACACTTCTGGTCAATTGGGAATATTTGGAAATTTATAGGCCAAGAATTATGGTTAGAGGACCTTCGAGGGGCCCACAAGCGAGGGGACGTGCCCCCCCAGGGCGCGCCCTGGAGGCTTGTGGCCTCCTCGGGACTCCTCTAACTTCATCTCCAAGTCTTACGTGTGTCTTCTGGTCTAAGAAAAATCATGGCGAAAGTTTTATTCCGTTTGATATTCCTTTTCTGTAAAACTCAAAAACAAGGAAAAACAGAAACTGGCACTAGGCTCTGGGTTAATAAGTTAGTCCCAAAAATAATATAAAATAGCATATTAATGCATATAAAACATCCAAAATAGATAATATAATAGCATGGAACAATAAAAAATTATAGATACGTTGGAGAAGTACAGTGAATACGTTGGGAGGCGAAACTATAAGCCCCTATCTTCCTATGTGTCTGGTTGAAACTTTTTGCTCATGTGTATGCGGTGAGTGTTAGCAATCATAGAAGACTATATGACGGTTGAGTATGTGGACTTGCCAAAAGGCTCCGATACGTGACCCTTCCTGAAAAGATGATGAATTGTAGTTGCAGAGTTGACTAAGAACATAGTTTGTTGGTTTTAATAAAGTTTATGATTTATACTTCGATGTTGTGATGAATTGTTACTTGTTCATGAGAAGTTATATGATGAAAGTCCTATGAAAAAGTTTATGTTAAATTTTGTTGCTGTTATAATAATTTACATGATGTTTCTATGTCCGTATTTTTGTTTTTACCGACACCTCTCTCTCTAAGCATGTGGACATATTTTTCGATTTTGGTTTTCGCTTGAGGACAAGCAAGGTCTAAGCTTGGTGGAGTTGATATGTCCATTTTGCATCATGTTTTCCTACTGTTATTTATAATGCTTTTATGCATAATAATGCTTTTTAGAGTATTTCTAATGCCTTTTCTCTCATAATGTGCAAGGTTTACACAAAGAGGGAGAATGCCGGCAGCTGGAATTCTGGACCTGAAAAAGCTATGTCAGAGTTACCTATTCTGCACATCTCCAAATGAGCTAAAAATTTACGAAGAATTATTTTGCAATATATAAAAAATACTGGAGCAAATAACTATCAGAGGAGGCCCACTAGGTGGGCACAACCCACCTGGGCGCGCCCTGGTGGGTTGTGCCCTCCTCGGCCCACTTCTGGTGCCTCTCTTCTGGTATATAAGTCATTTTTACCTATAGAGAATAAGGAGAGGACTTTCGGGACAAAGCGCCGTCGTCTCGAGGCGGAACTTGGGCAGGAGCACTTTTGCCCTCCGGCGGAGCGATTCCGCCGGGGGAACTTCCCTCCCAGAGGGGGAAATCATCGTCATCATCATCACCAACAACTCTCCCATCTTGGAAAGGGCAATCTCCATCACCATCTCCTCTCAAACCCTACTGCATCTCTTGTGTTCAATCTTTGTACCGGAGCATTAGGTTGGTGCTTTTGGGTGACTAGTAGTGTTGATTACATCTTGTAGTTGATTATTATATGGTTTATTTGGTGGAAGATTGTACGTTCAGATCCATTATATGCTATTTAATACCCCTCTGATCATGAGCATGATCATCATTTGTGAGTAGTTACTTTTGTTCTTGAGGTCACGGGAGAAATCTTGCTGCAAGTAATCATGTGAACTTGATATGTGTTTGATATTTTGATGATATGTATGTTGTGAGTCCCTTAGTGGTGTCATGTGAACGTCTACTACATGACACTTCACCATATTTGGGTCTAAGGAAATGCATTGTGGAGTAGTTATTAGATGATGGGTTGCTAGAGTGACAGAAGTTTAAACCCTAGTTTATGGGCTACTTCGTAAGGGACCGATTTCGATCCAAAAGTTTAATGCTATGGTTAGATTTATCTTAATACTTTTCTTGTAGTTGCGGATGCTTGCGAGGGGGTTAATCATAAGTAGGAGGTTTGTTCAAGTAAGAACAGCACCTAAGCACAGGTCCACCCACATATCAAATTATCAAAGTAGAGAACACAAATCAAACCAACATGATGAAGTGACTAGTTGAAATTTTGGTGTACCCTCAAGAATGTTTTTCTTATTATAAGAGACCGTTTTGGCCTGTCCTTTGACACAAAAGGATTGGCTAACTTGATGCACTTTATTTACCGTTACCATTATTTGCTCGTTACAAACTATCTTGCTATCAAACTACTCGTTACTTACAATTTCAGTGCTTGCATAAGATTACCTTGATGAAAACCACTTGTCATTTCCTTCTACTCCTCGTTGGGTTCAACACTCTTACTTATCAAAAGGACTACGACTGATCTTCTATACTTGTGGGCCATTAGCCGGTTGTGGCCTTGGTTGTTCACCCCAACACCGTGGGAGGCCTCGGCCAGGGGTGGCGCGCTGGAGCAGCGATGGGCACGGCCAGCGCGGGCGACGATGGGCGAGCACCGGCAGGTGGCGACGAGACCACGTGCGGGCTGCTGCGGTGCGGCGGCGCGGGCGTGTGCGGCAGCGGCAACTAAGGATGACAATTTTACTCATGGGTACGGGTACCCGCGGATACCTTACCTGCATGGGCAGGGTATGGGCACAATTTTATACCCATTGGTAGTATCCATTCCCTATCCGTTAAGTCATGGATAGTGTATAGGTATAGCGTTGTACCCATGAATTTACACATACGCTACCCATCTATACCGACATCTTACTTGTCGGACTAATGTTATTTCGTGAAGTTTGTAGTGAGCTTGTGAACCTATGTTAAAGTTGTCACCAATTGTCAATTTGAATTGAGATAATTGTCTTGTACTCATCTACCTGTTATTGAGTTGAGATAAAAAAAACTGTCAAATGTGTTATGGACTGAATGTAAAATTATGAATAATTCGTGTACTATTTGATCTACTCGTTGGATACCCTGTGGGTATGGGTACCCATCGGGTATGGTCACGGGTAAAGTTTTGTACCGATGGGAACGGGTATGGGTAGAATTTTTTACCCATTGACTGGATGGGTATGGGTATGGTATTGCTCTACCCTTCTCATACCCTACTCATTGCCGTCCTTACACACACACACACGCACGTGCTACCTCTATGAGCACCTTCAATACACTGGGCCGGCATCACATCTGGAGATTGACAAGAGTCACCACAGGCGACTCCATAGTTAATGGAAACGTCTTCTCCCACACAACGAAAAATCAAAAAAAATACGAGCACCAATGCAAAACCCTGGTGGGCTGGTTCCATCACAAAGAACCTAACCCATGAAGATACGGTTTTGGCATGCTCTCTCACGATGCCAAACAATCACATACACTACTCTATGTTTTCTGGGTTTTTTTTTTGTTGCAGGGAACACTATGTTTTGTTGGCATCATGGTGCAGAAAAAGATTGTCCCCGTTTCGAAAAAAGAAGAAGATTGTTCAACTCCATACCACTTCCCAAATGACACTCACAGAAGAAGGGGCTCTCACTCCCTCTGCATGGCTACATGGGCACCGACCATTTCTTAGCTCGTGTTCTCTCCCTGTTCTATTTTCATGGCGCGTCCAGTGCATATACCACCACCACCACATAAATAGTGCCCAGCTGACAACGACGCGCGATCGTTGGCCGTCAAAATCTTTTTTGGCAAAACCATCCAATTATTCTTCGTTCCCGTCAACCCCCTTTCTCCATAGCCTCCGCCCAAGCCGGAGTTTCTCCATTTTCCTCCCACGATTGATCAATTTCGTGTTCTCGAGACCAGATAGGCGCCCGCATCCGACTGCGAACGCCAAGCCACGTACGTGCATTTTTGTTTTGTTTTGTTCGATTTACGATGCCCTTGTCGCTCTTGCATGCTGCCCGTAAAAATCAATCGCCGAATTTTTTTGGTACTATTTCGTTGTCCGCTTGATTGTTATATTTTCTATATTTGTTTAATTTGTTTAATTTGGCATCCCACACGTACATGCAGCCCATGACGATCGAGCATGGCGGAGCCTCCTTCTTCTTGATCGATCGCCGTTGCTGTTGACGCGACAAGCGGCGCGTTCCACGCCGATGTGTTTCCTCTTGTCCTAGCTAGCATAGGGAGAGGGGGCCGATCTGATCTGATCTGTTTCGGCGAGATGCACAAGCGTTCCAAATCCTGCGAGCCGTCCAGGAACGAGCAGCGCGGCGGCGTCCATGGGCCCACGGCCTCCGACGACTCGATCACGGGCAAGGTGGCGTCGTCCTCCTCGGCGACGGTGCAGTGCTCCACGATGACGGTGTACCTTGTCAGGATCAACGGCACCGAGCACCTCGTCACCGCCGTCTGGAACAAGAACATCATCAACCAGTCCTTCACCATCACCATCGATCGCCACGGCGACGGCACCGGCAGCGGCAGCGGCGACGACGGGACGCTCAGCCTCAAGGTGGAGCTGAAGCCGTGGCCGTTCTGGAGCAAGAAGGGCCTCAAGAGCTTCTTCCTCGACGGCCACCGCTTGGACGTCTTCTGGGACCTCCGGTCGGCCAAGTTCCCGGCGAGCAGCCCGGAGCCGGCCAGCGGGTACTTCGTCGCGTTGGTGAGCCAGGAGCAGGTCGTGCTCACGCTCGGCGACCTCAAGAAGGACGCCTACAAGCGGAGCAAGTGCCGGCCGTCGCTGGAGGACGCCGTGCCGTTGTGCCGCCGGGAGACCGTCTTCGGCAGGCGCAGCTTCGTGGCGCGGGCGTGGCTCGACGCCAGCAGGAAAGATCGCGACATTGTCATCGAGGTCTCGCTAGCCGGGCCAAGGGAACCGGAAATGGCGATCACGGTGGACGGCCGCGCCCTGGTGCAGGTCAAGAACCTTCAGTGGAAGTTCCGGGGCAACGAGACGGTGCTCGTCGACCAGTCGCCGGTGCAGGTGCTCTGGGATGTGCACGACTGGATCTTCGCCGGCCCGGGCTCGCAGGCGGTCTTCGCCTTCAAGCCGGGTGCTCCGCCGGAGGTCGACAGCGACGAGGCCGGGTTGGAGAGCGGGAGTGGCATTCCGGGCGACCCGGCGGATTACAGCTTCTTTCTTCATGCATGGAAGACGGACTGAGGCTGGGACAATCATCTTCTTTTACTTCCATGTCTTTTACTTTCATGTACTGCCGAAACGGATTCGTTTATATGAAAACGGATAGCTTATTCAAAAGGAACTTCAAATCAGTAGGCTGGATGAGGATATGCTAAGAATATTTTCCTGGTAAGTATTGGGGCAAAGCAGAACAGGATGTGACATATATGGAACATTTCCTTGTAGCTACAGGTTCGCTATAAAAATCGCAAGGCGTTTCAAATCAAACACCAAAAGGCCGTGATTTAAAATGATTCACAATACATACCACCGACACAAACAAAAGGTATCATCATCACATTCATAAAAATGGTGTCAGACATTTCTTCCGCCCAGTTGTAGTATCAACAGGTGATCCGTCAAGAAAGAGATATGTGATACTGAAAGAAAGTCTTATTCTAGAACACCAACGTAGCAACTAAATATCTAGTTCGCATCTCGCTTCCGTTACCTGTCACAGAATATAGATCCTCTGACATCGAATGCTCCATCATGCTAACAAAATCAGAAAGAGAAAAAAGATTTGTGATGTCCAGAATCTGATTCTTCACTCCATCACAGCAACACCACCAGCTGCCTTGATCTTTGCGATGATCGCTTCCGCTTCCTCCTTCGTGAGTGACTGCTTTAGAATGACAGGGGCCTTCTCCACCAGCTCCTTTGCATCCTTCAGCCCCAAATCAGTAAACGTTCTGATCTCCTTGATAATCTTAATCTTTGCAGCAGCGTCAAATTTCTCCAACTTGACATCGAATACTAACTTCTCAGCCTTTTTCTCTTCAGACTTCGCGGCGCCAGCACCTGCACCACCTTGAGAACCCATACTAAAACCCTGGCCAGAAATTGCCTGTGGTGCTGGCTGGTTCAGCCTGAGAAGGAGAGCTGGAGCTATCTGCTTGATCTCCTCAGGAGGAAGAGCGGCAATGCGGTCCGCTAGACCCACAACTTTCTCTGATGCTGGTGGCATAGGCCCATATGGGTCATAGACTTCAGGATACTTGTACCTCTTAGCACCAGTGTCTTTTGCGGCCTCGGTGCTGTGCAGACGAGCCAAAACTACTGAAAGTCGACTTGTGGATGACTGTCTTGAACAACATAGTCGTCTTGCTATGGAAGACAAACTCATCCTACTGTCAACTAGGTATTGGCACAAAAATATAGCAAGGGAAGGAGAAGAAACTAAAGATTGGCTGCCCTGCAGAAGAACAAAAACGAAATTAACACTAAATATGATCCATGGAAATGTACTGCGTAACTAAATGCATTTTTAATTAATAAATAACCTCTAACGCGCAAGAAGAAGCATATGTGTCGTTTTCTAAATAAGAGCAGCTAAACAGAAGTGGACAAGTAATGGTAACTGACGATTTAGAGAAATGGAATATCACACTTGGAACTAAATGCGCAGCATAACTCAGCTGCCAGAAAAGAAGACTATTTTCCACCAAACCCTTTCTCACATTACCTAGAGAAATACATACTTTAGCGTCCCCCAGTTCTGAAATTCCATACAGCAATAGACAAGAGCGAGCAACATAAGTTCCTCTATTCCATGAGAAGAGAGCTCGGCCCTTCGCCATGACTGATAGGAAAAGTACATGAACTGGGGGATTCAATCTCTGGCTAGGGAGTCACCCAACGAGCCGGAACATTACAGCTCACCCAGTGAATGGCCGTAATGAATCTCACGGGCCAAGATTATGAACCAGACCTACAGGGCAATTTATCTGCTAAATCAAATGCTTTGAAATGACAGCGGGGTGTGAGCAGCAGATGCCCACCCTAAAACCTAAAACCCTCACCCATGGCAAGGGACATGAAGCCCTCCTAGACCACCTCAACTAAAACTGCATCAGGTGTCAATCAGCGCATCGATCTCACACTCCCAAATCTTCACTAGTTAACCCAGGGGCGGACCTAACGAAATTTCCGGAAAATAAACTGCTTTTGGTAATATATGCTACTCCGCCGCGCAGCAAACAAACCCGCAAGATTGATGCCCCACCACGAGGATGTTGGCGGCGGATCTCCGGCGGGAGCTGGCCTTCCGCGCGGCGAAGGGTGACACGCGGAGGGCGGCAACGGAGGAAGGGGAGAAAGGGCTCACCGCGCCGGCCGCCGGAGAAGGGGTGCGAGATCTGGCGCGCCGCGGAAACGAAGAGGAGAAAGGGTCTCTGGCGGCTGGTCCTGGCGCTCGCTGAGCTCGGCCGAAACGGGGAGCGAGAGGGGAGAAGATCCGGGCGGTGGTGTGTGTGTTGCGCTTGTTGGGCTGTCGAGTGTGGGCTTGGAATGTGATTTTGGGCCTACTATTATAAGATGGAGAAATAAACTGAACTGGTAAAAAAATCATTTTATCATAAAAAGGAAAAGGTCAGAAAAATGGTAATCACTATTTAGGAGACACCCCTTCTTTTATGAAATGGAACACCCGATTCCAATATCACATTGGCGCAATCGACACGATGACCGTCGGACCATCACATCATTTCGAAGGTCACCGACACGAGCCAGACGTTGTTAGAGTGTGGGCTAGATTATTACAAGCTCTTGGAGAATATGTACAATAAATGCAAATAAAATTCAACCAATGAAAGAGGCAAAATCATTAGTTAAAGAATAACCCTTGTGGGGTGATTCAACGTCCCTTTTTGCACGCGACAAGTGATCGACTTCGCGCGGAGGTCGATCTCTGGTGTGCTTCGGCTTTGTGTTCGACATGTGGCGGAAGGAGAAGGGGTCGCCCTTATTTTTCATCTTTTTCCCCTTTTTCTATTTTCGGTGTTGATATGCTCCACCAAAGGGAGCATGGTTGTGCTTCGTCACACCCTATGCTCACGGCGATGCACATCCAAGCTCCACCTGTGGGTGATGGAAGAGCCTTGCGTTACCACGAAATAGCGGCAGAAGTGCACAATTGGGAGCCACGGCGCATGCCCCGCATTTCGGTGGAACAAACTCCTAGCTCTCTGGAGGAGGAGGATGCAACGATGGAGGTGGCGTGTTGCTGCTGCTGCATACAGCGTGCTAGAGTTGGCCGCACTCGCTGCTGGTGGTGTGTGTCACTACTGGCTCTGACGTTTTTGGAGAGAGAGACTTTTTTTCTTGAAGGGTCCCACATAGGTGACATGTTTTTCTTTTTTTCCTTTCTTTATTGGTTGGGTAAATGGCAATTCCATCGGTTTGTTTTGGATTTTACAAGGAGGGGCAAAGTGGTCCAAAAAATGTGTCACTATAATGCTCGTAGCCCTTTGGTGGGATGAAATCATACCGAAAGGGAAAAAACATAAGACGAGCTAACGATCTTGGGTGGGATCAAGGGTTTTTTGAAATTAGAGACAAAATAAACGGGTGTGCCCTAGGCTAGAATGTAATTGTCCCCAATAAAAAGTCCTCTTCTATGTGACCACATGGGACTGGTTACCAGACCCCACATCATGAGTAGTGTCGTGGAATTGTCACGGCAGATGTCCTAGAGCAAGGACTTAGTCGTAGGGCCATCGCACTAGGAAGCTTAAAGGGGTTAATCGGGACAAAGGACACGAGAGGGTTTTATACTAGTTCGGCCCCTTACGATGAAGGTAAAAGCCTACGTCTAGTTGGGATTGGTATTGCTCGAGTTTCGATCACCAAGAGGCTCAACTCGCCGGCTTGGTTATCGATTTGTTGTTTCTTGCCCTAAGCCGCCACCGGGTCGTCCCCTTATATACATGGGTTGACGCCTGGTGGCCTACAGAGTCCCAGCCGACTCATAATCGTGTCCGGCTCGGTGACTTCCTTTACATGCCTTTCTTTACAAGTCTTTCCTTACATACGGTGGTTTACAATATCGGGCCTTAAGCCGCCTCCATGCCTTTGGGCCTTCTATAAGGTTTAATAAACTATCGTCTTGAATGTTTACTGGGCTTCTAGCATAACCCGCCATTAGGGCTGACCCGGCCCCTCCTGGGCGGGTCATGTCTGATAATAATATCCCCAACATTAGGCCCCAGGTTGACTTTGAATTTCATTCTTTGTCAATCTTCAATACTTAGACAAAAATCCACCTTCTTATCTTCGTTGAAGTTTTCGTAACCCGCCGTGATGTCATCTCTTGAAAATGCAAATAACTTTCATGACGTCATCTCCCAACGGATCTTTTATCTTTAATGCTTCCCGAGAATCGAGGGGTTTGTGTAGCTAGATAACCATTATTCGACTTTCCTCGATTTTCGCGTCCGTCTGTTCACATCTTCCTTATAAATAGGCACGCCTCGGCCTTCTCATTCTCCTCTCTCGCTTCGTCTTCTTTCTCTCGCGCACCCCCTGCTGCTCGAGCTTCGCCACCGCCGCGCTTCACCTCCATCTCCGTCGACGTTGGCCGCTGCATCAACCTGAACCGATCCAGAGAACAGCGGCGACCTCCGCAGAAGACCTGTGACTGTAAGTTCTCTTCTTTTCACTTCTCAGATCCGCACTTAGGGTTTCAAGATTCTTTCGTGTTCTTCCGAGTTCATCGCAGTCCCTTGTAGTTTTTTCACTGTAGGCCTCTTCTTGATCCATATATATATATATATATATATATATATATATATATATATATATATATATATATATGCTCGTTCGGTAGTGTTCTTGTGCCTTTTCTTGATCCATAGATCCCTTTCTCTGTTTCGAAGGCTGCATTTAGAACTTACATACTCTTCTGCGCTGAACTTTTTTAGGTCTAGAATTTTTTCCATTTTGAATAGCCATTTGGTCTAGAATAATACCAAACAATTTAGGAAACTTGTTTGTCTCAACACTTAGCTGAAATTGCCTTCTTCAAATATCTGTAGTCATGGCGGCTTATCATGTCAGCTTAATTTTCCTTATATGTCATTAGCCCTTAACTAAGCCGCCATTACTTGTTTGCATCTTCATCACTTAACTGTCAATCTCACCATTAAACTGAACCGGCATGTTGCTTTTCTTTTCAGTTCTTCTTTGCACATCATGCCGTCCAAAGCACCAACCATCTGTAACTGAGTTCCCTCAACCGTAACTGAGGAACATTTGAAAGAGTTCTTCACCATAGGATTTCTGCCAGCGAAAACCGTCATGTCTTACCGTGCCCTGACTCGGAAGAACGGCCCAATCCAAGAGACGGTGAAGTAATTGTTTTTACTAACCACATGAACCGTGGCTTCTCACCGCCCGGCTCAAAGTTCTTCAGAGAGGTCCTCCACTTTTTCAAACTCCACCCTCAAGATATCGGGCCAATTCCGTATCTAACATCTGTAACTTCCAAGTGCTCTGTGAGGTATATCTTCAACAAGAGCCGACCGTGGAGTTGTTTAGAGAATACTTTTATCTGAATCGGCAGAACGAGTGCACCAACGGCCTCAGCTTAGAACTCGGAGGCATCTCAATTCAGCGCCGGCAGGGTGCTATCTTCCCTCTCATAGTCTTACCAAGTCACCCAAAGGACTGGAACCAGACTTGGTTCTACTGTCAAGACATTTTGCCGGCGAACGAGAAGCCACTGCCGGGTTATCGCCCTGATCGTCTTGACTCCAAGTCCGCACTTCCCGACAAGCTTACTGCCGCTGAACGCCAGAGGCTGATACCCTCCATCAAAAGGATTAATGCTTTGTTAGGGAACGGGTTAACTGGAGTTGATCTGACCCGCTGCTAGATCTCATGGCGGGTCATCCCTTTAAGCCGTTGATCAAAGCTGATGTATGAGTATGGTGGAGGCCCGGATGACTCTCTTCGTCACAGCCCCGTTCAATTAATAGAAGAAGATATTGTTTCAGTGTCAACTCTTCTGGTGAACGGGAAATACGAAGATTGCAGTGTCGTCGGGTTAAACCCCTTCTGCCAGCTTAACCCGGTGCCAAAAGTAAGGATATTGTTATTTCTCTCCTTTGTATTTTCCCAGCCGTATTGTTTTAATACTTGCCTGACTCTTTATCTTGTTTTTACCTATCTGCAGGCCAACTCTGACTTTTGGAAAGTTAAGTATGACAACAAGGCTGCCAAGAAAGCGAAAGCCGCCGCCATAAACGCCAAGAAAACGACCCGGAGGTCGAAAAAGAAGAAAAAGAACACTGCTGAAGATTGGATGAAGCTTGATGACACATCTGATTCGGAGGTAGCCCTTGATTCCCTTGGCCAATTTTTTAACAATCTTATTGACATTGATCCTTACCAGGATGACACTGGGGCCAGTCAGGCTGTGGAAGCAGAGGTAACTATCATTTCCTCCGACTCAGAGCCCTTGCCAAGACAAAAAGTCCGACGAGTGATCAGTAAAGTAAGGTTTTCTAACCCTTTAGCTCACTTGGATCCCAACTTTCGTTTGAAAAAGCAGCAACATGAAAGCCGCCGTCAAGCTCGGACTGAAGATGAGCCGGCTGTCGTTCTTCAACAAACTCCTCAGAAACGCCCAAATGAGGTTTACTTCTTTCTGTCTTTAACTCTGTTTAATGGATGCTTCCCCTTGTATTACTTTAACTCTATTTTATCTTTTCAGGAGGTGTCTCGCTCTTCTGGCGACTCATTGCAGACGCAATTTCCGGCCTTTAAGACTGCCCCTGGGTAATGAAAAATCCTCATGTTTTCTGGGTTGTTCAAATTGTATCTTTATACTGACAATCCTGCAACATTTTTCTTAGTGGCCAAGCTAAATCCAAGAAGGCAAAGGTAGCTAAACCGGCGGAAGACCCGCAGGTGCTTGCATCTGACCCGGCCAGGCCATCTTCTCCATTAACCGACGCTCCAGAAAACCCGCCTGTTGATGTAGAAGCAAATCCTCCTGAGCCGTCATTTGATGAGACCACTGTGAACCCTTCTGCTACTGGACCATCAAGCTCAGCCAACCCGCCATCACCGTCTGCACAAGACGTTCAGATCACCGGGAGTCGCTTTATTAAACCAGGGAATCCAACTGTGCTGGCTCAGTGTACTACGAAACAAGAGGCATTGGAGAGGCAGAAAGTGCGCTTTGACATTGCCAATTACGACCATCTAAATGCCAACAATATTTTATCCGGCTATCTCAGCCACGTGCACTCCAGTCGCGACCCTGAGATCGAAATGATCAAACAGTTGCAGCTGAAATATGAGGTATGTTCTTCCGGCTTATCTATATTCCTTCAGCCCCCAAGTCTTCAGATTATGAGACAACCGGAATGATCTGTAGACTTTAGCATATAGGCCAAGACCTTTACCTTTGATTTTCTTGAATTCAATAAAACAGAACAAAACTTCACTTGTAGTCCCCAAGGGCTGGTTCTTTTTGGTCATAAATGAGCCGGTACCTTAAATTGTTTTGTACCGTATTCAAAGAACTTAATATTCCGGCTTAACCTTGAGAAACTTGTTGAACTGCATACATTAGCCCCCAAGTGCCAAGTGTTGTTACTTTGTAAAGTATTTGGGACTTAAAGTATGTCTGTAGAGTCATAAGAAATTGTTTTGGCATACATTAGCCCCCAAGTGTCAAGTGGTTTTTTGTAAAGTACTTGAGACTTGAAACTTGATATTTGAGCCTTTGAGCAAAATTTGGACTTATCTGAATATGTATTCTTGCATAATGCCTTATCTGAACTAAACTCGCAATTGACTGATGCGAAGACCTGGCTAGCAGGTCAGGAAGCAGAAATCAAGTTTGCTAACTCCAAATTGCAAATAAGTCTCTCTGTGACGGAAAACTTAAAAACCAGTTTGGCTGCCAAGAAGAAGACCTGGGCAGAGGAAAAAATACTTCTGACACAACGCGCTGAGAGAGCCGAAGCAGCCCTTGAAGAGGTGTCAACAGAGCTAAACGGCTTAAAGGGCCGGGTGTCTCAAATGGTGGCCGCCATCTTTGGTAAGCCGTCCGTTTTTAATCTTATGTACTTTTTGCTGATCCGGATTGTAAGACGCCAGCTGACTTTGTTTTTTAAAACATGCGCAGGCCCACGAAGCAAGAACCTGAGCCAAGATCCTTTGATTAAACTGAAGGCAGTGTACACTTTAGTAGAACAATTGTATATTGGTGCACAACGGGCACTTGCCGCCATCTCTCCTGCCAATCAAGGACCCAACCGGCTTAGCGACATTCTGAAGAAACTATCAATCCTGCCTGCCAGATTTCATGAAGTGAAGCGCTCCTATGCGCGAGCCGGGGCTTTGACTGCCCTGAGCCGCTCCAAGGCTTGGGTGCCAGACCTAGACCTGGCGGGCGTGGCCAGAGGCTATCCTACCGTGAAGGAAGATGGATCTCCCTTTGAACAGGATGACTTCATGGCTTGCATGCGCGGAGTCTAGCCTCAGGCAACTACCCTTGGAGATGATACCAACATTGACAAATATCAGCTGGGTTTTGATGCTGAAAATAGGAAGATGGCGACTCCCTCGTACAAGGTGACAGATTTGATCCCGCCTGTAAGAGAAAATACATTTGCCCTGGAAGTTGACCCGGCAGGCCTGATCGACGATGAAGCCGAATTTGTCACCGTGAATGGTTTTGACTGGTCAAAACCCAACTTCTAGCCAACAGAGGGTGGTGAACCGGCGAGGGAGGAGTAACAACCATCTTCATTGGCTTTATAAGTAGCCGTGTAATAGTTTAGCTGTGAAAACACTGAATGCCTTGCTTATGCCATCATGCAGAAAACACTGTGTGTGACTCTGTGTTTCCTGATGGCAATATATGCATTATATTTGATGATTGTTTCTGCAACACTTTAACTCTGTTCCCTGTAGATACAAGAGAAAAGACTGGCTTGGCGGCTTAGAACCGAACGGGTTAAAACACCCGGCTTATATCCAATATGTTTGTCACAATAGAAAACAGAAAACAAATATAAATAAAGGACAAGGGCTGAAACTAACTCTTTAGTTAATGCAACAGGTAATTACATATAAATAATAGCCATACTTGTACCTTTGATCCTTAGACCATCGGCTTGAGTAACCCGGGTAATGAAGTTGATAACTCAATCTTTCTGAGAAATCAATGCCTTTGAATACTTTAATGATCATCATACCTTGGTAGCTTTGTTGTCAAATAGCCAAGTCGGCGAAGAAGATCATGCTAATTATTTGTAACAAGAAACTCCAAGGCAAATAACAGTTAACAAGTATGATTTAACCTTATATTTAAAGGTTGGTGGCTTCTGATTCGAATACGATCAGTAAACCGGACCAAAGGGGTTAAGCTAGGGTTCGAATACGACCATATAGCCCCCAGTGGCTGTGGCGTTGTGCCGATCAAGAGGGTACCAACAGCTATGTTCTCTTTGGTTTGAATATGACCTATGTTTGAATAGGAAGCCCCCAAATGACCTTGAGAGGTTTTTAACGACCCTGATTCGAATACGATCCAAGTCGGACCCAAAAGGGGTTAAGCTATGATTCGGATACGATCAAGAAGCCCCCTAGTGAGTTTGGCCTTGAGCCGATCAAGAGGGTTACGACAGCTATGTTCTCTTTGGTTCGAATACGACCTATGTTTGAACAGGAAGCCCCCAAGTGACCATGATAATTGCAGCTAGATTCGAATACAATCATAAGCCGGACCAAAAAAGGTTAGACTTGATTCAAATATGATCAGCTCCTTAATAGTCATTTGAAAATAAGAAATAACAAAGATGCATAATCTTTGAAAAGAAAAGAGACCGATGGTCTTACTTTATTGCTTTATCATGGTATATACAATGTTAAAGTATGTACATGATGAGAGCCGGTGGCTCAGGTGTAGTATGGTCGAAGTTGAGCGATGTTCCACAGCCGGCGGGTCTCCTCCTCTGATTACGTGAATCTTTGTGCTCTCAAACGTCGATGAGGTAATACGACCCGTTGTTTAAATTCTTGCTGACCACAAAGGGTCCTTCCCAAGGTGGGGTTAACTTGTGCGCATCTGACAGATCCTGGATGAGCCGGAGCACTAGGTCGCCTTCCTGAAAAGTCCTGGACTTGACCCGACGGCTGTGATAACGGCGCAGGTCCTGTTGATAAATTGCTGATCGAGCCGCTGCTAAGTCTCTTTCTTCATCCAACAAGTCAAGTGCATCCTGTCTGGCTTGTTCATTATTAGCTTCAGCATAAGCCGCCACACGGGGCGAGTCATGACGGATGTCACTAGGCAACACTGCTTCTGCTCCATAAACCATAAAGAAAGGTGTGTAACATGTAGACCTGTTAGGCATGGTGTTGATACTCCACAACACCGAGGGTAATTCCTCTACCCAACAACCCGGCGTTCGCTATAAGGGAACCATAAGCTGGGGTTTGAGACCTTTCAAAATTTCCTAATTGGCTCTCTCAGCTTGACCATTGGATTGAGGATGAGCTACAGAAGAAACATCAAGCCGGATATGCTCACGTTGACAAAACTCCTCCATAGCCCCTTGGGACAGATTAGTGCCATTGTCAGTGATAATGCTGTGTGGAAAACCAAAACGGAAGATCACCTTTTTCATGAACTGAACCACCATGGCCGCATCACACTTACTCACTAGCTCCGCTTCAACCCACTTAGTGAATTTATCAACTGCCACTAAAAGATGTGTATTTTTATCCTTAGACCTTTTGAAAGGTCCCACCATGTCAAGCCCCCAGACCGCAAACGACCAAGTGATTGGAATCATCCGGAGCTCTTGAGCCGGCACATGCGCTCGTCGTGCGAACTTTTGACATCCATCACATCTGCTGACCAGATCCTCTACATCAGCGTGAGGCGTCAACCAGTAAAAACCGTGACGAAAAGCCTTGGCCACCAGAGATTTTGACCCGGCGTGATGACCACAATCGCCTTCATGGATCTCACGAAGTATTTCTTGACCTTCTTAGGGGGAAACACACCGCTGAAACGCTCCGGAGACGTTGTGATGGTATAGTTCTCCATCCAAAATCGTCATTGACTTACACCGCCGTGTTATCTGTCGAGCCAGGGTCTCATCCACTGGCAACTCTCCCCGAGTCATGTAAGCCAAGAACGGTACTGTCCAATCTGGGATGACATGAAGAGCCGCCACCAACTGCGCCTCCGGGTCAGGAACAACTAAATCTTCTTCTGTGGGCAACTTGACAGACGGGTTATGCAAAACATCCAAAAAGGTGTTAGGTGGTACCGGCTTATGCTAAGACCCCAACCAGCTTAAAGCATCAGCCGCTTCGTTCTTTCGCCGGTCAATGTGCTCCACCTGATAACCTTTAAAATTCCCTGCAACGACATCAACCTCCCGGTGATAAGCCGCCATGAGAGGATCCTTAGAATCCCACTTGCCTGATACCTGTTGAGCCACTAGATCTCAGTCGCCAAGACATCTAACCCGGCTCAAACTCATCTCTTTTGCCACTCGAAGACCATGGAGCAAGGCTTCGTACTCTGCTGCGTTGTTAGTGCAAGGAAACATCAACCGTAACACATAACAAAATTTGTCACCTCGCGGAGAGGTTAACACAACTCCAGCCCCCGAGCCTTCCAACTGTCTGGACCCATCAAAATGAATAGTCCAATACGTGTTGTTTGGTTTCTCTTCTGGCATATGCATCTCTGTCTAGTCATTAATGAAGTCAACCAGTGCTTGAGATTTAATCGCGGTACGTGGCACATACTTCAACCCATGAGACCCAAGCTCAATCGCCCACTTGGCGACTCGCCCAGTGGCTTCTCTATTTTGAATGATGTCTCCCAAAGGAGCAGAGCTAACCACGGTGATTGGATGTCCCTGAAAATAATGCTTAAGCTTCCGGCTTGCCATGAACACCCCATATACGAGCTTCTGCCAATGTGGATATCGTTGCTTGGATTTGCTACGTCTTGAGCTTGCGTTGGTTTTCCCCGAAGAGGAAGGGATGATGCAGCAGAGTAGCGTAAGTATTTCCCTCAGTTTATGAGAACCAAGGTATCAATCCAGTAGGAGCCCACGCTCAAGTCCCTCGTACCTGCACAAAGCGATAGCTACTCGCAACCAACGCGATTAGGGGTTGTCAAGCCCTTCACGATCACTTACGAGAGAGAGATATGATAGATAGAATATTTTTGGTATTTTTGATATAAAGATGCAAAGCAAAAAGTAAAGGAAAAGTAAATAGCAAAACAATATAAAAGTGATGGAGATTGATATGATGAGAATAGACCCGGGGGCCATAGGTTTCACTAGTGGCTTCTCTCAAGAGCATAAGTATTCTACGGTGGGTGAACAAATTACTGTTGAGCAATTGATAGAATTGAGCATAATTATGAGAATATCTAGGCATGATCATGTATATAGGCATCACGTCCGTGACAAGTAGATCGAAATGATTCTGCATCTACTACTATTACTCCACTCATCGACCGCTATCCAGCATGCATCTAGAGTATTAAGTTAAAAACATAGTAACGCCTTAAGCAAGATGACATGATGTAGAGAGATAAATTCATGCAATATGAAATAAACCCCATCTTTTTATCCTCGATGGCAACGATACAATACGTGCCTTCCCGCCCCTTCTGTCACTGGGTAAGGACACCGCAAGATCGAACCCAAAGCTAAGCACTTCTCCCATGGCAAGAACTACCAATCTAGTTGGCCAAACCAAACGGATAATTCGAAGAGACTTGCAAAGATAACCAATCATGCATAAAAGAATTCAGAGAAGATTCAAATATTATTCATAGATAGACTTGATCATAAACCCACAATTCATCGGTCTCAACAAACACACCGCAAAAAGAAGATTACATCGAATAGATCTCCACAAGAGAGGGGGAGAACTTTGTATTGAGATTCAAAGAGAGAGAAGAAGCCATCTAGCTACTAACTATGGACCCGAAGGTCTGAGGTAAACTACTCACACTTCATCGGAGGGGCTAGGATGATGTAGAAGCCCTCTGTGATGACGGCCCTCTTCCGACGGAGCTCCGGAACAGGCCCCAAGATGGGATCTCATGGATACAGAAAGTTGCGGTGGTGGAATTAGGTTTTTGGCTCCTGTTCTGATTGTTTGGGGTACGTGTGTATATATAGGAGGAATGAGTACGTAGGTGGAGCACCGAGGGGCCCACGAGGCAGGGGGCGCGCCCTAGGGGGGGCGCCCCCCACCCTCGTGACCACCTCTTTGATCCCTTGCAGTAGGGTCCAAGTCTCCTAGATCACGTTCGGTGAGAAAATCACGTTTCCGAAGATTTTATTCCGTTTGGACTCCGTTTGATATTCTGTTTATCCGAAACACTGAAATAGGCAAAAACAGCAATTCTGGGCTGGGCCTCCGGTTAATAGGTTAGTCCCAAAAATAATATAAAAGTGGAAAATAAAGCCCAATATAGTCCAAAATAGTAGATAATATAGCATGGAGCAATCAAAAATTATAGATACGTTGGAGACGTATCAGGCATCCCCAAGCTTAATTCCTGCTTGTCCTCGAGTAGGTAAATGATAAAAAGAGAATTTTTGATGCGGAGTGCTACTTGGAATAATTTCAATGCAAATCTTCTTAATTTTGGTATGAATATTCAGATTAGAAAGATTCAAGACAAAAGTTTATATTGACATAGAAAATAATAATACTTCAAGCATACTAACAAAGCAATTATGTCTTCTCAAAATAATTGGCCAAAGAAAGTTATCCCTACAAAATCATATAGTCTGGCTATGCTCCATCTTCCCCACACAAAGTATTTAAATCATGCACAACCCCGATGACAAGCCAAGCAATTGTTTCATACTCTAACTTTTTCAAAACTTTTTCAATATTCACGCAATACATGAGCGTGAGCCATGGATATAGCACTATAGGTGGAATAGAATGGTGGTTGTGGAGAAGAAAAAAAGGAGAAGATAGTCTTGCATCGACTAGGTGTATCAACGGGCTATGGAGATGCCCATCAATAGATATCAATGTGAGTGAGTAGGGATCGCCATGCAGCGGATGCACTAGAGCTATAAATGTATGAAAGTTCAACAAAAGAAACTAGTGGGTGTGCATCCAACTTGCATGCTCACGAAGACCTAGGGCAATTTGAGGAAGCCCATCATTGGAATATACAAGCTAAGTTCTATAACGTAAAATTCCCACTAGCATATGAAAGTGACAACATATGAGACTCTCTATATGAAGAACATGGTGCTACCTTGAAGCACAATATATGAGACTCGCTATATCATGGTGCTATTTTGAAGCACAAGTGTGGAAAAAAAGGATAGTAGCATTGCCCCTTTTTTATTTATTTAATTTTTTGGGCCTTCTTTTTTTTTTCTTTGGCCTTCCCCTTTTTTTGGGACAATGCTCTATTGAATGATGATCATCACACTTCTATTTATTTACAACTCAATGATTACAACTTGATACTAAAACAAAGTATGACTCTATATGAATGCCTCCGGCGGTGTACCGGGATATGCAATGAATCACGAGTGAAAAGTATGAAAGAATTGTGAACGGTGGCTTTGCCACAAATACTATGTCAACTACATGATCATGCTAAGCAATATGATAATGATGGATGTGTCATGAGGAACTAGATGGTGGAAAGTTGCATGGCAATATATCTCGGAATGGCTATGGAAATGCCATAATAGGTAGGTATGGTGGCTGTTTTGAGGAAGGTATATGGTAGGTGTATGATACCGGCGAAAGTTGCGCGGTATTAGAGAGCTAGCAAAGGTGGAAGGGTGGGAGTGCGTATAATCCATGGACTCAACATTAGTCATAAAGAACTCATATACTTATTGCAAAAATTTAGAAGTTATCAAAGGAAAGTATTACGCGCATGCTCCTAGGGGGATAGATTGGTAGGAAAAGACCATCGCTCGTCCCCGACCGCCACTCATAAGGAAGACAATCAATAAATAAATCATGCTCCGACTTCATCACATAATGGTTCACCATGCATGCATGCTACGGGAATCACAAACTTCAACACAAGTATTCTTTAAATTCACAACTACTCAACTAGCATGACTTTAATATTATCACCTCCATATCTCAAAACAATTATCATGCTTCAATATTTTCTTAGTATTCAACACACTCAAAAGAAAGTTTCACAAATCTTGAATACCAAGCATATTGTTATTAGGCAAATTACCATGCTATTAAGAGACTCTCAAATTAATTTAAGTGAAGCATGAAAGATCAATAGTTTCTTTAAAACATATCCACCACCGTGCTCTAAAAGATCTAAGTGAAGCACATAGAGAAAAATTATCTAGCTCAAAAGATATAAGTGAAGCACATAGAGCAAAATTATCTAGCTCAAAAGATATAAGTGAAGCACACAGAGCAAAATTATCGAGCTCAAAAGATATAAGTGAAGCACATAGAGCAAAATTATCTAGCTCAAACGATATAAGTGAAGCACATAGAGCATTCTATCAAATTTTAATTCATGTATGGCTCTCTCAAAAGGTGTGTACAGCAAGGATGATTGTGGCATCCTAACAAACAAAGACACAAATAATACAAGACGCTCTAAGCAAAACACATATCATGTTGGTGAATAAAAATATAGCTCCAAGTAAATCATCGATGGAAGTGGACGAAAGAGGGGATGCCTTCCGGGGCATCCCCAAGCTTTGAATTTTTGGTGTCCTTGGATTATATTGGGGGTGCCATGGGCATCCCCAAGCTTAGGCTCTTGCCACTCCTTGTTCCATGATCCATCAAAAGAATTCACCCAAAACTTAAAAACTTCACAACACAAAACTCAAAATAGAAAACTCGTGAGCTCCGTTAACGAAAGAAAACAAAAGACCACTTCAAGATACTGTAATGAACTCATTCTTTATTTATATTGGTGTTAAACCTACTGTATTCCAACTTCTCTATGGATTATAAACTATTTTACTAGCCATAGATTCATCAAAATAAGCAAACAACACACGAAAAACAGAATCTGTCAAAAACAGAACAGTCTGTAGTAATATGTAGCTAGCGCAAGATCTGGAACCCCAAAAATTCTAAAATAAATTGCTGGACGTGAGGAATTTATCTATTAATCATCTGAAAAAAGAATTAGCTAAATATCACTCTTCAAATAAAAATGACAGCAGTTCTCGTGAGCGCTAAAGTTTCTGTTTTTTACAGCAAGTTCAACAAGACTTTCCCCAAGTCTTCCCAACGGTTCTACTTGGCACAAACACTAATTAAACACAAAAAAACAGAGGCTAAATAATTTATTTATTACTAAACAGGAGAAAAAAGCAAGGAATAAAAATAAAATTGGGTTGCCTCCCAATAAGCGCTATCGTTTAACGCCCCTAGCTAGGCATAACAAGCAAGGATAGATCTAGGTATTGCCATAGCAATAAGATAGATTGGTGAAACTCATTTCATATTATCTACGTTCGGCAACAAGTTTTCTTTGAGGCAAGCAAAAGTAATCAAAATGATTAAATTTAATGGGACAAAAGTCCCCAAGATCAACCTTGGGAGGTATAGGTTCCTCCTTTGGTCCTTCATAATGCACCACCAATTCATCATTATAAGCATTCTTTTGATAGAACTTTGTGAGCCTATATTCAAGAGAATATCCTAGTTCATTATTTCGAATAGCCAAATCATCATTAATATCAGAAATTCTATCAACTAAAACATTGGTAGGAACCTTTCTTCTAAGATTTTCATTGAAAGCAACATAATCTAGAGATTGAAAACGCATTATTTCTTCTTGATCAAAGAGGATAGCCTCTATGGGAGGACGGCAAGCGTCCACCCTATAATGCGCAAAGATTTCTTTGGCTTCTCTTATTATGAATCTAAACACATGAGACAAAAAGATAGTAGCGGCACGCTTAACAGAAGAATGCTCAATATTAGAAAATTCCAGAAAAATCCTTTGTATAGAAGGATGCATGTGCATGAATTGTCTTTCAAGTTCAACTACAAGCATGGCAATAGCGTCCGCAAGACTACTAGTTCTGTGAAGGATATAACTACCCATAGAAGGTAAAGCACCGACACAAGTATTGAATAACTCCTTTTCCAATAATATTACCACTACCAACACGGAATTTTTTTGTATGAAAGATGGTAGGTTCTTTAGCAGGAGTATCAGAATTTTCCATGATATTGTTATCGCCCAAATTGGCAATAACTTCCCCAGTTTTAGACATAATGACAAGCAGGCAAACAAGCTAACACACAAGCAAACAAAAAGGCAAATAGATAGGGAGGATAGAGAGAGAGGGCGAATAAAACGGCAAGGGTGAATTGGGGGGAGAGGAAAACGAGAGGCAAATGGCAAATAATGTAATGCGAGAGATAGGGATTGTGATGGGTACTTGGTATGTTGACTTTTTGCGTAGACTCCCCGACAACGGCGCCAGAAATCCTTCTTGCTACGTCTTGAGCTTGCTTTGGTTTTCCCCGAAGAGGAAGGGATGATGCAGCAGAGTAGCGTAAGTATTTCCCTCAGTTTTTGAGAACCAAGGTATCAATCCAGTAGGAGCCCACGCTCAATTCCCTCGTACCTGCACAAAGCGATAGCTACTCGCAACCAACGCGATTAGGGGTTGTCAAGCCCTTCACGTTCACTTACGAGAGTGAGATCTGATAGATAGAATATTTTTGGTATTTTTGATATAAAGATGCAAAGCAAAAAGTAAAGGAAAAGTAAATAGCAAAACAATATAAAAGTGATGGAGATTGATATGATGAGAATAGACCCAGGGGCCATAGGTTTCACTAGTGGCTTCTCTCAAGAGCATAAGTATTCTACGGTGGGTGAACAAATTACTGTTGAGCAATTGATAGAATTGAGCATAATTATGAGAATATCTAGGCATGATCATGTATATAGGCATCACGTCCGTGACAAGTAGATCGAAATGATTCTGCATCTACTACTATTACTCCACTCATCGACCGCTATCCAGCATGCATCTAGAGTATTAAGTTAAAAACAGAGTAACGCCTTAAGCAAGATGACATGATGTAGAGAGATAAATTCATGCAATATGAAATAAACCCCATCTTGTTATCCTCGATGGCAACGACACAATACGTGCCTTCCTGCCCCTTCTGTCACTGGGTAAGGACACCGCAAGATCGAACCCAAAGCTAAGCACTTCTCCCATGGCAAGAACTACCAATCTAGTTGGCCAAACCAAACGGGTAATTCGAAGAGACTTGCAAAGATAACCAATCATGCATAAAAGAATTCAGAGAAGATTCAAATATTGTTCATAGATAGACTTGATCATAAACCCACAATTCATCAGTCTCAACAAACACACCGCAAAAAGAAGATTACATCGAATAGATCTCCAGAAGAGAGGGGGAGAACTTTGTATTGAGATTCAAAGAGAGAGAAGAAGCCATCTAGCTACTAACTATGGACCCGAAGGTCTGAGGTAAACTACTCACACTTCATCGGAGGGGCTAGGATGATGTAGAAGCCCTCTGTGATGACGGCCCTCTTCCAGTGGAGCTCCGGAATAGGCCCCAAGATGGGATCTCGTGGATACAGAAAGTTGCGGCGGTGGAATTAGGTTTTTGGCTCCTGTTCTGATCGTTTGGGGGTACGTGTGTATATATAGGAGGAAGGAGTACGTCGGTGGAGCACCGAGGTGCCCACGAGGCAGGGGGCGCGCCCTAGGGGGGCGCCCCCACCCTCGTGACCACCTCTTTGATCCCTTGCAGTAGGGTCCAAGTCTCCTAGATCACGTTCGGTGAAAAAATCACGTTTCCGAAGATTTTATTCCGTTTGGACTCCGTTTGATATTCTGTTTATCCGAAACACTGAAATAGGCAAAAACAGCAATTCTGGGCTGGGCCTCCGGTTAATAGGTTAGTCCAAAAAATAATATAAAAGTGGAAAATAAAGCCCAATATAGTCCAAAACAGTAGATAATATAGCATGGAGCAATCAAAAATTATAGATACGTTGGAGACGTATCAGGATTCAATTAGCACCTCACTGACGTAGTAAGCCGGCCGTTGAACTCGATGCTCCTTTCCAGCCTCCTTGCGCTCCACCACAATAGCCACACTAACAACTCATGAGTTGGCGGCCACGTATAATAGCAGCGGCTCTTTCTCAACTGGAGCAGCCAGGACCGGCGGCTCAGCAAGCTGTGTCTTCAAATCTTCAAAAGAAGAGTTTGCATCATCGCTCCAAACAAAATCATCTGTTTTCTTCATCATCTGATACAGAGGCATTGCCTTCTCCCCTAACCGGCTTATGAACCGGCTCAAAGCAGCGACACGACCCGCCAGTCGTTGAACGTCATTGATGCATGTTGGTTTGGCCAGGGATGTAATTGCCTTGATTTTCTCTGGGTTAGCCTCAATACCTCGGTTAGACACCAAAAAACCCAAGAGCTTGCCGGCTGGGACTCCAAAAACACACTTGGCCGGGTTAAGCATCATTTTGTAGACCCGGAGATTATCGAAAGTCTATTTCAGATCTGCGACCAAGGTTTCCTCCTTCCTGGATTTTACCACTATATCATCCACATAAGCATGAACATTACATCCAATTTGATTGTGAAGACAATTCTGCACACACCGTTGGTAAGTCGCCTGGGCACTCTTCAGCCCAAAAGGCATAGACACATAGCAGAAAGCTCCAAAAGGAGTGATAAAAGCCGTCTTCTCCTGATCTTTGACTGCCATCTTGATCTGATGATAACCAGAATACACATCCAAAAAACTCAAACGTGCGCAACCCGCCGTATCATCAATGATCTAATCAATATGGGGGAGGGCAAAAGGATCAGCCGGACAAGCCTTGTTCAGATCGGTGTAATCCACACACATACGCCAGGTGCCATTCTTTTTTAGTACAAGCACCGGGTTGGCTAACCACTCTGGGTGAAAGACTTCTACAATGAACCCAGCCGCCAAAAGCCGGGCCACCTCTTCTCCAATGGCCTTGCGCCTTTCTTCATTGAACCGTCGGAGAAATTATCTGATAGGTTTAAACTTTGGATCAATATTGAGTGTGTGCTCAGTGAGTTCCCTCGGGACACCTGGCATGTCTGAAGGTTTCCATGCGAAGATGTCCCGGTTCTCACGGATGAACTCGATGAGCGCGCTTTCCTATTTTGGATCCAAGTTAGCACTGATGATGAACTAGTTGGATGAGTCGCCAGGCACAAAGTCAACCATCTTGGTGTCATCAGCTGATTTGAACTTCAACACCGGCTCATGCTCTATTGTTGGTTTCTTTAATGACGTCATGTCTGCCGGGTCAACATGATCTTTGTAAAAATTTAACTCCTCTGTTGCACAGACAGATTCAGCATAGGCAGCATCACCTTCTTCACACTCCAAAGCTATTTTCCGGCTCCCGTGTACTGTAATGGTGCCCTTATAACCCGGCATCTTAAGCTGCAAATACACATAACACGGCCGAGCCATGAATTTGGAATAAGCCGGCCGTCCAAATAGAGCATGATACGGGCTTTTGATCTTAACCACCTCAAAGGTTATTTTTTCTGCTCTGGAGTCATACTCATACCCAAAGGCTACTTCTAGTTCAATCTTACCCACTGGGTATGCCGACTTGCCAGGAACCCCACCGTGAAAAATAGTGTTGGATTGTTTAAGACTCTTATCAGTCAATCTCATCCGGCGGAACGTCTCATAGTAGAGGATGTTGATGCTGGTGCCTCCATCCATGAGTACCTTAGTGAATTTGTATCCACCAACCTGAGGCGCCACCACCAAAGCCAAGTGACCCGGATTATTGACCCAGGTGGGTGATCCTCTCTGCTCCACACAATAGGCTGCTCTGACCAACGTAAGTAACGTGGAACCGCCGGCTCAACGGCATTGACGGCCCTCTTGTGAAGCTTCTGGTCTCTCTTACATAAGCTAGTGGTGAATACATGGTATTGCCCACTATTCAGCTGCTTCGGGTTGCTCTGATATCTAGACTGCTGCTCCTGATTACCTTGGCCGGGTTGCGGATTATACCCTCCTTGGTTACCAAGATGGCCCTGACCGTGGAATCCTCCTCCACCTAAGCCGGCGCCCAGGCCTTGGAAACCACCTCCACCTGAGCCGCCACCTGGGCCGTGACCTCCATCAAACGCGTTTGAATTTTTAAACGCCTTCATGATCGTACAATCTTTCCACAGGTAGGTGGCTGGCTTCTCCCGGGTGCCGTGCTTTGGACAAGGCTCATTCAATAATTGCTCAAGGGTGGGACCTGACCCGCCCGACCGAGGGGGTTGTCTGCCCTTGCGCCGTTGATTTTCGCCCTGTGCATTGGTGTTAGCAATAAACTCATCAGCCTTATGTTTATTACCTCCTTGATTAGCCGGGTTATGCTGGTGACCCTTGCCGTTGCCGTTCTTCTTTCCCTTTGTTGCCTTTTCTTCGTCAGACACCGGGTCCTTGGTAGTATCAGAATCAGCATACTTGACGAGAGCCGCCACCAACGTTCCCATGTCATTACAGTCACGCTTGAGCCGCCCCAGCTTCTGCTTCAGAGGTTCGAAACGGCAATATTTCTCCAACATTAAGACTACTGAGCCGGCATCCATCTTATGAGATGAATGTATTATCTCCTTGACCCGGCGCACCCAATGGGTTGTGGATTCACCATCCTCTTGCTTGCAATTGGTCAGGTCCACAATCGACATAGGCTTCTTACACGTGTCTTTAAAGTTTTGGATGAACCGGGCCTTCAACTCCGCCCATGAGCCGATAGAATTGGGTGGCAATCCCTTCAACCAAGTACGAGCTGTTCCATCTAACATCATAGTGAAATACTTGGCCATTGCTGCATCGCTGACCTCCAATAACTCCATAGCCATCTCATAACTCTCAATCCAAGCCCCGGGCTGTAAGTCAGCTGTGTAATTAGGCACCTTACGAGGCCCCTTAAAATCCTTTGGCAAACGCTCATTACGTATGGCCGGCACCAAGCAAGGAACGCCTCCGGTTCTTGTGGCCACTCCTGCCTTGATCGAGGTAGCTGGATAAGCCGGAAAAGTTTGATGAGCCGCCTGATCTGCTGCCATTTGAACTGCTCGTTCCGCCTCTTGTCGAATCCTCTCCTGATCCGCCAAGTTAAGGGCTCCAGCCTCCACCGGCTCATGCCTGTATGGCCGGTTGTGGCGTTGAGCATTGCTTGACATATCTGCGGATTCCATATGCCTACTGTAACTCGGGCTCCGGCTTGGGCGCGGAGTTGAATGGATCCTGTCTCGACTGTAGGAGTATGCATCCTGCTGCGCCAGAGCTGTTTGAAGAAGTTCTCTTACCCTCCATGTTTCAATTGCCGCCGGTGAGTCACCTTCCATCGGAAGAGCCGCCAGACGAGCCGATGCTGCGATGAGGTTTTCCAAAGGGTTGGAGAAGTGACCCGGCGGCGTTGGGACGTAATGAGGTGGAGCGGTAATTATACAAGGTGGATCCATGGCACGCGGCTGGACCGGTGCGCCGGGTGTTGTAATCCGGGGTGCCTCCGGCGGGTTACTTCCTCCGGCTCCGGGTGTGTGAAAAAGATTCCTAGGATTGAGAGTCAGAGGCAGACGTGATTGGGTTTTCTGATGCCTCCTCCTCATGACCTCGTTCGATGTGTTCAGATCCACCGAGAGCCAGAAGGTCTCCGCTTAAAGCTGTTGAGCACGAACGTCCAAAGCCGCCCGCTCTGCTGCCATCCTGACTTCCTCCACGGCTAGATTTTCCTTAGCTTGCACCATCTCTTCACGTACGCATGTCACCTCTGCGTCATGCTGGGCTTTATCCGCCGGCTCTACCACGGCAGTCAACAGAGTCGTCAGTTTATCCATGAGGTCCATCAAGATCTGAGCCGGGGGGCGCGGGGGGTCTCCTGACCCGGCTGCAGCCGACCCAGTAGCTGTTGCCGCCGCTGCTGTAGAGTTCTGCCTGGGCTGTGTCCCTGCCATGAAGACTCCGGCCCAATTCGGCGGCTCAAGAGGGTCCGAAATACTGCTGCCATCAGAACAGCCCCCGAGCATGCCGTCCTCCAGCTGGTACAAAGAGTCTGTCTCGCCCGTTGATGATGCAGTGTCAGAATAGACGGCCGTCTCACCGCCCTCCACCGATCCTTCGGAGTATTCACCGTCGTGGACGCAGCCTACAAAGGCATGCTTCACGGCGGATTGAACACAGGCGGCCCTCGCGCGCCGAGCCATTTCGATGAGGTCGGTGTGGACATCCGGCTCAGGACCTGATGTTGAGGAACATAGTAATTTCAAAAAAATTCCTACGCACACGCAAGATCATGGTGATGCATAGCAACGAGAGGGGAGAGTGTGATCTACGTACCCTTGTAGACAGACAGCGGAAGCGTTAGCACAACGCGGTTGATGTAGTCGTACGTCTTCACGGCCCGACCGATCAAGCACCGAAACTACGGCACCTCCGAGTTTTAGCACACATTCAGCTCGATGACGATCTTCGGACTCCGATCCAGCAAAGTGTCGGGGAAGAGTTCCGTCAGCACGACGGCGTGGTGACGATCTTGATGTTCTACCGTCGCAGGGCTTCGCCTAAGCACCGCTACAATATTATCGAGGATTATGGTGGAAGGGGGCACCGCACACGGCTAAGAAAACGATCACATGGATCGACTTGTGTGTCTAGGGGTGCCCCCTACCCCCGTATATAAAGGAGCAAGGGGAGGAGGCCGGCCGGCCCTATAGGCGTGCCAAGGAGAAGTCCTCCTCCTAGTAGGAGTAGGACTCCTATTAGGAGGGGGAAGGAAGTGGGGAGGTAGAAGGAAAGGGGGGCGCCGCCCCCCCCCTCTCCTAGTCCAATTCGGACCAGGGGGGACGAGGCGCGCGGCCCACCCTGGCTGCCCTTCTCTCTCTCCACTAAGGCCCATATGGCCCATTACTTCTCCCGGGGGGGGGGGGGGTTCCGGTAACCCTCCGGTACTCCGGTTTTCTCCGAAATCACCCGGAACACTTCCGGTGTCCGAATATAGTCGTCCAATATATCAATCTTTATGTCTCACCATTTCAAGACTCCTCGTTATGTCCGTGATCACATCCGGGACTCCGAACTAACTTCGGTACATCAAAACTCATAAACTCATAATATAACTGTCATCGAAACCTTAAGCGTGCGGACCCTACGGGTTCGAGAACAATGTAGACATGACCGAGACATGTCTCCGGTCAATAACCAATAGCGGAACCTGGATGCTCATATTGGCTCCTACATATTCTACGAAGATCTTTATTGGTTAGACCGCATAACAACATACGTTGTTCCCTTTGTCATCGGTATGTTACTTGCCCGAGATTCGATCGTCGGTATCTCAATACCTAGTTCAATCTCGTTACCGGGAAGTCTCTTTACTCGTTTCGTAATACATCATCTCGCAACTAACTCATTAGTTGCAATGCTTGCAAGGCTTATGTGATGTGCATTACCGAGAGGGCCCAGAGATACCTCTCCGACAATCGGAGTGACAAATCCTCATCTCGAAATACGCCAACCCAACATTTACCTTTGGAGACACCTGTAGAGCTCCTTTATAATCACCCAGTTACGTTGTGACGTTTGGTAGCACACAAAGTGTTCCTCCGGCAAACGGGAGTTGCATAATCTCATAGTCATAGGAACATGTATAAGTCATGAAGAAAGTAATAGCAACATACTAAACGATCGGGTGCTAAGCTAATGGAATGGGTCATGTCAATCACATCATTCTCCTAATAATGTGATCCCGTCAATCAAATGACAACACATGTCTATGGTTAGGAAACATAACCATCTTTGATTAATGAGCTAGTCAAGTAGAGGCATACTAGTGACGTTTAGTTTGTCTATGTATTCACACAAGTATTATGTTTCCGGATAATACAATTCTAGCATGAATAATAAACATTTATCATGATATAAGGAAATAAAATAATAACATTATTATTGCCTCTAGGGCATATTTCCTTCACCTGACTCGCCGATCCAGCCGACGAAGACGTGAATTCCGCCGAAGGGGACCCGGTATCCGTACTCAATTGAGCCGGCCTCGGGGCCCCAGCCTTGGTCGTCGATATAGAGCTTGTCGCGACGACTCTTGGTCATCCGGCCCACAGCGTATCCCTTGAGCCCTTCGAAGTTGCCCTTCAAGAACTCAAATCCACCGTGCGCTGGCCCCATGGTGGGCGCCAACTGTCGTGGAATTGTCACGGCAGATGTCCTAGAGCAAGGACTTAGCCGTAGGGCCATCGCACTAGGAAGCTTAAAGGGGTTAATCGGGACAAAGGACACGAGAGGGTTTTATACTAGTTCGGCCCCTTACGATGAAGGTAAAAGCCTACGTTTAGTTGGGATTGGTATTGCTGGGGTTTCGATCACCAAGAGGCTCAACTCGCCGGCTTGGTTATCGATTTGTTGTTTCTTATCGTAAGCCGCCACCGGGTCGTCCCCTTATATACATGGGTTGACGCCTGGTGGCCTACAGAGTCCCGGCCGGCTCATAATCGTGTCTGGCTCGGTGACTTCCTTTATATGCCTTTCTTTACAAGTCTTTCCTTACATACGGCGGTTTACAATATCGGGCCTTAAGCCGCCTCCAGGCCTTTGGGCCTTCTATATGGTTTAATAAACTATCATCTTGAATGTTTACTGGGCTTCTAGCGTAACCCTCCATTAGGGCTGACCCGGCCCCTCCTGGGCGGGTCATGTCTGATAATAATAACCCCAACAAGTAGGTTACATGAAGTGTCTAGCACTAGTATTTTGTTTTGGTACAGCTGTTTTAGCTGTCATTGATGTGAGATGTTCACTTATTTCATCAAAAATTATGTGGACACATGTGGGCCTCCCACTATATTATGTGACAGATGTGGATAAGGGTTGAGATTGGTCTGTTCAGTTACCATTATCTGAGCAGAGTAATTCTCCTACTTTAGAAATTTTGGAAAATTGCATTTCTTTAGAGATGGCTTTGCAACAAATTGCATGAGCGAGCGGTTCATATTTTTCATTAAGTTGTACAATTTTTTGTTTAGGATGGAAGGGTAAACACATTGGTTGGTTGCTAAAAGATTTAATAACGGACACGGTGGTATATCAGTTACATGCCCAGCAATGGACATCATATTTTTGTGGCGTGACTCAGGAGACATCAGATATGTCGTCTTGGCTTGCGCCGCTGTTGGGGAACGCAGTAATTTCAAAAAAAATCCTACGCACATGCAAAGATCCATCTAGGTGATGCATAGCAACGAGAGGGGAAGAGTGTTGTCCACGTATCCTCGTAGACCGTAAGCGGAAGCGTTATGACAACGCGGTTGATGTAGTCATACGTCTTCCATGATCCGATCGATCCTAGCACCGAAGGTACGACACCTCCGTGATCTGCACAAGTTCAGCTCGCTGACGTCCCGGGAACTCTAGATCCAGCTAAGTGTCGAGGGAGAGTTTCGCCAGCACGACGACGTGATGACGGTGATGATGAAGCTACCGGCGCAGGGCTTCGCCTAAGCACTGCAACGATATGACCGAGGTGGATTATAGTGGAGGGGGCACCGCACAAAGCTAAACAATGTCAACTTGTGTGTCTATGGGGTGCCCCCCTCCCCCGTATATAAAGGAGTGAAGGAGGAGGAGGGCCGACCTCTATGGCGCGCCCCAAAGGGGGATTCCTACTCCAACTAGGAGTAGGTTTCCCCCCTTTCCTAGTCCAACTAGGAGGGGGAAGGAAGGGAAGAGGGAGAGGAAGGAAAGGGGGGGCGACCCCCTCGCCAATTCGGAATGGGCCTTGGGGGGCACGCCCCACCACTTGGCCGCCTCCTCCTCTCTTCCTCATGGCCCATCAAGGTCCATTAACTCCCCGGGGGGTTCCGGTAACCCCCCGATACTCTGGTATATGTCCAAACTCATCCAAAACCATTCCGGTGTCCAAACATAACCCTCCAATATATCAATCTTCATGTCTCTACCATTTCGAGACTCCTCGTCATGTCTGTGATCACATCCGGGACTCCGAACTACCTTCGGTACATCAAAACACATAAACTCATAATATCGATCATCACCGAACGTTAAGCGTGCGGACCCTACGGTTTGGAGAACTATGTAGACATGACCGAGACTCATCTCCGGTTAATAACCAATAGCGGAACCTGGATGCTCATATTGGTTCCTACATATTCTACGAAGATATTTATCAGTCAAACCGCATAACAACATACATTGTTCCCTTTGTCATTGGTATGTTACTTGCCCGAGATTCGATCGTTGATATCTCAATACCTAGTTCAATCTCGTTACCGGCAAGTCTCTTTACTCGTTCCGTAATGCTGCATCCCGTAACTAACTCATTAGTTACATTGCTTGCAAGGCTTATAGTGATGTGCATTACCGAGAGGGCCCAGAGAGACCTCTCCGATACACGGAGTGACAAATCCTAATCTCGATCTATGCCAACTCAACAAACACCATCGAAGACACCTTTAGAGCATCTTTATAGTCACCCAGTTACATTGTGATGTTTGATAGCACACTAGGTGTTCCTCCGGTATTCGGAGGTTGCATAATCTCATAGTCATAGGGACATGTATAAGTTATGGAGAAAGCGATAGCGGTAAACTAAATGATCGTCGTGCTAAGGTAACGGATGGGTCAAGTCAATCGTATCATTCTCTAATGATGTGATACCGTTAATAAAATGACAACTCATGTCTATGGTTAGGAAACATAACCATCTTTGATTAACGAGCTAGTCAAGTAGATGCATACTAGTGACACTTTGTTTGTCTATGTATTCACACATGTATCAAGTTTCCGGTTAATACAATTCTAGCATGAATAATAAACATTTATCATGATATAAGGAAATATAAATAAAAACTTTATTATTGCCTCTAGGGCATATTTCCTTCAGTCTCCCACTTGCATTAGAGTCAATAATCTAGTTCACATCGTCATGTGATTTAACACCAATAGTTCACATCTTTATGTGATTAGTTCACATCTCCATGTGACTAATACCCAAAGAGTTTACTAGAGTCAATAATCTAGTTCACATCGCTATGTGATTAACACCCAAAGAGTGATCATGTTTTGCTTGTGCGAGAAATTTAGTCAACGGGCCTGCCACATTCAGAGCCATATGTATTTAGCAATTTTTTCTATGTCTACAATGCTCTGCACGGAGCTACTCTAGCTAATTGCTCCCACTTTCAATATGTATCCAGATTGATACTCAGAGTCATCCAAATCAGTGTCAAAACTTGCATCTAACTCTTTACAACAAACTTTTTGTCACCTCCATAACTGAGAAACATATCCTTATTCCACTAAGGATAATTTTGACCGATGTCTAGTGATCCACTCCTGGATCACTATTGTACCCTCTTGCCCAACTCTTGGTGAGGTACACAATAGGTCTGGTACACAACATAGCATACTTTATAGAACCTATGGCTCAGACATAGGGAATGAGTTTTCATTCTCTTTCTATTTTCTGTCGTGGTTGGGTTTTGAGTCTTTACTCAAGTTCACACCTTGCAACACAGGCAAGAACTCCTTCTTTGACTATTCCATTTTAAACTACTTCAAAATCTTGTCAAGGTATGTACTCATTTGAAAAATATATCAAACTTCTTGATCTATATCTATAGATCTTGATGCTCAATATGTAAGCAACTTTACTGAGGTCTTTCCTTGAAAAACTCCTTTCAAACACTCCTTTATGATTTCCAGAAAATTCTACATCACTTCTGATCAACAATATGTCATTCACATATACTTATCAGAAAGACTGTAGTGCTCCCACTCACTTTCTTGTAAATACAGGCTTCACCGCAAGTCTGCATAAAACTATATGCTTTGATCGACTCATCAAAGCGTATATTCCAACTCCGAGATGCTTGCACCATTCCATAGATGGATCGCTGGAGCTTGCACACTTTGTTAGCATCTTTAGGATTCACAAAACCTTCTGGTTGCATCATATACAACTCTTCTCAGATTTCATGGCCTTAAGCCATTTCGCGGAATCTGGGCTCATCATCGCTTCCTCATAGTTCGTAGGTTCGTCATGGTCTAGTAACATGACTTCCAGAAAGGATTACTGTACCACTCTGGTGCATACCATACTCTGGTTGACCTACGACTTTCGGTAGTAACTTGATCTGAAGTTTCATGATCATTATCATTAGCTTCCTCACTAATTGGCGTAGGAATCACTAGAACTGATTTCTGTGATGAACTACTTTCACTACTACCAGACGCTGCTAACGCGACACTACGATTAGAGACCCTTCGAGAAACTGTGTGCGATGCCATAATCGCAAATGGTGCTGTATGAAAACCGTCAGAAATGTGTAAAACGTTTGCGATGACGGATGCATCAAACACGGTTCAGGTTTTAGTTGCGTGTGCGATGAAGGGCACACGGTTCAGTTCAATTAAGTGTTTGCGATGAGGAGGAACAAAAGAAACGGGCAACCAGATGGAGGCGTGTGCGATACACAACATACGGTTCACTCGGGTGAACTATTTGTGATTAGGCAACACAAAAGAAACGGTCAGCTAGATCAAAGGTGTGTGCGATATACGGCATGCAGTTCACTCGGATGAACTGTTTGCATTGAGACATGAGAACAGAAACAGTTCAACTTAACAAGATGTGTGTGATACGCGGCAAACAAGTCTGTAATCAGAAATGTGTCTGAAGACCAATAAGAACACAGACGGTTGCTGCTAATAAGACGTGTGTGTTCTGCGATGGGATTGCATACAGAATAACAACATATATAGACACACACACACACACTTATAAGGACATGCTTGCATAACCAAATTAAACATCCACTTACATAGGTGGCTACTACAACCATGGCATTTGCACACACCAAAGTAAACTGTTACATGCATAATTATATAGGTGGCTACTACACAAATGACATTTCCACACACGCCAATAAAGTAAACTATAAATTACATGCATGATTAACTAGCATAAACGATCATCTGATCATCATCTATTTCTTGTGACGCTTGCTCTTCTTGTGGCTCGATCCGGGCTCGTCGATTTGGGTAACGAGGCACTTCCTCATGTCAACGATCCGCCCGTGCATCTCATAGCATGTGTACACACTCTTGGCCGCGAACCTGAGGTGAGGTTCATCCAGTTGCCACATCCAGGCCTTGTCCCAGGATACAGGACTTGTTCTCTAGGCATCCTGCTTCATCTTTTCGTAGTAGGGCTCGATGGTGGCCGAGGCGAGTTCGACCAGGGAGTCCTGCTTCGTGCTGCCCCAGACCCTGTAGTGGTCACGGATTTTGACAAGGTTCTTGCAGGCCAAGACCGTAACACTAAGCACTTTTACATCGTCTTTGGTATCCACCATGGCAAACTTGTAGTCGGTGGTGTTGACAAACCTGTTGAAACGGTCGCAAGGCCCTGTGGCCATGCAGTAGTGGTAGATGAGGACATGATGGCGCACGCACAACTAGGCAACGACAACCTTCTGATCTATGTCGGGATGACCGGTGGTGTACTGGAGATCGATGCCGACCACCTTGTACTTGTCTCCAGCAAGCAACTGCTCAACGCTATTGATGTAGTCGTCCACCATGGCCGGGTCGATGGTGTACACCACCGAGAGATATGTCTCCCTCGCGTGGGTCTCCACTCTATGCTCGCCGAACTCCATTGGAGCGCCGCCTGACATCCCCTCTCTATGTGTCGTCGTGGGTGTGCTTGTTGTGTTGTGGGGCGCGATCGAAAGGTTGAAGAGACTAAGGTTATAATGGTCGCGGGAATTAAAGGGGAAGCCGGACAGCCGCGAATATCGGCAGGCCCTGATGGCAGTTCTAATTTGCAGCGCGTAACTCCATTGTGCCGTAACTGCATCGGGTGGCAACGCGCGCGACACAACCGCATGCATATGGGGTCCCCGACGTGATCATGTGCACGCCCAACCGCAGGCAGAGCGCGCGCGGAGGGACGCGAGCAGAGCGCTCTAGGTCGCCTCAAGGAAAAGTTGTCCACAAGCAGAGCATGCCAACAGACACGGCCGAGCGTGCCGCGGCACCTAATGGTGAGCACAACGCGCTGCGGAGCCTAACGGCGAGCAGAGCTTGCCGAGGGACGCGAGCAAAGGACGGCACAATGATACGTGGCAAATAAGACGAACTGTGCGAGCGATGTTGGAGACATCAAGCACGAATCAGATTAGAGTTGCGTGTGCGATACGTGGCAGACAGTTGATTGATCAGAGCTATTTGTGATGGAATAAGCCGTGTGTGTTGCGGGCAAACGCTTGCTGGTGAATAACCTTAATTTTAACCAAAAAGGTGTTAATGCATGTTACAAAAATTCTATAGCTATAAACTATGTTCAAATACGACTCCAATGATATAATCTATGGCGACATGCATTCGTATTTTATTAGTTAATAAATCCTACTTATAAACCAGGACGGGGGTATAGTAGGTAACTAAATCGCAAACATTTTTTAATTAACGATATGTGTACGTGTCCTCTTGTCCTCCTCACGCACATCTTTGTTGGGGAGCGCAGTAATTCCAAAAAGAGTCCTACGCACACGCAAGATCATGGTGATGCATAGCAACGAGAGGGGAAGAGTGTTGTCCACGTACCCTCATAGACAGTAAGCGGAAGCGTTATGAAAACGCGGTTGATGTAGTCGTACATCTTCACGATCGACCAATTCTAGTACTGAAAGTACGGCACCACCGCGATCTGCACATGTTCGGCTCGGTCACGCCCCATGAACTCATGATCTAGTAGAGTGTCGAGGAAGAGCTTCGTTAACACGATGGTGTGATGATGATGATGATGATGATGATGCTACCGGAACAGGGCTTCGCCTAAGCACCGCTACGATATGACCGAGGTGGATTATGGTGGAGGGGGGCACTGCACATGGCTACGAGATCAATGATCAACTTGTGTGTCTATGGGATGCCCCTCCCCCATATATAAAGGGGTGGAGGAGGGGGAGGTCCGGCCCTCTACTATGGAGCGCCCTGGGGAGTCCTACTCCCACCGGGAGTAGGATTCCCCCCTTCCATGTAGTAGGAGTAGGAGAGAAGGAAAGGGAAGAGAGAAGAGAAGGAAGGAGGGGGCGCCGCCCCTCCCCCTAGTCCAATTCGGACTAGGCCTTGGGGGCGCATAGCCTTGCCCTAGGCAGCCCCTCCCTCTCTCCCCTAAAGCCCATTAGGGCCCATACACTCCCCGGGGGGGTCCGGTAACCCCCGGTACTCCGGTTAATGCCCGAACTTACCCGGAACCATTCCGATGTCCAAACATAGTCATCCAATATATCGATCTTTATGTCTCGACCATTTCGAGACTCCTCGTCATGTCTGTGATCATATCCGGGACTCCAAACAACCTTCGGTACATCAAAACATATAAACTCATACCGATCATCACCAAACGTTAAGCGTGCGGACCCTACGGGTTCGAGAACTATGTAGACAAGACCGAGACACGTCTCTGGTCAATAACCAACAGTGGAACCTGGATGTTCATATTGGCTCCCACATATTCTACGAAGATCTTTATCGGTCAAACCGCATAACGATATACGTTGTTCCCTTTGTCATCGGTATCTTACTTGCCCGAGATTCGATCGTCGGTATCGCAATACCTAGTTCAATCTCGTCACCGGCAAGTCTCTTTACTCGTTCCGTAATGCATCATCCCGCAACTAAGTCATTAGTCACATTGCTTGCAAGGCTTATATTGATGTGCATTACTGAGAGGGCCCAGAGATACCTCTTCGACAATCGGAGTGACAAATCCTAATCTCGATCTATGCCAACTCAACAAACACCATCGGAGACACCTATAGAACACCTTTATAATCACCTAGTTACGTTGTGATGTTTGGTAGCACACAAAGTGTTCCTCCGGTATTCGGGAGTTGCATGATCTCATAGTCATAGGAACATGTATAAGTTATGGATAAAGCAATAGCAACAAACTAAACGATCATCGTGCTAAGCTAATGGATGGGTCAAGTCAATCACATCATTCTCCTAATGATGTGATCCTGTTAATCAAATGACAACTCATGTCTATGGTTAGGAAACATAACCATCATTGATTCAACGAGCTAGTCAAGTAGAGGCATACTAGTGACATTCTGTTTGTCTATGTATTCACACATGTACTAAGTTTCCGGTTAATACAATTCTAGCATGAATAATAAATATTTATCATGATATAAGGAAATATAAGTAACAAATCTATTATTGCCTCTAGGGCATATTTCCTTTAGTCTCCCACTTGCACTAGAGTCAATAATCTAGATTACATTGTAATGATAATAACACCCATGGAGTCTTGGTGCTGATCATGTTTTGCTCGTGAGAGAGGCTTAGCCAATGGGTCTGCAACATTCAGATCCGTATGTATCTTGCAAATCTCTATGTCTCCCTCCTTGACTTAACCGCGGATGGAATTGAAGCGTCTCTTGATGTGCTTGGTTCTCTTGTGAAATCTGGATTCCATTGCCAAGGAAATTGCACTAGTATTGTCACAAAAGATTTTCATTGGACCCGATGCACTAGGTATGACACCTAGATCGGATATGAACTTCTTCATCCAGACTCCTTCGTTTGCTGCTTCCGAAGCACCTATGTATTCCGCTTCATACGTAGATCCCGCCACGACGCTCTACTTGGAACTGCACCAACTGACAGCTCCACCATTTAATAGAAACACGTATCCGGTTTGTGACTTAGAGTCATCCGGATCAGTGTCAAAGCTTGCATCGACGTAACCGTTTACAACGAGCTCTTTGTCACCTCCACATACGAGAGACATATCCTTAGTCCTTTTCAGGTATTTCAGGATGTTCTTGACCGCTGTCCAGTGATCCACTCCTGGATTACTTTGGTACCTCCCCGCTAGACTGATAGCAAGGCACACATCAGGTCTTGTACACAGCATTTCATACATGATAGAGCCTATGGCTGAAGCATAGGGAACACCTTTCATTTTCTCTCTATCTTCTACAGTGGTCTGGCATTAAGTCTCACTCAACTTCACACCTTGTAACACAGGCAAGAACCCTTTCTTTGCTTGATCCATTTTGAACTTCTTCAAAACTTTATCAAGGTATGTACTTTGTGAAATTCCAATTAATCGTCTTGATCTATCTCTATAGATCTTGATGCCCAATATATAAGCAGCTTCACCGAGGTCTTTCATTGAAAAATTCTTATTCAAGTATCCTTTTATACTATTTAGAAATTCAGTATAATTTCCGATCAGCAATATGTCGTCCACATATAATATCAGAAATGCTACAGAGCTCCCACTCACTTTCTTGTAAATACAGCCTTCTCCAAAAGTCTGTATAAAACCATATGCTTTGATCACACTATCAAATGTATATTCCAACTCCGAGAGGCTTGCAGTGATACATCTCCGTCGTATCTACTTTTCCAAATGGAGCTGCTGCCAAGCCCTAAAACCTCTCGGGAGGGCTGATCTGGAGTCCGTTCGGGGCTCCAGAGAGGGGAATCCGTCGCCATCGTCAGCATCAACCATCCTCCATCACCAATTTCATGATGCTCACCGCCGTGCATGAGTAATTCCATCGTAGGCTTGCTGGACGGTGATGGGTTGGATGGGATCTATCATGTAATCGAGTTAGTTTTGTTAGGGTTTGATCCCTGGTATCCACTATGTTCTGAGATTGATGTTGCTATGACTTTGCTATGCTTAATGCTTGTCACTAGGGCCCGAGTGCCATGATTTTAGATCTGAACCTATTATGTTTTTATCAATATATGAGTGTTCTTGATCCTATCTTGCAAGTCTATAGTCACCTATACTGTGTTATGATCCGTTAACCCCGAAGTGACAATAATCGGGATACTTACCGGTGATGACCGTAGTTTGAGGAGTTCATGTATTCACTATGTGTTAATGCTTTGTTCCGGTACTCTATTAAAAGGTGGCCTTAATATCCCTTAGTTTCCATAAGGACCCTGCTGCCATGGGAGGGTAGGACAAAAGATGTCATGCAAGTTCTTTTCCATAAGCACGTATGACTATATTCGGAATACATGCCTACATTACATCAATGAACTGGAGCTAGTTCTGTGTCACCCTAGGTTATGACTGTTACATGATGAACCGCATCCGGCATAATTCTCCATCACCGATCCATTGCCTACGAGCTTTCCATATATTGTTCTTCGCTTATTTACTTTCCCGTTGCTACTGCTATCATCACTACAAAATACCAAAAACATCACCTTTTACTACTGTTACCTTTTGCTACCGTTACCACTACTATCATATTACTTTGCTACTAAATACTTTGCGGCAGATATTAAGTTTCCAGGTGTGGTTGAATTGACAACTCAGCTGCTAATACTTGAGAGTATTCTTTGGCTCCCCTTGTGTCGAATCAATAAATTTGGGTTGAATAATCTACCCTCGAAAACTGTTGCGATCCCCTATACTTGTGGGTTATCAAGACTATTTTCTGGCGCCGTTGCCGGGGAGCATAGCTCTATTCTTTGAGTCACTTGGGATTTATATCTGCTTGTCGGTATGAAGAACTTGAGAGATCCTAAAACCAAGATTTATCCCTCAACTACGAGGGGAGGTAAGGAACTGCCATCTAACTCTGGACTTGATTCACCTTCTGTTTTAAGTAAGCTTGCGACACCTAAACCTGCTTCTGCTATTCGTTCTGATATGTCGCATGTTATTGATGATGCCACTTATGCTATACATGATACTTATGATGAAACTACTTCTATGCTTGATACTACTGTGCCACTTGGTGAATTTCTTGATGAACAACTTGCTAGGGCTAGAGAGATTGAAAATATTGAATCTGATAATACTGATGAAATTGATGATGAAGACTTGCCTGTTATTCCTGAGGGTTTTGTTTTTGATAAAGAAGCTTCTTTAGCTATTTTAGCTTGCAAAGATAGACACGAACTTAAGAGGTTATTAGCTAAATGAAATAAACAATCACTAAATTCTAGAATGAAACCTGACCCTGCTTTTGCTACTTCACCTATCTGTGTTACTGATAAGGATTATGAATTCTCTGTTGATCCTGATATAATTACTTTGGTTGAATCTGATCCTTTTCATGGCTATGAATCTGAAACTGTTGTGGCACAGCTTACTAAATTAAATGATATAGCCACCCTGTTCACTACTGATGAGAGAACTTGTTACTTTTATATCCTTAAAATATTTCCGTTCTCATTAAAGGGTGATGCTAAGATATGGTTTAATTCTCTTGATCCTGGTTGTGTGCGTAGTCCCCAGGATATGATTTATTACTTCTCTGCTAAATATTTCCCTGCTCATAAGAAACAAGCTGCTTTAAGGGATATATATATAATTTTGTGCAAATTGAAGAAGAGAGTCTCCCACAAGCTTGGGGGAGGCTTCTCTTACTTAATGCTTTGCCTGATCATCCTCTTAAGAAAAATGAAATACTTGATATCTTTTATAATGGACTAACCGATGCCTCCAGAGATTACCTGGATAGTTGTGCTGGTTCTGTTTTCAGGGAAAGAACACTGGATGAAGCTGAAATTCTATTGAATAATATGTTGACAAATGAAAATAATTGGACACCTCTGGAGCCAATTCATGAGCCTGTTACTAAACCAACTCCAAAGAAGAGGGGTATTCTATTTCTCAGTCCTGAAGATATGCAAGAGGCAAAGAAATCTATGAAAGAAAAAGGTATTAAAATTGAAGATGTTTAGAATTTACCTCCTATTGAAGAAATGCACGGTCTTAATTTACCGCCTGTTGAAGAAACATATGATCTTAATCCATAACCTATTGAAGAAACTCAAGGTCTTGATAACCCGACACAGGTAGTAAAGGTAAATTCTCTCTATAGATATGATAAAGCTGAAATCTCGTTTACTAAATTTGCTAGCCCATGCTTAGATGAGTTTGATAAATTCATGGCTAAGCAAGAAGACTTTAATGCTTATTTTGGTAGACAATTGAAATACAATTCAAATATGCTTGAACACTTGGGTGATTATATGGCTAATGTCAAAGGTGAACTTAAACTTATTAGTAAACATGCTTCTATGGTTACCACTCAAGTAGAACAAGTACTTAAAGCTCAAAATGATTTGCTCAATGAGTTGAATAGTAAGAATAATGATAATGATGTTAGAGTTATGACTAGAGGTGGTAGAATGACTCAGGAACCTTTGTATCCTTAAGGCCATCCTAAGAGAATTGAGCAAGATTCTCAGAGAAATAATGTAGATGCACCTAGTCCTTTTAAAAGGAAGAAAAAAATGATAGGACTTTGCATGCGTCTAGTGAACCTATTACTGAAACACCCGAGAATCCAAATGATATTTCTACTTCTGATGCTGAAACTCAATCTGGTAATGAACCTGAAACTAGTGATAAGGTTAATGATAATGTTCATGATGATGCTCAACCTAGTAATGATAATGATATAGAAATTGAACCTTCTGTTGATCTTGATAACCCACAATCAAAGAATCAATGTTATGATAAGAAAGACTTTGTTGCTAGGAAACACGGTAAGGAAAGAGAGCCTTGGGTTCAGAAACCCATGACTTTTCCTCCCAAACATGATATTCTTATTATTGGGGATGTGCATATCCCCGTTGAGGTAACATAGTGTTATTCGAAATTTCTCCGATTCCATGTTATTCGGAATGAGTTCGTTAACAAGACTTGATCAACCTTGTTAGTGGATTCCTTTTGATGATCATGAGATGGATGAAACTAGAAGGCACAACCTGCTGTACCCTCCTTTTACTTTCTGTTATTTATATTAAATAAAATAAAAATAGTATTTTTTCTGTCTGTTATCTGATTATCCATGCAATATAAAAATACCCCAAAAATAAAAGTTCTCCAAATGCCCTGAAGTTTAAATATAATTTTTTTTCTGGAATATTTGGCACTGAGAACACAGCAGGGTAGTCAACCACCTGCCCACGAGGGTGGAGGGCGCGCCCTACCCCCCTGGGCATGCCCCCTTGCCTCATGGGCCCACGGTGGCCCTCCTCCACTTATCTTTTCACCCACACACTCCTTCTTCCTCCCCCAAACATGAATATCCAGCTCAAACCCGAGTCCAAGCTCATTTTGTTGCCATTTTCGATGTCCTTGCTCAAAGCACCTCTCACAAAACTGCTTGGGGAGATTGTTCCTTGGTATGTGACTCCTCCGTTGGTCCAATTAGTTTTTGTTCTAGTGCTTTATTCATTGCAAATTTTTGCTGCTTAGGTGACCCTATTCTTGAGCTTGCATGTCAAATTTATATGGTTCCAAGTAGTTTTGATGCATGATATAGGCCCTAGGCACTTGTAGGAGTAGTTGCTATCAATATTATTGAGTTTGCTTTACTTTTATTTTGAAGTTACTAAAAATTTCAGAATTTTTCAGAAAATTATGAACAGACTCTTGAGGGGCTCATCGACCGAAGCTTGAAGGAAAAGGCACCGAAGCCTAAGTATAATATGCCTCGCACCGCGGAGGTTCGGTTGTGTGAATGGCCTTCCGATGATTTCTTGAGAGCAGCCGGGATTTATGAAGATTTTCATGAATTGGCTAAGAATGCAGGCCTCACTGCTTTCCTCCACGACCAACGCGATTAGTATCTCTTACTCACAAATATCTTTGTGCAAAACTTTCATTTCCATTCTAGGAACTCACCACCTATGGTAGAGTTTCATTTATATGATGAGCATAAGGAGATGTCACTTTATGATTTTTGTCGGGTTTGTTTAGTCCCTTTCGAGGGCAAGACAGAGGAACCACATCGCGAGGATGTGGATGGGATTATTGATACTATCACTGTAGGGGAAACAAGGAAGGTTTCCGATGCACGAATCACTAGCATACATTTTCCTGTTTTACGCTATTTTGCATTATTTGCTAGTCGTTGTTTAATTGGTCGCGGAAACTATGGAAACCTTAGTGTCCCTGATATTATTATTTTGCTCCACGGTTTATACGGTGGTAACTCTGTTAGTATGGGCGGCATTATTGCTAAACGGTTAAGTCTGAACCGTACAAAGGGCCCCATCTTTGGAGGCATCTATGCTTCACACCTAGCTGCACATTTTAACATACCTATTAGGCATTATGAGAAGGAAGAAAAAGTGCTGCCTCGTTTTTATTTAGATTATAAGAGTATGGTGGCACATGATTTCATTGTTAAGAATAGGGAAGGAGAGATTAAATACAAATTGTTCTTTGATAAACATCATCCCGAGACTATTACCCTGCCTGCTCCTTCCTTGTTTGATTTATATGCAGGCCAGTACCTTGTTCTGTTAGAGGCTATTCATGCCTACCGGAACCCTGCACCAGCCATGGAGCCAGAGCCGGAACCACAAGTTGATCCTTCACGATAGTCTAATTACCAGTGGGATCCGGAGATGATTGCCAACTAATGGAAATCGGAGTCTTCTTCCTCTTCGCAGTACGACCCCAACTACTATTATGGATATCCGCCAGGCCAGCCGTGGCCATAAACCAACTTAGGCCAAAAGCCTAAGCTTGGGGGAGTATGTATTTCCCACCGACATTACATTTATGTTCACGCACTCTTTGCTAGATGTCGGTGCTCATACTTTTTCATTTGTATCATCCATGCTAGTTTATTTCCTTTTTATGCTTTCTTCTTGTGTGTTTAATAAACCTTAAGAAAAACAAAAAAAATTAGTTGTAGCTTTCCTCCTCTAAATGATTTAAGTGACTTGACTTGGCGCATGTTCACGCATGTAGTTGAAATAAAATCAACATAGCCTTCACAATATTTATGTTCATGGTGGATTATATCCTACTCATGCTTGCATTCGGTGTTGATTAATTTTAATGCATGTTCATGAATGTTGTCACTCTCTAGCTGGTCGCTTCCCAGTCTTTTGCTAGCCTTCACCTGTACTAAGCGGGAATACTGCTTGTGCATCCAATCCCTTAAACCCCAAAGTTATTCCAGATGAGTCCACTATACCTACCTATATACGGTATCTACCTGCCGTTCCAAGTAAATTTGTATGTGCCAAACTCTAAACCTTCAAATAAATATCATGTTTTATATGCTCGAATAGCTCATGTATCAACTAGGGATGTCTGTATCTTCCATGTTAGGCGGGTTATTCTCAAGAGGAGTGGACTCCACTCCTCACTCACGAGAAAGTGGCTGGTCACCGGGATGCCCAGTCCCATGCTTTATGCAAACTAAATCAAAATAATTGCAAACAAAACTCCCCCTGGGACTCTTGTTAGTTGGAGGCACTCGTTGTTTCGAGCAAGCCATGGATTGATGCTTGTTGGTGGAAGGGGGAGTATAAACTTTACCATTCTGTTTGGGAACCGCCTATAATGTGTGTAGCATGGAAGATATCGCCATCTCTTGGTTGTTATGTTGACAATGAAAGTATACCGCTCAAAATATTATTCACCTCTGTTTCAAAACCGAGCTCTGGCACCTCTACAAATCCCTAATTCCCTCTGCGAAGGGCCTATCTATTTACTTTCATGTTGAGTCATCATCCTCTTATTAAAAAGCACCAGTTGGAGAGCACCACTGTCATTCGCATTCATTATTGTTAGTTTACATTGAGTATGACTTGACTGGATCTCTTTTACCATGAATTACAATGTCTAGTCAGTCCTTGGTCTTTAAAGGTGCTCTGCATTTATGTTTTGCGGTCTCAGAAAGGGCTAGCGAGATACCATCTTGTTATATCATATTATGATTGTTTTGAGAAAGTGTTGTCATCCGAGATTTACTATTATTGCTCGCTAGTTGATTATGCCATTGATATGAGTAAACTTGAGACCTAAGCGTTATTGTGAATGTGGTTAGTTATAATCTTTGCTGAAAACTTGAATGCTGGCTTTACATATTTACAACAACAAGAGCTAACAGAGTTTGTAAAAGTTTTTCTTTATCACTTTCAGTTTATCAACTGAATTGCTTGAGGACAAGCAAAAAGGTTTAAGCTTGGGGGAGTTGATACGTCTCCGTCGTATCTACTTTTCCAAACACTTTTGCCCTTGTTTTGGACTCTAACTTTCATGATTTGAATGGAACTAACCCGGACTGACGCTGTTTTCAGCAGAATTACCATGGTGTTATTTATGTGCAGAAACAAACGTTCTTGGAATGACCTGAAACTTCACGGAGCAACTTTTTGGAAATATAAAAAATACGTGCAAAAGATGAAGGCCAGGGGGCCCACCACCTGTCCACGAGGGTGGAGGGCGCGCCCCCTACCTCGTGGGCCCCCTGGAACTCCTCCGACTCCAACTCCAACTCTATATATTGTGTTTTGGGGAGAAAAAACCAGAGAGAAGAATTCATCGCGTTTTACAATATGGAGCTGCCGCCAAGCCCTAAAACCTCTCGGGAGGGCTGATCTGGAGTCCGTTCGGGGCTCCGGAGAGGGGAATCCATCGCCATCGTCAGCATCAACCATCCTCCATCACCAATTTCATGATGCTCACCGCCGTGCATGAGTAATTCCATCGTAGGCTTGCTGGACGGTGATGGGTTGGATGGGATCTATCATGTAATCGAGTTAGTTTTGTTAGGGTTTGATCCCTGGTATCCACTATGTTCTGAGATTGATGTTGCTATGACTTTGCTATGCTTAATGCTTGTCACTAGGGCCTGAGTGCCATGATTTCAGATCTGAACCTATTATGTTTTTATCAATATATGAGTGTTCTTGATCCTATCTTGCAAGTCTATAGTCACTTATTATGTGTTATGATCCGTTAACCCCGAAGTGACAATAATCGGGATACTTACCGATGATGACCGTAGTTTGAGGAGTTCATGTATTCACTATGTGTTAATGCTTTGTTCCGGTACTCTATTAAAAGGAGGCCTTAATATCCCTTAGTTTCCATAAGGACCCTGCTGCCATGGGAGGGTAGGACAAAAGATGTCATGCAAGTTCTTTTCCATAAGCACGTATGACTATATTCAGAATACATGCCTACATTACATCAATGAACTGGAGCTAGTTCTGTGTCACCCTAGGTTATGACTGTTACATGATGAACCGCATCCGGCATAATTCTCCATCACCGATCCATTGCCTACGAGCTTTCCATATATTTTCTTCACTTATTTACTTTCCCGTTGCTATTGCTATCATCACTACAAAATACCAAAAACATCACTTTTACTACTATTACCTTTTGCTACCGTTACCACTACTATCATATTACTTTGCTACTAAATACTTTGCGGCAGATATTAAGTTTCCAGGTGTGGTTGAATTGACAACTCAGCTGCTAATACTTGAGAGTATTCGTTGGCTCCCCTTGTGTCGAATCAATAAATTTGGGTTTAATAATCTACCCTCGAAAACTGTTGCGACCCCCTATACTTGTGGGTTATCATGCAGCAGTCCATAAATGGATCACTGGAGCTTGCACACTTTGTTAGCACCTTTTGGATTGACAAAACCTTCTGGTTGCATCATATAAAACTCTTCTTTAAGATATCCGTTAAGGAATGCAGTTTTGACTTCCATTTGCCAAATTTCATAATCATAAAATGCGGCAATTGCTAACATGATTCAGACAGACTTAAGCATCGCTACGGGTGAGAAGGTCTCACCATAGTCAACTCCTTGAACTTGTCGAAAACCTTTCGCAACAAGTTGAGCTTTGTAGAAAGTAACATTACCGTCAGCGTCAGTCTACTTCTTGAAGATCCATTTATTCTCTATGGCCTGCCGATCATCGAGCAAGTCAACCAAAGTCCATACTTTGTTCTCATACATGTGTCCCATCTCAGATTTCATGGCCTCAAGCCATTTTGCAGAATTTGGGATCATCATCGCTTCCTCATAGTTTGTAGGTTCTGTTGGGCTTCGTAGTAATTTCAAAATTTTTCCTACGCACACGCAAGATCATGTGATGCATAGCAACGAGGGGGAGAGTGTTGTCTACGTACCCAAGGCAGACCGACTGCGGAAGCGATGACACGACGTAGAGGAAGTAGTCGTACGTCTTCACGATCCAACCGATCAAGCACCGAAACTACGACACCTCCGAGTTCGAGCACACGTTCAGCTCGATGATGATCCCCGGACTCCGATCCAGCAAAGTGTCGGGGAAGAGTTCCGTCAGCACGACGGCGTGGTGATGATCTTGATGTACTACAGCAGCAGGGCTTCGCCTAAACTCCGCTACAGTATTATCGAGGTATATGGTGGCAGGGGGCACCGCACACGGCTAAGGAATAGATCACGTGGATCAACTTGTGTGTCTAGAGGTGTCCCCTGCCTCCGTATATAAAGGAGTAGAGGGGGGAGGCTGGCCGGCCAAGGAGGGAGGCGCAGGAGGAGTCCTACTCCTTCCGGGAGTAGGACTCCCCTCCAATCCTATTCCAACTAGGATTCCCCAAAGGGGGAAAGAGGGAGAGGGGGCCGGCCACCTTCTCCTAGTCCTAATAGGACTAGGGGAGGGGGAAGTGGCGCAGCCACCTTGGGCTGCCCCTTTCTCCTTTCCACTAAGGCCCATGAAGGCCCATATGGCTCCCGGGGGGTTCCGGCAACCTCCCGGTAACCCGGTAAAATCCCGATTTCACCCGGAACACTTCCGATGTCCAAACATAGGCTTCCAATATATCAATCTTTACGTCTCGACCATTTCGAGACTCCTCGTCATGTCCGTGATCACATCCGGGACTCCGAACAACCTTCGGTACATCAAAATGCATAAACTCATAATATAACTGTCATCGTAACCTTAAGCGTGCGGACCCTACGGGTTCGAGAACAATGTAGACATGACCGAGACATGTCTCTGGTCAATAAGCAATAGCGGGACCTGGATGCCCATATTGGCTCCTACATATTCTACGAAGATCTTTATCGGTCAGACCGCATAACAACATACGTTGTTCCCTTTGTCATCGGTATGTTACTTGCCCGAGATTCGATCGTCGGTATCCAATACCTAGTTCAATCTCGTTACCGGCAAGTCTCTTTACTCGTTCCGTAATACATCATCTCACAACTAACATATTAGTTTTAATGCTTGCAAGGCTTATGTGATGTGTATTACCGAGAGGGCCCAGAGATACCTCTCCGACAATCGGAGTGACAAATCCTAATCTCGAAATACGCCAACCCAACATCTACCTTTGGAGACACCTGTAATGCTCCTTTATAATCACCCAGTTACGTTGTGACGTTTGGTAGCACCCAAAGTGTTCCTCCGGGAAACGGGAGTTGCATAATCTCATAGTCATAGGAACATGTATAAGTCATGAAGAAAAGCAATAGCAACATACTAAACGATCGGGTGCTAAGCTAATGGAATGGGTCATGTCAATCAGATCATTCAACTAATGATGTGACCTCGTTAATCATATAACAACTTATTGTTCATGGTTAGGAAACATAACCATCTTTGATTAACGAGCTAGTCAAGTAGAGGCATACTAGTGACACTTTGTTTGTCTATGTATTCACACATGTATTATGTTTCCGGATAATACAATTCTAGCATGAATAATAAACATTTATCATGATTATAAGGAAATAAATAATAACTTTATTATTGCCTCTAGGGCATATTTCCTTCAGTCTCCCACTTGCACTAGAGTCAATAATCTAGATTACACTGTAATGATTCTAACACCCATGGAGCCTTGGTGCTGATCATGTTTTGCTCGTGGAAGAGGCTTAGTCAATGGGTCTGCAACATTCAGATCCGTATGTATCTTGCAAATCTCTATGTCTCCCACCTGGACTAGATCCCGGATGGAATTGAAGCGTCTCCTGATGTGTTTGGTCCTTTTGTGAAATCTGGAATCCTTTGCCAAGGCAATTGCACCAGTATTGTCACAAAAGATTTTCATTGGACCCGATGCACTAGGTATGACACCTAGATCGGATATGAACTCCTTCATGCAGACTCCTTCGTTCGCTGCTTCCGAAGCAGCTATGTACTCCGCTTCACATGTAGATCCCGCTACGACGCTTTGTTTAGAAGTGCTCCAACTGACAGCTCCACCGTTTAATGTAAACACGTATCCGGTTTGCGATTTAGAATCGTCCGGATCAGTGTCAAAGCTTGCATCAACGTAACCTTTTACGGTGAGCTCTTTGTCACCTCCATATACGAGAAACATATCCTTAGTCCTTTTTAGGTATTTCAGGATGTTCTTGACCGCTGTCCAGTGATCCACTCCTGGATTACTTTGGTACCTCCCTGCTAAACTTATAGCAAGGCACACATCAGGTCTGGTACACAGCATTGCATACATGATAGAGCCTATGGCTGATGCATAGGGAACATCTTTCACATTCTCTCTATCTTCTGCAGTGGTCGGGCATTGAGTCTTACTCAACTTCACACCTTGTAACACAGGCAAGAATCCTTTCTTTGCTTGATCCATTTTGAATTTCTTCAAAATCTTGTCAAGGTATGTGCTTTGTGAAAGTCCAATTAAGCATCTTGATCTATCTCTATAGATCTTAATGCCTAATATGTAAGCAGCTTCACCGAGGTCTTTCATTGAAAAACTTTTATTCAAGTATCCTTTTATGCTATCCAGAAATTCTATATCATTTCCAATCAGCAATATGTCATCCACATATAATATAGAAATGCTACAGAGCTCCCACTCACTTTCTTGTAAATACAGGCTTCTTCGAAAGTCTGTATAAACCAAATGCTTTGATCACACTATCAAAGCGTTTATTCCAACTCCGAGAGGCTTGCACCAGTCCATAAATGGATCGCTGGAGCTTGCACACTTTGTTAGCTCCCTTTGGATCGACAAAACCTTCCGGTTGCATCATATACAACTCTTCTTCCAGAAATCCATTCAGGAATGCAGTTTTGACATCCATCTGCCAAATTTCATAATCATAAAATGCGGCAATCGCTAACATGATTCGGACGGACTTAAGCATCGCTACGGGTGTGAAGGTCTCATCGTAGTCAATCCCTTGAACTTGTCGAAAACCTTTTGCGACAAGTCGAGCTTTGTAGACAGTAACATTACCATCAGCGTCAGTCTTCTTCTTAAAGATCCATTTATTCTCAATTGCTTGCCGATCATCGGGCAAGTCAACCAAAGTCCATACTTTGTTCTCATACATGGATCCCATCTCAGATTTCATGGCTTCAAGCCACTTTGCGGAATCTGGGCTCACCATCGCTTCTTCATAGTTCGTAGGTTCATCATGATCTAGTAGCATGACTTCCAGAACTGGATTACCATACCACTCTGGTGCGGATCTTACTCTGGTTGATCTACGAGGTTCAGTAGTATCTTGTTCTGAAGTTTCATGATCATTATCATTAGCTTCCTCACTTATTGGTGTAGGTGTCAAAGAAACAGTTTTCTGTGATGTACTACTTTCCAACAAGGGAGCAGGTACAGTTACCTCGTCAAGTTCTACTTTTCTCCCACTCACTTCTTTCGAGAGAAACTCCTTCTCAAGAAAGTTTCCGAATTTAGCAACAAAAGTCTTGCCTTCGGATCTGTGATAGAAGGTGTATCCAATAGTTTCCTTTGGATATCCTATGAAGACACATTTCTCCGATTTGGGTTCGAGCTTATCAGGTTGAAGCTTTTTCACATAAGCATCGCAGCCCCAAACTTTCAGAAACGACAACTTTGGTTTCTTGCCAAACCATAGTTCATAAGGCGTCGTCTCAACGGATTTTGATGGTGCCCTATTTAACGTGAATGCGGCCGTCTCTAGAGCGTATCCCCAAAATGATAGCGGTAAATCAGTAAGAGACATCATAGATCGCACCATATCTAGTAAAGTACGATTACGACGTTCGGACACACCATTACGCTGTGGTGTTCCGGGTGGCGTGAGTTACGAAACTATTCCACAGTTTTTCAAATGTACACCAAACTCATAACTCAAATATTCTCCTCCACGATCAGATCGTAGAAACTTTATTTTCTTGTTACGATGATTTTCAACTTCACTCTGAAATTCTTTGAACTTTTCAAATGTTTCAGACTTATGTTTCATTAAGTAGATATATCCATATCTGCTTAAATCATCTGTGAAGGTGAGAAAATAACGATATCCGCCACGAGCCTCAATATTCATCGGACCACATACATCGGTATGTATGATTTCCAACAAATCTGTTGCTCTCTCCATAGTACCGGAGAACGGTGTTTTAGTCATCTTGCCCATGAGGCACGGTTCGCAAGTACCAAGTGATTCATAATCAAGTGGTTCCAAAAGTCCATCAGTATGGAGTTTCTTCATGCGCTTTACACCGATATGACCTAAACGACAGTGCCACAAATAAGTTGCACTTTCATTATCAACTCTACATCTTTTGGCTTCAACATTATGAATATGTGTATTACTACTATCGAGATTCAATAAAAATAGACCACTCTTCAAGGGTGCATGACCATAAAAGATATTACTCATATAAATAGAACAACCATTATTCTCTGATTTAAATGAATAACCGTCTCGCATTAAACAAGATCCAGATATAATGTTCATGCTCAACGCTGGCACCAAATAACAATTATTTAGGTCTAATATTAATCCTGAAGGTAGATGTAGAGGTAGCGTGCCGACCGCGATCACATCAACTTTGGAACCGTTTCCCACGCGCATCGTCACCTCGTCCTTAGCCAATCTTCGCTTAATCCGTAGCCCCTGTTTCGAGTTGCAAATATTAGCAACAGAACCAGTATCAAATACCCAGGTGCTACTGCGATCATTAGTAAGGTACACATCAATAACATGTATATCACATATACCTTTGTTCATCTTGCCATCCTTCTTATCCGCCAAATACTTGGGGCAGTTCCGCTTCCAGTGACCAGTCTGCTTGCAGTAGAAGCACTCAGTTTCAGGCTTAGGTCCAGACTTGGGTTTCTTCTCTTGAGCAGCAACTTGCTTGCCGTTCTTTTTGAAGTTCCCCTTCTTCTTCCCTTTGCCCTTTTTCTTGAAACTAGTGGTTTTGTTAACCATCAACACTTGATGCTCCTTTTTGATTTCTACCTCCGCAGCTTTCAGCATTGCGAAGAGCTCGGGAATAGTCTTGTTCATCCCTTGCATATTATAGTTCATCACGAAGCTCTTGTAGCTTGGTGGCAGTGATTGGAGAATTCTGTCAATGACGCAATCATCTGGAAGATTAACTCCCAATTGAATCAAGTGATTATTATACCCAGACATTTTGAGTATATGCTCACTGACAGAACTGTTCTCCTCCATCTTGCAGCTATAGAACTTATTGGAGACTTCATATCTCTCAATCCGGGCATTTGCTTGAAATATCAACTTCAACTCCTGGAACATCTCATATGCTCCATGACGTTCAAAACATCGTTGAAGTCCCGATTCTAAGCCGTAAAGCATGGCACACTGAACTATCGAGTAGTCATCAGCTTTGCTCTGCCAGACGTTCATAACATCTGGTGTTGCTCCAGCAGCAGGCCTGGCACCCAGCGGTGCTTCCAGGACGTAATTCTTCTGTGCAGCAATGAGGATAATCCTCAAGTTACGGACCCAGTCCGTGTAATTGCTACCATCATCTTTCAACTTTGCTTTCTCAAGGAACGCATTAAAATTCAACGGAACAACAGCACGAGCCATCTATCTACAATCAACATAAACAAGCAAGATACTATCAGGTACTAAGTTCATGATAAATTTAAGTTCAATTAATCATATTACTGAAGAACTCCCACTTAGATAGACATCCCTCTAATCCTCTAAGTGATGACGTGATCCAAATCAACTAAACCATGTCCGATCATCACGTGAGATGGAGTAGTTTCATCGGTGAACATCATTATGTTGATCATATCTACTATATGATTCACGCTCGACCTTTCGGTCTCCGTGTTCCGAGGCCATATCTGTATATGCTTGGCTCGTCAAGTATAACCTGAGTATTCCGCGTGTGCAACTGTTTTGCACCCGTTGTATTTGAACGTAGAGCCTATCACACCCGATCATCACGTGGTGTCTCAACACGAAGAACTTTCGCAACGGTGCATACTCAGGGAGAACACTTCTTGATAATTTAGTGAGAGATCATCTTATAATGCTACCGTCAATCAAAGCAAGATAAGATGCATAAAAAGATAAACATCACATGCAATCAATATAAGTGATATGATATGGCCATCATCATCTTGTGCTTGTGATCTCCATCTCCGAAGCACCGTCATGATCACCAACGTCACCGGCGCGGCACCTTGATCTCCATCGTAGCATCGTTGTCGTCTTGCCAATCTTATGCTTCCACAACTATCATTACCGTTTAGTAATAAAGTAAAGCATTACATCGCGATTGCATTACATACAATAAAGCGACAACCATATGGCTCCTGCCAGTTGCCGATAACTTGGTTACAAAACATGATCATCTCATACAATAAAATTCAGCATCATGCCTTGACCATATCACATCACAACATGCCCTGCAAAAACAAGTTAGACGTCCTCTACTTTGTTGTTGCAAGTTTTACGTGGCTTCTGCGGGCTTAAGTAAGAACCAATCTCACCTATGCATCAAAACCACAACGATAGTTTGTCAAATAGACTCCGTTTTAACCTTCGCAAGGACCGGGCGTAGCCATACTTGGTTCAACTAAAGTTGGAGAGACAGTCACCCGCAAGCCACCTGTGTGCAAAGCACGTCGGGAGAACCGGTCTCGCGTAAGCGTACGCATAATGTTGGTCCGGATCGTCTCGTCCAACAATACCACTGAACCAAAGTATGACATGCTGGTAGGCAGTATGACTTGTATCGTCCACAACTCACTTGTGTTCTACTCGTGCATATAACATCAACATAAATAACCAGGCTCTGATACCACTGTTGGGTTTCGTAGTAATTTCAAAAAAATTCCTACGCACATGCAAGATCATGTGATGCATAGCAACAAGGGGGAGAGTGTTGTCTACGTACCCAACGCAGACCGACTGCGGAAGCGATGACACGACGTAGAGGAAGTAGTCATACGTCTTCACGATCCAACCGATCAAGCACCGAAACTACGACACCTCCGAGTTCGAGCACACGTTCAGCTCGATGACGATCCCCGGACTCCGATCCAGCAAAGTGTCGGGGAAGAGTTCCGTCAGCACGACGGCGTGGTGACGATCTTGATGTACTACAGCAGCAGGGCTTCGCCTAAACTCCACTACAGTATTATCGAGGTATATGGTTGCAGGGGGCACCGCACACGGCTAAGGAATAGATCACGTGGATCAACTTGTGTGTCTAGAGGTGTCCCCTGCCTCCGTATATAAAGGAGTAGAGGGGGGAGGCTGGCCGGCCAAGGAGGGAGGCGCAGGAGGAGTCCTACTCCTTCCGGGAGTAGGACTCCCCTCCAATCCTATTCCAACTAGGATTCCCCAAAGGGGGAAAGAGGGAGAGGGGGCCGGCCACCTTCTCCTAGTCCTAATAGGACTAGGGGAGGGGGAAGTGGCGCAGCCACCTTGGGCTGCCCCTTTCTCCTTTCCACTAAGGCCCATGAAGGCCCATATGGCTCCCGGGGGGTTCCGGCAACCTCCCGGTAACCCGGTAAAATCCCGATTTCACCCGGAACACTTCCGATGTCCAAACATAGGCTTCCAATATATCAATCTTTACGTCTCGACCATTTCGAGACTCCTCGTCATGTCCGTGATCACATCCGGGACTCCGAACAACCTTCGGTACATCAAAATGCATAAACTCATAATATAACTGTCATCGTAACCTTAAGCGTGCGGACCCTACGGGTTCGAGAACAATGTAGACATGACCGAGACATGTCTCCGGTCAATAACCAATAGCGGGACCTGGATGCCCATATTGGCTCCTACATATTCTACGAAGATCTTTATCGGTCAGACCGCATAACAACATACGTTGTTCCCTTTGTCATCGGTATGTTACTTGCCCGAGATTCGATCATCGGTATCCAATACCTAGTTCAATCTCGTTATCGGCAAGTCTCTTTACTCGTTCCGTAATACATCATCTCACAACTAACATATTAGTTGTAATGCTTGCAAGGCTTATGTGATGTGTATTACCGAGAGGGCCCAGAGATACCTCTCCGACAATCGGAGTGACAAATCCTAATCTCGAAATACGCCAACCCAACATCTACCTTTGGAGACACCTGTAATGCTCCTTTATAATCACCCAGTTACGTTGTGACGTTTGGTAGCACCCAAAGTGTTCCTCCGGGAAACGGGAGTTGCATAATCTCATAGTCATAGGAACATGTATAAGTCATGAAGAAAAGCAATAGCAACATACTAAACGATCGGGTGCTAAGCTAATGGAATGGGTCATGTCAATCAGATCATTCAACTAATGATGTGACCTCGTTAATCATATAACAACTTATTGTTCATGGTTAGGAAACATAACCATCTTTGATTAACGAGCTAGTCAAGTAGAGGCATACTAGTGACACTTTGTTTGTCTATGTATTCACACATGTATTACGTTTCCGGTTAATACAATTCTAGCATGAATAATAAACATTTATCATGATTATAAGGAAATAAATAATAACTTTATTATTGCCTCTAGGGCATATTTCCTTCAGGTTCGTCATGGTCAAGTAACATGACTTCGAGAACAGGATTACCGTACCACTCTGGTGCAGATCTTACTCTGATTGACCTACGAGGTTTGGTAGTAACTTGATCAGAAGTTTCATGATCATCATCATTAGCTTCCTCACTTACTAGTGTAGGAATTAGTGGAACTGATTTCAGTGATGAACTACTTTCCAATAAGGGAGAAGGTACAATTACCTCGTCAAGTTCTACTTTCCTCCCACTCACTTCTTTTGAGAGAAACTCCTTTTCTAGAAAGGATCCATTCTTAGCAACAAATATCTTGCCTTTGGATCTGTGATAGAAGGTGTACCCAACAGTCTCCTTTGGGCATCCTATGAAGACACATTTCTCCGATTTGGGTTTTAGCTTATCAGGTTGATGAAGCTTCTTCACATACGCATCGCAACCCCAAACTTCAAGAAATGACAACTTGGGTTTCTTGCCAAACCATAGTTCATAAGGTGTCATCTCAACGGATTTAGATGGTGCCCTATTTAACGTGAATGCAGCCGTCTCTAAAGCATAACCCCAAAATGATAGCGGTAAATCAGTGATCGACATCATAGATCGCACCATATCTAATAAAGTGCGGTTACGACATTCGGACACACCATTACATTGTGGTGTTCCAGGTGGCGTGAGTTGCAAAACTATTCCGCATTGTTTCAAATGAAGTGCAAACTCATAACTCAAATATTCACCTCCACGATCAGATCATAGAAACTTAATTTTCTTGTTACAATGATTTTCCACTTCACTCTGAAATTCTTTGAACTTTTCAAATGTTTCAGACTTATGTTTCATTAAGTAGATATACCCATATCTGCTCAGATCATCTGTGAAGGTGAGAAAATAACGATATCCACCGCGAGCTGCAATGTTCATTGGACCACATACATCAGCATGTATGATTTCCAATAACTCTGTTGCTCGCTCCATTGTTCTGGAGAACGGAGTTTTAGTCATCTTGCCCATGAGGCATGGTTCGAAAGTACCAAGTGATTCCAGAAGTCCATCAGAATGGAGTTTCTTCATGCGCTTTACACCAATATGACCTAAACGGCAGTGCCACAAATAAGTTGCACTATCATTATCAGTCTGCATCTTTTGGCTTCAATACTATGAACATGTGTATCACTACTATCAATATTTAGTAAAAATAGACCACTCATCAAGGGTGAATGACCATAAAATATATTACTCATATAAATAGAAAAACCATTATTCTCTAATTTAAATGAATAACCATCTCGCATCAAACAAGATCCAGATATAATGTTCATGCTCAACGCTGGCACCAAATAACAATTATTTAGGTCTAAAACTAATCCTGAAGGTAGATGTAGAGGTAGCGTGCCGACTGCGATCACATCGACTTTGGAACCATTTCCCATGCGCATCAGCACCTCGTCCTTAGCCAATCTTCGCTTAATCCGTAGCCCCTGTTTTGAGTTGCAAATGTTAGCAACTGAACCAGTATCAAATACCCAGGCACTACTGCGAGCATTAGTAAGGTACACATCAATAACATGTATATCAAATATACCTTTCAATTTGCCATCCTTCTTCTCCGCCAAATACTTGGGGCACTTCCGCTTCCAGTGACCAGTTCCTTTGCAGTAGAAGCACTCAGTCTCAGGCTTAGGTCCAGACTTGGGTTTCTTCACTTGAGTAGCAACTGGCGTGCTGTTCTTCTTGAAGTTCCCCTTTTTCCCTTTACCCTTTTTCTTGAAACTAGTGGTCTTGTTAACCATCAACACTTGATGCTCCTTCTTGATTTCTACCTCCGCAGCCTTTAGCATTGCGAAGAGCTCAGGAATCATTTTATCCATCCCTTGCATATTATAGTTCATCACGAAGCTCTTGTAGCTTGGTGGCAGTGATTGAAGAACTCTGTCAATGACACTATCATCAGGAAGATTAACTCCCAGTTGAGTCAAGTGGTTGTGGTACCCAGACATTATGAGTATATGTTCACTGACAGAACTATTCTCCTCCATCTTGCAGTTGTAGAACTTATTGGAGACTTCATATCTCTCAATCCGGGCATTTGATTGAAATATTAACTTCAACTACTAGAACATCTCATATGCTCCATGACGTTCAAAACGTCGTTGAAGTCCCGGTTCTAAGCCATAAAGCATGGCACACTGAACTATCGAGTAGTCCTCAGGTTTGCTCTGCTAGGTGTTCACAACATCTGGCGTTGCTCTTGCAGCAGGTTTGTCACCTAGCGGTGCTTCCAGGACGTAATTCTTCTATGCAGCAATGAGGATAATCCTCAAGTTACGGACCCAGTCCGTGTAGTTGCTACCATCATCTTTCAACTTAGCTTTCTCTAGGAACGCATTAAAATTTAACGGAACAACAGCACGGGCCATCTATCTACAACAACATAGACATGCAAAATACTATCAGGTACTAAGTTCATGATAAATTAAAGTTCAATTAATCAAATTACTTGAAAACTCCCACTTAGATAGACATCCCTCTAATAATCTAAGTGATCACGTGATCCATATCAACTAAACCATGTCCGATCATCACGTGAGACGGAGTAGTTTTCAATGGTGAACATCGCTATGTTGATCATATCTACTATATGATTCACGCTCGACCTTTCGGTCTCAGTGTTCCAAGGCCATATCTGCATATGCTAGGCTCGTCAAGTTTAACCCGAGTATTTCGCATGTGCAAAAATGGCTTGCACCCGTTGTATGTGAACGTAGAGCTTATCACACCCGATCATCATGTGGTGTCTCGGCACGACGAACTGTAGCAACGGTGCATACTCAGGGAGAACACCTATACCTTGAAATTTGGTGAGAGATCATCTTATAATGCTACCGTCGAACTAAGCAGAATAAGATGCATAAAGGATAAACATCACATGCAATCAATATAAGTGATATGATATGGCCATCATCATCTTGTGCCTTTGATCTCCATCTCCAAAGCACCGTCATGATCACCATTGTCATCGGCTTGACACCTTGATCTCCATCGAAGTATTATTGTTGTCTCGCCAACTATTGCTTCCACGACTATCGCTACCGCTTAGTGATAAAGTAAAGCAATTACATGGCGATTGCATTTCATACAATAAAGCGACAACCATATGGCTCCTGCCAGTTGCCATAACTATTTTACAAAACATGATCATCTCATACAATAAAATTTAGCATCATGTCTTAACCATATCACATCACAACATGCCCTGCAAAAACAAGTTAGACGTCCTCTACTTTGTTGTTGCAAGTTTTACGTGGCTGCTACGGGCTGAGCAAGAACCATTCTTACCTACGCATCAAAAACCACAACACGGTATAGTGATTGCTTTTTAATCTTCAGAAAGAACCCTGTTCACTGAATCTGATTCAACTAAAGTTGGAGAAACTGACACCCACCAACCACCTATGTGCGAAGCACGTCGGTAGAACCAGTCTCGCGTAAGCATACGCGTAATGTCGATCTGGGCCGCTTCATCCAACAATACCGCCAAATCAAGAAACAACTAGTGACGGCAAGCAATATGTATATACCCACGCCACAACTCCTTTGTGTTCTACTCATGCATATAACATCTATGCATAAACCTGGCTCTGATACCACTGTTGGGGAACACAGTAATTTCAAAAAAAATCCTACGCACACGCAAGATCATGGTGATGCATAGCAACAAGAGGGGAAGAGTGTTGTCCACGTACCCTCGTAGATCGTAAGCGGAAGCGTTTTGACAATGTGGTTGATGTAGTCGTATGTATCCCTCGCGTGGGTCTCCACTCTATGCTCGCCGAACTCCATTGGAGCGCCGCCGGACATCCCCTCTCTATGTGTCGTCATGGGTGTGCTTGTTGTGTTGCGGGGCGCGATCGAAAGGTTGAAGAGACTAAGGTTATAATGGCCGCGGGAATTAAAGGGGAAGCCGGATGGCCAGTAATATAAGCAGGCCCTAATGGCAGTTCTAATTTGCAGCACGTAACTCCATCGTGCCACACGTAACTGCATCGCGTGGCAACACGCGCGGTGCAACCGCATGCATATGAGCCCCCCGACGTGATCGTGCGCACGCCAAACCGCTGGCAGAGCGCGCGCGGAGGGACGCGAGCAGAGAACTCTGCGGTCGCCTGAAGGAAAAGCTGTCCACAAGCAGAGCGCGCCAACGGACACGACCGAGCGTGCCGCGGAGCCTAACGGCGAGCACAGCGCACTGCGGCGCCTAACAGCGAGCAAAGCTGGCCGAGGGACGCGAGCAGAGGATGACACAGTGATACGTGGCAAATAAGACAAACTGTGCAAGCGATGTCAGAGACATCAAGCACGAATCAAATTAGAGTTGCGTGTGCGATACGTGGCAGACTGTTGACACATCAGAGCTGTTTGTGATGGAATAAGCCGTGTGTGTTGCGGGCAAACGCTTACTGGTTTATAACCTTAAATTTAACCAAAAAAGTGTTAATGCATGTTACAAAAATTGTATAGCTAGAAACTATGTTCAAATACGACTCCAATGATATAATGTATGCAGACATGCATTCGTATTTTATTAGTTAATAAATCCTACTTATAAACCAGGACGGGGGTATAGTAGGTAATTAAATCGCAAACGTTTTTTTATTAACTGTATGTGTATGTGTCCTCTCGTCCTCCTCACGCACGTCTTTGTTGGGGAACGCAGTAATTTCAAAAAAAATCCTACACACAAGCAAGATCATGGTGATGCATAGCAACGAGAGGGGAAGATTGTTGTCCACGTACCCTCGTAGACCATAAGCGGAAGCGCTATGACAACGCGGTTGATGTAGTCGTACGTCTTCACGATCGACCGATCCTAGTACCAAAAGTACGGCACTGCTACCTCTTGAGCTTGCGTTGGATTTCCCCGAAGAGGAAAGGATGATGCAGCAGAGTAGCATAAGTATTTCCCTCGGTTTTTGAGAACCAAGGTATCAATCCAGTAGGAGGCCATGCTCAAGTCCCTCGTACCTGCACAAAACGATAGCTACTCGCAACCAACGCGATAAGGGGTTTTCAATCCCTTCACGGTCACTTACGAGAGTGAGATCTGATAGATATAATTTTTTTGGTATTTTTGATATAGAGATGCAAAGTGAAAAGTAAAAGGCAAAGTAAAAAAAGCAAAGCAAGATTAAAGTGATGGAGATTAATATGATGAGAATAGACCTGGGGGGCATAGGTTTCACTAGTGGCTTCTCTCAAGAGCATAAGTATTCTACGGTGGGTGAACAAATTACTGTTGAGCAATTGACAAAATTGAGCATAGTTATGAGAATATCTAGGCATGATCATGTATATAGGCATCATGTTCGTGACAAGTAGACCGAAACGATTCTGCATCTACTACTATTACTCCACTCATCGACCACTATCCAGCATGCATCTAGAGTATTAAGTTAAAAACAGAGTAACGCTTTAAGCAAGATGACATGATGTAGAGAGATAAATTCATGCAATATGAAATAAACCCCATCTTGTTATCCTCGATGGCAACAATGCAATACGTGCCTTGCTGCCCCTTCTGTCACTGGGAAAGGACACCGCAAGATCGAACCCAAAGCTAAGCACTTCTCCCATGGCAAGAACTACCAATCTAGTTGGCCAAACCAAACGGATAATTCGAAGAGACTTGCAAAGATAACCAATCATACATAAAAGAATTCAGAGAAGATTCAAATATTATTCATAGATAGACTCGATCATAAACCCACAATTCATCGGTCTCAACAAACACACCGCAAAAAGAAGAAGATTGCATCGAATAGATCTCCACAAGACAGGGGGAGAACTTTGTATTGAGATCCAAAAGGAGAGAAGAAGCCATCTAGCTACTAACTATGGACCCAAAGGTCTGAGGTAAACTACTCACACTTCATCGGAGAGGCTATGGTGATGTAGAAGCCCTCCGTGATGACGGCCCTCTCCGGCAGAGCTCCGAAACAGGCCCCAAGATGGGATCTCGTGGATACAGAAAGTTGCGGCGGTGGAATTAGGTTTTTGGCTCCTGTTCTGATTGTTTGGGGGTACGTAGGTATATATAGGAGGAAGGAGTACGTCAGTGGAGCACCGAGGGGCCCACGAGGTAGGGGGCCCGCCCTAGGGGGGCGCCCCCACCCTCGTGACCGCCTCTTTGACTCCTTGGAGTAGGGTCCAAGTCTCCTGGATCACGTTCGGTGAGAAAATCACATTCCCAAAGGTTTTATTCCGTTTGGACTCCTTTTGATATTCTGTTTCTCCGAAATACTGAAATAGGCAAAAACAGCAATTCCGGGCTGGGCCTCCGGTTAATAGGTTGGTCCCAAAAATAATATAAAAGTGGAAAATAAAGCCCAATATAGTCCAAAACAGTAGATAATATAGCATGGAGCAATCAAAAATTATAGATACATTGGAGATGTATCAGGCATCCCCAAGCTTAATTCCTGCTCGTCCTCGAGTAGGTAAATGATAAAAAAGAGAATTTTTGATGTGGAGTGCTACTTGGCATAATTTCAATGCAAATCTTCTAAATTGTGATATGAATATTCAGATTAAAAAGATTCAAGAAAAAAGTTTATATTGTCATAAAAATAATAATACTTCAAGCATACTAACAAAGCAATTATGTCTTCTCAAAATATCATGGCCAAAGAAAGTTAACCCTACAAAATCATATAGTCTGGCTATGCTCTATCTTCACCACACAAAGTATTTAAATCATGCACAACCCCGATGACAAGCCAAGCAATTGTTTCATACTCTAACTTTTTCAAACTTTTTCAATCTTCACGCAATACATGAGCGTGAGCCATGGATATAGCACTATAGGTGGAATAGAATGGTGGTTGTGGAGAAGACAAAAAGGAGAAGATAGTCTCACATCAACTAGGCGTATCAACGGGCTATGGAGATGCCCATCAATAGATATCAATGTGAGTGAGTAGGGATTGCCATGCAACGGATGCACTAGAGCTATAAGTATATGAAAGCTCAAAAAGAAACTAAGTGGGCGTGCATCCAACTTGCTTGCTCATGAAGACCAAGGGCAATTTGAGGAAGCCCATCATTGGAATATACAAGCCAAGTTCTATAATGAAAGATTCCCACTAGTATATGAAAGTGATAACGAGAGACTCTCTATCGTGAAGATTATGGTGCTACTTTGAAGCACAAGTGTGGTAAAAGGATAGTAACATTTTCCCTTATCTCTTTTTCTCTCATTTTTTTATTTGGGCCTTTTCTCTTTTTTTGTCCTCTTTTCTTTCTCTGTTTATTTGGGCTTCTTTGGCCTCTTTTATTTATTTTTCGTCCGGAGTCTCATACCGACTTATGGGGGAATCATAGTCTCCATCATTCTTTGCTCACTTGGGATAATGCTCTAAAATGATGATCATAACACTTTTATTTTTCTTACAACTCAACAATTACAACTCGATACTTAGAACAAAATATGACTATATGAATGCCTCCGACGGTGTACCGAGATATGCAATATGACAATGATGAGTGTCATGATAAACGGAACGGTGGAAAGTTGCATGGCAATATATCTCGGAATGGATATGGAAATGCCATAATAGGTAGGTATGGTGGCTGTTTTTAGGAAGGTATATGGTGGGTGTATGATACCGGCGAAAGGTGCGCGGTATTAGAGAGGCTAGCAAAGGTGGAAGGGTGAGAGTGCGTATAATCCATGGACTCAACATTAGTCATAAAGCACTCATATACTTATTGCAAAAATCTAGAAGTTATCAAAGCAAAGTATTACCCGCATGCTCCTAGGGGGATAGATTGGTAGGAAAAGACCATCGCTCGTCCCCGACCGCCACTCATAAGGAAGACAATCAATAAATAAATCATGCTCCGACTTCATCACATAACGGTTCACCATACGTGCATTCTACGGGGATCACAAACTTTAACACAAGTATTCTTTAAATTCAAAACTACTCAACTAGCATGACTCTAATATTATCACCTCCATATCTCAAAACAATTATCATGCTTCATTCTTTTCTTGGTATTCAACACACTCAAAAGAAAGTTTCACAAATCTTGAATACCAAGCATATTATTATTAGGCAAATTACCATGCTATTAAGAGACTCTCAAAATAATTTAAGTGAAGCATGAGAGATCAATAGTTTCTTTAAAACAAATCCACCACCGTGCTCTAAAAGATCTAAGTGAAGCACATAGAGCAAAATTATAACGCTCAAAAGATATAAGTGAAGCACATAGAGCAAAACTACATAGCTCAAAAGATTTAAGTGAAGCACATAGAGTATTCTATCAAATTTTAATTCATGTATGGATCTCTCAAAAGATGTGTAAAGCAAGGATGATTGTGGCATACTAAAACACAAAGACACAAATAATATAAGACGCTCCAAGCAAAACACATATCATATCAGTGAATAAAAATATAGCTCGAAGTAAATTACCGATGGAAGTGGACGAAAGAGGGGATGCCTTCCGGGGCATCCCCAAGCTTTGAATTTTTTATGTCCTTGGATTATCTTGGGGTTGCCATGGGCATAACCAAGCTTAGGCTCTTGCCACTCCTTGTTCCATAATCCATCAAAAGAATTCACCCAAAACTTGAAAACTTCACAACACAAAACTTAAAGTAAAAAACTCGTGAGCTCCGTTAGCGAAAGAAAAAAAACCACTTCAAGGTACTGTAATGAACTCATTCTTTATTTATATTGGTGTTAAACCTACTGTATTCCAACTTCTCTATGGATTATAAACTATTTTACTAGCCAAAGATTCATCAAAATAAGCAAACAACACACGAAAAACAGAATCTGTCAAAAACAGAACAGTATGTAGTAATCTGTATCTAGCGCAATATATGGAACCCCAAAAATTCTAAAATAAATTTATGGACGTGAGGGATTTATCTATTAATCATATGCAAAAAGAATTAACTAAATATCACTCTTCAAATAAAAATTACAGCAGTTCTCGTGAGCACTAAAGTTTCTGTTTTTTTACAGCAAGTTCAACAAGACTTTCCCCAAGTCTTCCCAACAGTTCTACTTGGCACAGACACTAATTAAACACAAAAAACACAACCAAAAAAGAGTCTAAATAAATTATTTATTACTAAACAGGAGAAAAAATCAAGGAATAAAAATAAAATTGGGTTACCTTCCAACAAGCGCTATCGTTTAACGCCCCTAGCTAGGCATAAAAGCGAGGATAGATCTAGGTATTGCCATCTTTGGTAGGCAATCCATAAGTGGATATCATGATAGTTTCATATGGCAATTTTATTTTCTTTCTAGGAAAGTGTTCCATGCCCTTTTTTAATGGAAATTGAAATCTAATATTCCCTTCCTTCATATCAATAATCGCACCAACCGTTCTAAGAAAAGGTCTACCAAGAATAATAGGGAAAGAAGGATTGCAATCTATATCAAGAACAATGAAACCTACGGGCACATAATTCCTATTTGCAAAAATAATAACATCATTAATCCTTCCCATAGGTTTCTTAATAGTAGAATCCGCAAGATGCAAGTTTAGAGAGCAATCATCAAAATTACGGAAATCTAGCAAATCACACAAAGTCTTGGGAATAGTAGAGACACTAGCACCCAAATCACACAAAGCATAAAACTCATGATCTTTAATTTTAATTTTAATAGTTGGTTCCCACTCATAATAGAGTTTTCTAGGGATAGAAACTTTCAAATCAAGTTTTTCTTCATAAGATTGCATCAAGGCATCAACAATATGTTCGGTGAAGGCTTTCTTTTGACTATAAGCATGTGGGGAATTTAGCACGGATTGCAACAAGGAAATACGATCACTTAAAGAGCAACTTTCATAATTAAATTCCTTGAAATCCAACATAGTGGGTTTAGCAACATCTAGATTTTTATTTCTTTCAATCCCACTTTCATCAATTTCATCATAAAGATCTAAATACTCCGAATTTTTAGAACGCCATCTAGGTAAAGGAAGATCATATTCAGTTTCATCAAGATTCATATTGGAAAACAAAGATTTAATAGGATACATCACTAACTTTTAGATCTTCATCTTGATTTTCATAGGAATTGGAAGAACATGCTTTAATAAAGGCATCTTTGGAAGCACGCATCCTAGCGGTTCTTTCCTTGCACTCATCAATGGATATTCTCATGGCTTTGAGAGACTCATTGATATCATGCTTAGGAGGAATAGATCTAAGCTTTAAAGAATCAACTTCAAGAGAAATTCTATCAACGTTCCTAGCCAAATCATCAACTTTAAGCAATTTCTCTTCAAGCAAAGCATGAAAATTCTTTTGTGAATTCATAAACTCTTTAACACTATTCTCAAATTCAGAGGGCATCTTATTATAATTTCCATAAGAGTTGTTGTAGGAATTCCCATAATTATTAGAAGGATTACTAGGATATGGCCTAGGATTAAAATTCCCTCTATAAGCGTTGTTACCAAAATTATTCCTACCAACAAAATTCACATCCATAGATTCATTGTTATTCTCAATCAAAGTAGACAAAGGCATATCATTAGGATCAGAAGAAACACTCTTATTAGCAAATAATTTCATAAGTTCATCCATCTTTCCACTCAAAACATTGATTTCTTCTATCGCATGCACTTTTTTATTAGAAGATCTTTCAGTATGCCATTGAGAATAATTAACCATAATATTATCTAGGAGTTTAGTAGCATCTCCTAAAGTGACTTCCATAAAAGTGCCTCCCGCGGCCGAATCTAAAAGATTTCTAGAAGCAAAATTCAATCCGGCATAAAATTTTTGTATAATCCTCCACAAATTCAAACCATGAGTAGGGCAATTACGTATCATTAATTTCATTCTCTCCCAAGCTTGTGCAACATGTTCATGATCAAGTTGCTTAAAGTTCATAATATCGTTTCTAAGAGAGATGATCTTAGCGGGAGGGAAATACTTAGAGATAAAAGCATCTTTGCACTTGTTCCAAGAATCAATACTATTTTTAGGCAAAGACGAAAACCAAGCTTTAGCACGATCTCTAAGCAAAAAAGGAAATAGCTTCAATTTAACGACATCATTATCGACATCTTTTTTCTTTTGCATATCACATAAATCAACGAAGCTATTCAGATGAGTAGCGGCATCTTCACTAGGAAGGCCGGCGAATTGATCTTTCATAACAAGATTCAACAAAGCAGTATTGATTTCACAAGATTCAGTATTGGCAAGAGGAGCAATCGGAGTGCTAAGGAAATCATTATTATTGGTATTGGTGAGGTCACACAATTTGGTAGTATCTTGAGCCATCGCGACAAACAAGCAAACTAGCACACGAGCAAACAAGAGCAAACAGGCAAAAGAGGCAAATAGAGAGGGAGGATAGAGAGAGAGAGGGCGAATAAAACGGCAAGGGTGAAGTGGGGGAGAGGAAAACGAGAGGCAAATGGCAAATAATGTAATGCGAGAGATAGGGATTGTGATGGGTACTTGGTATGTTGACTTTTGCGTAGACTCCCCAGCAACGGCGCCAGAATTCTTCTTGCTACCTCTTGAGCTTGTGTTGGATTTCCCCGAAGAGGAAAGGATGATGCAGCAGAGTAGCGTAAGTATTTCCCTTAGTTTTTGAGAACCAAGGTATCAATCCAGTAGGAGGCCACGCTCAAGTCCCTCGTACCTGCACAAAACGATAGCTACTCGCAACCAACGCGATTAGGGGTTGTCAATCCCTTCACGGTCACTTACGAGAGTGAGATCTGATAGATATAATATTTTTGGTATTTTTGATATAGAGATGCAAAGTGAAAAGTAAAAGGAAAAGTAAAAAAGCAAAGAAAGATTAAAGTGATGGAGATTAATATGATGAGAATAGACCTGGGGGCCATAGGTTTCACTAGTGGCTTCTCTCAAGAGCATAAGTATTCTACGGTGGGTGAACAAATTACTATTGAGCAATTAACAGAATTGAGCATAGTTATGAGAATATCTAGGCATGATCATGTATATAGGCATCACGTCCGTGACAAGTAGACTGAAACGATTATGCATCTACTACTATTACTCCACTCATTGACCGCTATCCAGCATGAGTATTAAGTTAAAAATAGAGTAACGCTTTAAGCAAGATGACATGATATAGAGAGATAAATTCATGCAATATGAAATAAACCCCATCTTGTTATCCTCGATGGCAACGATGCAATATGTGCCTTGCCACCCCTTCTGTCACTGGGAAAGGACACCGCAAGATCGAACCCAAAGCTAAGCACTTCTCCCATGGCAAGAACTACCAATCTAGTTGGCCAAACCAAACGGATAATTCGAAGAGACTTGCAAAGATAACCAATCATACATAAAAGAATTCAGAGAAGATTCAAATATTATTCATAGATAGACTTGATCATAAACCCACAATTCATCGGTCTCAACAAACACACCGCAAAAAGAAGAAGATTACATCAAATAGATCTCCACAAGAGAGGGGGAGAACTTTGTATTGAGATCCAAAAAGAGAGAAGGAGCCATCTAGCTACTAACTATGGACCTGAAGGTGTAAGGTAAACTACTCACACTTCATCGAAGAGGCTATGGTGATGTAGAAGCCCTCCGTGATGATGGCCCTCTCCGGCGGAGCTCCAGAACAGGCCCCAAGATGGGATCTCGTGGATACAGAAAGTTGCGGCGGTGGAATTAGGTTTTTGGCTCCTGTTCTGATCGTTTGGGGGTACGTAGGTATATATAGGAGGAAGGAGTACGTCGGTGGAGCACCGAGGGGCCCACGAGGCAGGGGGCGCGCCCTAGGGGGGCGCCCCCACCCTCGTGACCGCCTCTTTGACTCCTTGGAGTAGGATCCAAGTCTCCTGGGTCACGTTCGGTGAGAAAATCACGTTCCCGAAGGTTTTATTCCGTTTGGACTCCGTATGATATTTTGTTTCTCCGCAATACTGAAATAGGCAAAAAACAGCAATTCTGGGCTGGGCCTCCGGTTAATAGGTTAGTCCCAAAAATAATATAAAAGTGGAAAATAAAGCCCAATATAGTCCAAAACAGTAGATAATATAGCTTGGAGCAATCAAAAATTATAGATACGTTGGAGACGTATCAGGCACCTCCGCGATATGCACACGTTCGGCTCGGTGACGTCCCACGAACTCACGATCCGGTAGAGTGTCGAGGGAGAGCTTCGTCAGCACGACGGTGTGATGACGACGATGATGATGCTATCGAAACTGGGCTTCGCCTAAGCACCGCTACGATATGACCAAGGTGGATTATGGTGGAGGGGGGCACTGCACACAGCTAAGAGACCAATGATCAACTTGTGTGTCTATGGGGTGCCCCCTCCCCCGTATATAGCAGGAGTGGAGGTGGGGGAGGGCCGGCCCTCTACTATGGCGCGCCCTGGGGAGTCCTACTCCCACCGGGAGTAGGATTCTCCCCTTCCATGTAGTAGGAGTAGGAGAGAAGGAAAGGGAATAGAGAAGAGAAGGAAGGAGGGGGTGCCGCCCCTCCCCCCTAGTCCAATTCAGACTAGGCCTTGGGGGGGCGTGCGGCCTGCCCTAGGCAACCCCTCCCTCTCTCCCCTAAAGCTCATTAGGGCCCATGCACTCCCCGGGGAGGGGGGGTTCCGGTAACCCCCGGTACTCCAGTTAATGCCTGAACTTAACCGGAACCATTCCGATGTCCAAACATAGCCGTCCAATATATCGATCTTCATGTCTCGACCATTTCGAGACTCCTCGTCATGTTCATGATCATATCCAGGACTCCGAACAACCTTCGGTACATCAAAACATATGAACTCATAATACCAATCGTCACCGAACGCTAAGCGTGCGGACCCTACAGGTTCGAGAACTATATAGACATGACCGAGACACGTCTCTGGTCAATAACCAATAGCGGAACCTGGATGTTCATATTGGCTCCCACATATTCTACAAAGATCTTTATCGGTCAAACCGCATAACAATATACGTTGTTCCCTTTGTCATCGGTATGTTACTTGCCCGAGATTCGATCGTTGGTATCTCAATACCTAGTTCGATATCGTCACCGGCAAGTGATACGTCCATTTTGCATCATGCTTTTATATCAATATTTATTGCATTATGGGTTGTTATTACACATTATGTCACAATACTTATGCCTATTCTCTCTTATTTTACAAGGTTTACATAAAGAGGGAGAATGCCGGCAGCTGGGATTCTGGCTAGAAAAGGAGCAAATCTTAGAGACCTATTCTGCACAGCTCCAAAAGTCCTGAAACTTCACGGATGATGTTTTCCAAATATATAAAAAACATTGAGCGCAAGAACTTCACCAGGGGGGCCACACCCTGCCCACGAGGGTGGGAGCGCGCCCCCTACCTCGTGGGCCCCCTGGTGGCCCTCCGGTGACCATCTTCTGCTATATGGACTCTTTTGATGGGAAAATAATCATAAGCCATCTTCTCGGATGAAACTCCGCCGCCACGAGGCGGAACCTTGGCGGAACCAATCTAGGGTTCTGGCGGGGCTGTTCTGCCGAGGAAACTTCCCTCCCGGAGGGGGAAATCATCGCCATCGTCATCACCAACGCTCCTCTCATCGGGAGAGGGCAATCTCCATCAACATCTTCATCATCACCATCTCATCTCAAAACCCTAGTTCATCTCTTGTATCCAATTCTTGTCTCCAAGTCCAGGATTGGTGCTAGTAGGTTGCTAGTAGTGTTAATTACTCCTTGTAGTTGATGCTAGTTGGTTTAATTGGTGGAAGATCATATGTTCAGATCCTATATGCACATTAATACCCCTCTGATTATGAACATGTTTATGCTTTGTGAGTAGTTACTTTTGTTCCTGAGGACATGGGAGAAGTCTTGCTATTAGTAGTCATGTGAATTTGGTATTCGTTCGATATTTTGATGAGATGTATGTTGTCTCTCCTCTAGTGGTGTTATGTGAACGTCGACTACATTACACTTCACCATTATTTGGGCCTAGAGGAAGGCATTGGGAAGTAATAAGTAGATGATGGGTTGCTAGAGTGACAGAAGCTTAAACCCTAGTTTATGTGTTGCTTCGTAAGGGGCTGATTTGGATCCATATGTTTCATGCTATGGTTAGGTTTACCTTAATAGTTTTGTTGTATTTGCGGATGCTTGCAATAGAGGTTAATCATAAGTGAGATGCTTGTCCAAGTAAGGGCAGCACCCAAGCACCGGTCCACCCACATACCAAATTATCAAAGTACCGAACGTGAATCATATGAACGTGATGAAAACTAGCTTGATGATATTCCCATGTGTCCTCGGGAGCGCTTTACTTCATATAAGAGTTTGTCTAGGCTTGTCCTTTGCTACAAAAAGGATTGGGCCACCTTGCTGCACCTTATTTACTTTTGTCACTTTTTCCTCATTACAAATTATCCTATCACAAAACTATCTGTTACCACTTATTTCAGTACTTGTAGAGAATACCTTGCTGGAAACCGCTTATCATTTCCTTCTGCTCCTCGTTGGGTTTGACACTCTTACTTATCGAAAGGACTACGATAGATCCCCTATACTTGTGGGTCAGTAGCAATTCTCTTTACTCGTTCCATAATGCATCATCCCACAACTAACTCATTATTCACATTGCTTGCAAGGCTTATATTGATGTGCATTACCGAGAGGGCCTAGAGATACCTCTCTGACAATCGGAGTGACAAATCCTAATCTCGATCTATGCCAACTCAACAAACACCATCAGAGACACCTGTAGAACACCTTTATAATCACCCAGTGACGTTGTGACGTTTGGTAGCACACAAAGTGTTCCTCCGGTATTCGGGAGTTGCATGATCTCATAGTCATAGGAACATGTATAAGTTATGAATAAAGCAATAGCAACAAACTAAACAATCATTGTGCTAAGCTAATGGATGGGTCTAGTCAATCACATCATTCTCTAATGATGTGATCCCATTAATCAAATGACAACTCATGTCTATGGTTAGGAAACATAACCATCATTGATTCAACGAGCTAGTCAAGTTGAGGCATACTAGTGACATTCCTACGATCATTGAGAGTTCCTCTGTGTCGTCGCCGTGAGGCTTGATGGCTCCTACGATCATCAATAGCGATGCAGTCCAGGGTGAGACCTTCCTCCCCGGATAGATCTTCGTCTTCGGCGGCTTCGCACTGCGGGCTAATTCACTTGGCCATCTGGAGCAGATCGAAAGCTATGCCCCTGGCCGTCAGGTCAGATTTGGAAGTTTAAACTACACGGCTGACATCCGCGGGGACTGGATCTTCGACGGATTCGAGCCACTGCCGAGCGCGCCGCACTGTCACGACGAGCATGATCTAGCTCTGCCGCCGAACAGTGCCCTGGAGGCCGCACCCGCATCGGCTTCGACCCTTAAGTCGGAGCCAACTGCGCCGATCGAGGATGGGTAGTTGGACGCCGCCTCAGGGGCTGCGATCCCAACGGCGATCGAGCCGAACACCAGCCCCGCACTCCATGAGACTCGTGACCCCAAGGAGCCGGACTCCGAACCCTCCGCGCCCCTGCCGATCGAATCCGACTCGGCGCCGATCATGGAGTTTACTGCTGCGGACATCTTTCAGCACTCGCCTTTCGGCAATATTCTGAAGACACTAAAGTCTCTCTCTTTATCAGGAGAGCCCTGGCCGGACTACGGTCAGCGAGGTTGGGATACGGACGATGAAGAAATTCAAAGCCCACCCACCACCCACTTTGTAGCCACTGTCGCGATTTAACCAACATGCTCGACTTCGACTCTGAAGACATCGACGGTATGGACGCCGATGAAGGAGACGATGAAGAACCAGCGCCTACTGGGCCCTGGAAAGCCACCTCGTCATATGACGTATACATGGTGGACGCACCAAAAGATGACAACGAGGAGCGGAAGGACGCACCGAAGGCTTGTTCCCTCGAGAAGCAGTCAAAGCGGCGACGCAAGCGCCGCCCCAAATCCCGCCTCGACAGAAATAACGATCACACAGACCCAGCGCTGGAGCAGGGCGAACCGCTGCCGGACAATGGCAATCCGGATAATCAAACCGAACAAACAAATTCTATCAAGGATAATAGTCCGGCAGACATAACGCCGGACAGGCACCCGGAGCAGCAGAATGCCCGTAAAAGGCTTGTTGCCACTGCGAGAAGTCTTAAAAAGCAGAAGCAAAGGCTCAAGGCTGTGCAAGACACACTCCAAATCAGATGGAGTAAAATACTCAACACAGCAGCGAGGTACGGCGACAATCGCCCCTCCAAGAGCTACCCAAAGCGGAAGCTGCTGCCTGAATTCGATGAGGAGGCCTCAGACCCCCCACAACCAAATATCAAAGCAGCCACCTGGCCGGATAGACGACCCCTCTACCAACACAAAGCGGCATACAACGCCACTCAAAATACAACACGCGACCCATGCGAGGGCTCGCACCCAAAGGATGGCGCAACAAGATCCATCTATGGACCACGCAAGCGCGCCCCAGCATACAATGCAACACAACAAACATCCGAACAACGCGGTACACCCAGCTACAGGGGTGCCGCACACCCCCTATGTTTCACCGATGAGGTGCTGGATCATGAATTTCCAAAGGGATTCAAACCCATAAACATAGAGGCATACGACGGAACAACAGACCCTGGGGTCTGGATTGAGGACTACATCCTTCATATCCATATGGCTCGAGGAGATGATCTCCACGCCATCAAGTACTTACCCCTCAAACTCAAAGGGCCAGCTCATCACTGGCTTAAAGGCCTCCCAGAAAGCTCCATTGGAAGTTGGGAAGAGCTCGAAGATGCCTTTCGGGCAAATTTTCAAGGGACTTATGTCCGACCTCTGGATGCGGACGATTTGAGTCATATAACTCAACAGCCCGGAGAGTCAGCCCGAAAGCTTTGGAACAGGTTTCTTACTAAAAAGAACCAGATTGTCGACTGTCCGGACGCCGAAGCCTTGGCAGCTTTTAAGCATAGCGTCCGTGACGAATGGCTCGCCAGACACCTCGGCCAAAATAAGCCGAGAACGATGGCCGCATTAACAAACCTCATGACCCGCTTTTGCGCGGGTGAGGATAGCTGGCTAGCCAGATGCAGCACCAGCGACCCCAGTACATCTGAAGTTAGAGATGGAAATGGGAAATCACGGCGCAACAGCAATAACAAACGCCGGAATAAAGAAGACAGCACGAAGGGAACGGCAGTAAACGCCGGATTCAAAAGCTCTCCGCCAGGTCAGCAAAAGCCGCCCTCTAAAGGCACCAGGGATGAATTGTCCAGCCTCAACAAAATTCTGGACCAAGTATGTCAGATCCATAGTACCCCTGGTAAACCAGCTAATCATACCCACAGAGAATGTTGGGTCTTCAAGCAGTTCGGCAAGCTCAACGCCATACACAAGGGGGAGGATACACCAAGTGAAGACGAGGACGAGCCTCCCAAGCAAGACACTGGGGAAAAAAAGAAATTTCCACAAGAAGTCAAAACAGTGAACGTGTTACACGTGATCAAGGGAAAAACAACGCGGAACTCCCAGGAAAATATACCCAAGTGCCTGTCACCGCAAAGTCCTGCCACTGGTCGTCTTAACCGATCACTTTCGACCATCGCGATTACTCAGCAAGCATCCGACATGCAGGATGGGCTGTCCTGGTATTAGACCCAGTAATTGGCGGATATCACTTCACACGAGTCTTGATGGACGGTGGCAGCAGTCTAAACCTAATATATCAGGATACAATCCGCGGGATGGGGTTAGACCCAACAAAAATTAGCCATAGCAATACTACCTTTAAAGGAGTAACGCCAGGCCCAGGGGCTTGTTGTACGGGCTCCCTCCTACTACAAGTTATATTTGGCTCCCCCGATAACTTCCGTCGCGAGCATTTAACCTTCCACATCGCTCCGTTCCAAAGTGGCTATCAAGCACTGCTCGGACGCAAAGCTTTCGCTCGCTTTAATGCAATACCACACTACGCCTCCCTCACACTCAAGATGCCCGGTCCACGTGGCATCATTTCAGTGAAAGGAAATATCAAGCAATCTCTGCGCGCCGAAGAGAGTGCGGCTGCCTTGGCAACTGCACACTAAAGGTGCCCGGACCAGTGAAAGCATCCAATAGGTCGTCAAGACCTCAGACACAACTAATCAAGTCCGGTGCCGCTATTTATACCAAATAAATGGCCACACCCCTATTTGTCAATACAAGGGGCTCAACGCGCGCAGACAAGTGACGATCATCGTGCTACACCCGTCCAGGATATGGCACAACGGAGACACAGGCGCAGACGTGCAGCAGGGACCCGCCCCAAGGATTCTTTTTAGATTAAGACCCTGCGTAAACCTTTTTTACTGTCTCTTGTTGATATATATCCACCGTTGAGAAGGATGCTGACGTCTTGGCATGTGGCCACGCCAGAACAATGCACGTACCTGGACACAAGAGGCTTCTTACAAAGGCCATTATTTAGGCCCGGTTTATACCACAAAGACCGATTACCTTAGGGAGTGTTCGGCGTCGCAAGTTTGGCCCTATATGCATCAGCTCCGAATCATTGTCTTTGGTCAAATGTTGGGTCTGCCCGGCTCCTGTGTTTTGGTGCCTTACGTTCCGATTTACCGGCTAAGGTAGCACCAGGAGAACTACTGCGATTGTGCCCTGGTTCATCCGGACGAGCACCTCAGTGGAGAAAGCCGAAAACTGACTGTCATGATATAGCGTGAGACTGGTCAACCACTCGATGACCTGTTGGAATGTTAGAATTCCTCCGCCTTAACGCAGGGCCATTTTCCGGCCAGGCATGTACGAACCCCGGGATCGGGAGAGTGCGGAGCCACCAGGGGCTATCTAGTAGCCCCACTGTCAAACTCCTATGGCTAAGTGAAAGTGTTAAAGCATTATAGTTCGGTTGCCTCGCTCGCTCCGCTATCACCTCCTTAATAGGACCAAGACGTTGGGTTAAGTGTGAACGCGTGTTTTTTGTCAGCACCTCCGCATTATATGCATGGGGGTCAAAGCCGACGGCTGCAATCTTTCAGGTTATACACATGTATACATAAACGGCCGCCCAGGAGGCATCATATTACTTTCAGGCAAAAGTATAAAAATAGCCTTATAAAAATTTATAAAAGCATTTCGCTTACAATGAGATTACATATCACTCAAACATAATATTTTTTGAGCACTGGGTCTCTATCAAACGAGCACCCTCAAGAACTTCTTCAAAGTAGTGCTCAGCAGCCATTCGACCTATGGTCGAATCCCGCGCTGCAACAGTGGTAGCATCCATCTCCGCCCAGTATGCTTTAACACGGGCAAAGGCCATTCGTGAGCCCTCTATGCACGCCGACCTCTTCACCGCATTAATGTGCGGCACCACGTCAAGGAGCTGCTGCACCAAGCTGAAATAGTTGTTCAGTTTTGGCCTTTCCGGCCATAGCTGATCCACAACAGACCTCATGGCGAGTCCGAACAACCTATTCAGTTCGGCCCATTTGGCTAATTGGTCAGTCAATGAAAGCGGACGCTCGGGAGAATGGAATTGTGTCCAAAACAGCTGGTCCACTTCATGGTCCGTCTGACCCTGGAAGTACTTGGCCGCATGGGCAGCGCTTGCCGCCAAATCCATATACACATCCTCCGAACTCCACAGCCGATCCAGAGAGGCATACCGTGGATCTCCGAACTTCCTCCGCAACATAAAGGATTTCTCGGCTACAATATCCCCGGCTTCCCACAGCTCCTCCTTCTTCGCCCTCATAGCAGAGCGGATGTCTTTTCTCATCGCAGCAGCCTTCTCAAGGTTCGATGCCTTCGCTAGGTTTTCCTTTTCAAGAACCCGGCAACGGTCGGCGGCGACTTTTAATTCTATGGCCATCTTGGCCATCTTATCTTGGCTCTCGCCATGCGCGGCCTTCTCGGTTTTCAACTCTTCGGCCGCCTTCAAAGTAGCCGCATTACTAAACCTTGCTTGTTCCTTGGCTCGGGCAAGTTCTGCCCGCAAGGCTTCAACAGTGGCAGCTCCATCTGCAGTCACAACATATTAAAGATACTGGCATCATGCTGCTCTTACTATGTGGCGTTTACCAGATAATGACACTTACCCTGTGCCTCGTCAAGCCTTTGGTTAACAAGCTTGATGTCGGCGTCTGCTGCATCCAACTGCCGTTTTAAATGGGCAAACCCTCTAGTCTGGCTAGCCACCGGAGCTTCCATCACCTGCACATAGAGGCAGTATGGCTATTACCTGGGAATATGATCCTCTGTTCGTCGTCGTTTCCGACGACAACCAGAGTCTCAGGGGCTACTATCTACACAGGGCACACCTAGCATGTGCAGGACTATCATACATTATTTTACGTACCTCAAAGCCTGTCAGTAGACTCATAAAAGCTTCATGCAATCCGCTTTCGGTGGACGAGATTCTCTCCATCACCGTATTCATCAGCATACGGTGTTCATATGAGATGGCCACTCGCCCCACCAACCCCCTCAGAACATCCGATCACACACCAGACGGTGCCGGACCCTTTTGTCTGCTCTCCTCGGGAGCCAGACACTAGGAGCTTCGGGGGTCAATGGGATTATCTTCTGGCCTCACCGGACTCGGAGAGGCCCTCCGCGATGACACTTAGGCGTCACCCGCTTCCAGAGCGGAGGAGTCCGGAGGAGGCGTTTCGCTCTCCATCATCTCTGGAAGAAGATCCCCCGAAGACGAGCTCATTTGAGAGGGGCTAAGGCCCGAACTGCAAAAATAAATGCGGTGGTTTTTTTCTCAAAAGAAAAAGAGGGCATACCTGTACTATTAAAGTATTTCGGGTCACTTACGACTCGCTGGAGAATTGATCCCCCCACGGACTTTGTGCGGAAAAAGCACCCCCCAAGGTAGGACCCTCTGTGGGAGACTTCTTCTACCGTTTGGAAGCTTCGGCTTCCGAATCCCCGGGCGCAGTCCTTTTCCTCCTCCGGTCGTCTTCCTTCATGGAGACGCTCGCTCCCTCGGTTAGAGTGGGCAGCGTTGGGGGCCCGCGTCCGCCTGTATTATCCTCCCCGGTATCTTCCTTCAAGGGCTCCGGGCAAGGTGCGACCTGGAGCATCTTTTCCAATACCGGATTGTCCAAACCCTCAGGGAGGGGGGCCGAACACCGAATCAACTTCGCCTTTGTTATCCAGTCCTGGTCAAAAAGCAAACTCTCATAAATAACTTCATAACAAATGAGAGATAGTATGTTCGGCCGGAAGATTCCTTACCTGTTCGGCGGCGCGATTACTGCTCAGGCCCACGTCCTCGGTGATTTCCAGACACTCTACCTGAGGTCCAAAGAATGACTTGTACATCTCCTCGTGCGTCAGGCCGAGGAAATTTTGAATGACACGCGGTCCCACGGGATTGAACTCCCACAAGCGAAGGGGCCAGCGTTTGCAAGGCTGGACTTGACGGACCAGCATAACTTGTATTACCGCAACCAAACTAAAATCTCCATTGAAGAGATCTCGAATGCGGCTTTGCAGTATAGGCACGTCCTTGGCTGGACCCCAGCTCAGACCTCTGCTGATCCATGACATTAGTTGTGGTGGAGGGCCCGAGCGGAAAACAAGGGCGGCCGCCCACTTGGCACTTCTAGGAGCCGTGATGTAGAACCACTCCTGTTGCCACAATTCAGACACCTCTGTAATGGAACCTTTGGGCCATGGAGCTCCCGTCATCTTGCGTATTGAGGCACCTCCACACGCTGCATGTCGCCCCTCGATCATCTTTGGCTTTACTTCAAAGGTCTTGAGCCACAGGCCAAAGTGAGGGGTAACCCGGAGGAAGGCCTCACACACGACAATAAATGTCGTGATATGAAGAAAGGAGTCCGGAGCTAGATCATGGAAATCTAGCCCGTAATAAAACATCAAACCCCTGACGAAAGGATCCATAGCAAGGCCTAGACCTCGGAGGAAGTGGGAGACGAACACGACGTTCTCGTTGGGTTCGGGGGAGGGGACGGCCTGCCCTCGGGCGGGCAGCCGATGCACAACCTCGGCGGTCAGATATCTGGCCGCCCTCAACTTTTTGATGTATTCTTCCGTGATGGAGGAAGGCACCCATCGGCCTTGAAGGCTAGATCCGAACATGATTGAAGGTTCGGAGCACCTGACCTAAACCTTGGGTGTTTGAGCTTGAGGTGGGGGAGGATTCGATTGAGAACGGGAGGGAAAAAAGTAAGAGCTTTGTCCCTTTATAAAGAGGGTGAATATCAAGCGTCCTCTCCGTGGCTGTTTGGACTTGCCTATAATCTAGGAGTCCTAGAAGCGGTTGGGTTACCCACGCCCGTATTGATGAGAATCTCAGAATAAGGGGACACGATCTCTGCTTTAACAAGACGTGCCAAGGAAACCGCCTCGCATGACGCGTTGAGGTGGGATAATAAAACAATTCGAATAAAGGCTTGGCCGTGGTGCGATGTCGCACTACGGAATACGTCAGCGGATTAGATCTGTATAAATATTATTCTCTCTATGGCCATATGTGGAAACTTATTTTGCAGAGCCGGACACTATCTTTGTGTTCAGAATCTTCTATGAAGTACTTGGAGGAGGAACCCGCCTTGCAATGCCAAAGACAATCTGCGCGCTGGACTCGTCGTCATTGAAGCCTGGTTCAGGGGCTACTGAGAGAGTCCTGGATTAGGGGGTGTCCGGATGGCCGGACTATACCTTCAGCCAGACTCCTGGACTATGAAGATACAAGATTGAAGACTTCGTCCCGTGTCTGGAAGGGACTTTCCTTGGCGTGGAAGGCAAGCTTGGCGATACGGATATGTAGATCTCCTACCATTGTAATTGACTTTGTGTAACCCTAACCCTCTCCGGTGTCTATATAACCCAGAGGGTTTTAGTCCGTAGGACAACATACAGAATAACAATCATACCATAGGCTAGCTTCTAGGGTTTAGCCTCTCCGATCTCGTGGTAGATCTACTCTTGTACTACCCATATCATCAATATTAATCAAGCAGGACGTAGGGTTTTACCTCCATCAAGAGGGCCCGAACCTGGGTAAAACTTCGTGTCCCTTGCCTCCTGTTACCATCTGGCCTAGACGCACAGTTCGGGACCCCCTACCCGAGATCCGCCGGTTTTGACACCGACAAGCACAAAGCCCCTCCGTGGTAGTAGTAGTATTTAGGGGCTATCTTGTTCAGTTCATCTGACTATAGATGTGTGGTCAAACTTTACAACATACTTAAAATTAGCTAGTATATATAGTTGAACTAGCTATTTCAGTACGTGGTTGGCAACAATTGGAGAGAAGTTTGCTCGGTTCAGCTATCGAGTTGAACTGTTTCATAAATTAAGAACGAATGCTTAATGTATGAATGAAAACTATGCTTAATTACTGAATTTTAGTTACAAAAATTACATAGTGCTAATGATTTCTAGCTGCATATTTTGACAAATCATAGTGTTACAAGGATTGACAAATGGCAACGTTACTAGATCAACAAATGTAAATATTTCCAGTTTGACAAATGGCAACATACCCAATATGACAGATGCAAATCTTACCAAATTGTTTGTATGTGGTTGCACACGGGTCATCCAGAACAACGGTTTGCGTTGAAGGGATGCACAAATCCTGCGTTGCTCTCACTTTGCATACGGGTGTTCTATCTAAATCGTTTATGATCAAGAGCTGCATAAATCCTGCTCGGCACATTTTCTCTTGGCTTCCTGGGGAAGCTATCGGTTTGTATGCGGGTGTACTAACTAAAACGTTTGCGGTGAGTGTTTTATATTTAAAAAGTGAATTAAACTACGGCTTGGGAGCCATTAATGGAGAGGAGGGGAGCAAGGCAGGCGGCCATGGAAATCAAAGGGCTCGCTTCCCAGTGAGCCTATGCAGCGTAAACTCGCACGATTCCTGATGAGCCTGCGCACTCGAGGACAGCTTGCACGCCTCTCGGTTAGCCTGCGCACCAGACGGTACTCACACACCTCCCGTTCAGTCAACGTCAAGCAGCTGTCCGCACGGTACCTCCTACAGCCATTAAAACCAAGACATGTGGCGTCACATGAATGGTTAACATAATTTTGAATTTACTAGAATTTAAAAACCAGACATCTCAATGTTTTGCCGGCAATCAACGGTGCCCCAGTGTTTGAAATTCATGCCCATTTCTTGCATGGGACCTAAGCATGCACCCAAGGACACAGATTTGATTTTTCAACCAATTTATATGCACTGGAGCATGCGCATTTAGTTCAAATTTGAATTATGCACATAAAATGCATTGAAAACTCAGTTAATGCATAAAAATGTCGAAATGAACCCTGAAAAATCACAAAAATTCACACAACACTCCTGTTGTTCTATGTTGACACGAGAAGAAAATTTGAAAACAATAAGAGGCAATGGATATCGTTTCGTCCCCAAAGGTGGGACGTTCCCTACCGGAAACCATCATGCTTGTTGTGAGAAGCTTCGGTTTGTGAGAAGCATATACCCGAACCTGCCCCAAATGGGACAAAATTTGTACCATGCATGTTGATGCCACTCCATGATAGCATACCAAGTTTCATGAATTTCAGATGAGTTCTGGATTTACTAGAATTTAAAAACCAGGCATCTCAATGTTTTGCCGGCAATCGACGGTGCCCGGTGTTTGAAATTCATTCCCATTTCTTGCATGGGACCTAAGCATGCACCCAAGGACACATATTTGTTTTTTCAACCAATTTATATGCACTGGAGCATGTGCATGTAGTTCAAATTTGAATTATGCACATAAAATGCATTGAAAACTCAGTTAATGCATGAAAATGTCCAAACGAACCCCAAAAATCACAAAAATTCGCACAACACTCATGTTGTTCTATGTTGACACGAGAAATTTTTTTGAAAGCAATAAGAGGCAATGGATATCGTTTCGTCCCCAAAGGTGGGACGTTCCCTACCGAAACCATCATGCTTGTTGTGAGAAACTCCGGTTTGTGAAAAGCATATACCCAAACCTGCCCCACATGGGACAAAATTTGTAACACGACATGTTGATGCTGCTCCATGATAGCATGCCAAGTTTCATGAATTTCAGATGAGTTTTGGATTTACTAGAATTTAAAAACCAGGCATCTCAATGTTTTGCCGGCAATCAACGGTGCCCCGGTGTTTGAAATTCATTCCCATTTCTTGCATGGGACCTAAGCATGAACCCAAGGACACAGATTTGATTTTTCAACCAATTTATATGCACTGGAGCATGTGCATTTAGTTCAAATTTGAATTATGCACATAAAATGCATTGAAAACTCAGCTAATGCATAAAAATGTCCAAACGAACCCCAAAAATCACAAAAAATCGCACAACACTCCTGTTGTTCTATGTTGACACGAGAAAAAAAAATTGAAAGCAATAAGAGGCAATGGATATCGTTTCGTCCCCAAAGGTGGGACATTCCCTACCAAAAACCATCATGCTTGTTGTTAGAAGCTCCGGTTTGTGAGAAGCATATACCCAAACCTGCCCCAAATGGGACAAAATTTGTGCCACGACATGTTGATGCCGCTCCATGATAGCATGTCAAGTTTCATGAATTTCAGACGAGTTTTGGATTTACTAGAATTTAAAAATCAGGCATCTCAATGTTTTGCCGGCAATCAACGGTGCCCCGGTGTTTGAAATTCATTCACATTTCTTGCATGGGACCTAAGCATGCACCCAAGGACACAGATTCGATTTTTCAACCAATTTATATGCACTGGAGCATGTGCGTGTAGTTCAAATTTGAATTATGCACATAAAATGCATTGAAAACTCAGTTAATGCATAAAAATGTCCAAACGAACCCCGAAAAATTACAAAAATTCACACAACACTCATGTTGTTCTATGTTGACACAAGAAATTTTTTTGAAAGCAATAAGAGGCAATGGATATCGTTTCGTCCCCAAAGGTGGGGCATTCCCTACAGAAAAACATCATGCTTGTTGTTAGAAGCTCCGGTTTGTGAGAAGCATATACCCGAACCTGCCCCAAATGGGACAAAATTTGTACCACGGCATGTTGATGCCGCTACATGATAGGATGCCAAGTTTCATGAATTTCAGACGAGTTTTGGATTTACTAGAATTTAAAAACCAGACATGTCAATGTTTGCGGCCGAGTGACGGTGGCAGGGTGTTTGAAATTCATTCCCATTTCTTGCATGGGACCTAAGCATACAACCAAGGACACATATTTGATTTTTCAAGAAGTTTATATGCACTGGAGCATGTGCATGTAGTTCAAATTTGAATTATGCGCATAAAATGCCCAGAAAACCTAGTTAATGTATAAAAATGTACAAATGAACCCTAAATCATTCCAATTTTTTGACGACACACCTATAGTTGCATGTTCACTGCAGATGTAAGTTCTAACAATTCAAAGACCATCCTTTGTAGTTGTGACCCCATTATGTAATTCAAATGATCAAGACAATAAATCAAGTAGATCGCACATAGTTTATTATCACCAACCGTGTGAGATGCAGCACAAAATATCTTGGAGCGCCGTCGGTGTATAGTACACCCATGGCTTACGAGAGAAGGTGTGTCGGCTATAGTCCACAGCGCGCCAGTTCTGAATAAGGGACCGTGTCCGATGACACTTTGCGCACCAGTTTTTTGGCTGAAGCGATTCCAAATTTTCGGCTTGCGTGGAAATATCTACCTCCCCGCCCCCTCCCCCTTACCAAAAGCCACATTTCCCCTCTTTCCGCCTTCCTTTCCAAGTTTAAACCTTCACTCCTTGCTTGTAGCACCGCCGCCCCCTAGCCAGCAACCCTCCTTCACGCTCCGCGGCCTCGCCTATCCAGGCAAGTAATCCACACCCGACCCCCATCCTCCTCCTCCTTCCACATCCCACATGCCCCTGCCGGCGTGAGCGCGAAACCTTCCACCCAAATACTGACCCCTCCACCAAATAAGCGTCGGCCTAAGCCATGGTGCACGCAGTATAGCCAGGACCTCAAGGAGCATTTGGCAGCAGAGAAGCAAATCGCGGCCGCACGCGCGGATGAGGTTGCGATGGCTGCCATTCGTGCCGACCCCCAAATCTTGAAGGAGCACCTTGCCATTTGCTAGCTACGCCGGTTATGCATGCTCGGTTTACCCGTTGCGTGTGCTGCTCCTGCCTTTCCTTCACAAATTCTAGTGAATTGTGCTATCTAATTTTACCATGCAATCTATTGCTCTAGTGTATATGTTCTATATGTCGTGCAGTGTGGTGCTCACTTATTAACTGTTTCGTTAATTAGTTGTCGTCTTCAGTTAACTGTTTGGTTCAATTCTGCAAATGTGATGTTCAATTCTTCAGGCTGCAATTTTGTATTGTCTTCCATGTGAGAAATAAATCGAATTTATCTTTACAAAATTGTGGGTGCGTTCTGTTATTGTATACCATGTGAGGAATAAATTGAATTTGGTTGTAGTAAATACATGAGAAACAAATACAATTGCTACAATTGGCTATAGTTAACTGTTTGGTTAACTGTCTGATCTTCTATTAGGAGTATGTTATATTGTGCAATGTGGTGCTCAGTTAATGTTTGGTTCATTTGTTGTGGTGTTTAGTTAACTGCTTGGTTCAATGTTATATTGCGCAATGTGGTGCTCAGTTAATGTTTTCATTTGTTGTGGTGTTTAGTTAACTGCTTGGTTCAATTCTGCAATGCGATGTCCAACTGTGCATGTGAGGAATAAATCGAATTTGGCTGCACTTAATACATGAGAAACATATACAAGTGCTATATTTCCTAGTTCTTAATCATGCTTGGTTTGGATAAATGGGTTTTCCCTGTGGCTTGAATTAATCTGATGAATCTACAATGTGATTATTTTTCATCAACATATTTTACTGATAGCATGCGAACCCTTACTTAATCTGATGACTAACTACCTTATATGTGTTGTAGGGAAACAATGGGAAGCATTGAGGTTTACAATCAAGGTTATCACGTGCATGGTCCGTTTTCCAGTAACACATTATTGTGCAATTGCAGGAACCATTCTAACATTTAGGTTTTTAACAATTTGGTCTTGCACATGTAGGTCCTGCTGTCAGAGGTTTTGACCCACTGTTCGACCCTTTTTGCATATGGGGAAATGAGTTGTCCATGAATATTAGTCAATTCAAGAAACTCACAAAGATTGTTAGGATAAAGAAATTAGCGACAAAAAACAACAAGATCTTTGTCTACACAATGAAGAAGACATCAGTTCACCACAGGATGGTACTAACTATTATACCTTGCCTTTTTTTATTCCTTTGCCCCATTTCCAATATAGAGAAGATATTTATGCACATCCTTGTTTTTAGTCCTTTCCAAAGTAGTTCACTGATGATTACCTCTCAAACCACCTGTATGGTCAGGAGGCGAGGAAGGTATTCATACAACACCCACGGTTCAATATTGAAGTGTTCCTGAAGAGGACGAAGGATGGACGGTCAATCATCCACAGGCACTGGCCTAAAGTTACAAAGACCTTCAACATCAATGAAGGCTCAATATTCGCCTTCTGCTTCAGCAGTTTTCCAGATGAGATACATCTGTCTATGTACCGTCTATGATGCTAATTTCGAAAGCTATAGATGTTGCATGTGAAACTTTGTCCTGGTGTAGTTGTGTAATGGGGTAGCCGAGTACTGAAGCTATATGATGTTGTACTCTGATGTATTTCAATTATGAAAATGAAATATATTATGTGCTTAATATGAACTGTCAATTAGATTAATAAATTGATTATGAATAATCGGATAATTAGCCTGCTAATTGGGTTTTGCTATTGCAAACGGTTGTTAAAAAAATAACGTGGGTGATGACCTTAGGCAACACACACAGTTTCTAAGAATAAACCGTGTTGGATCAATGAACAATCACACACGACTTTCTCTTGAAAACTGTTTGCGTTAGGCCATCTTGCGCAAACGTTTACCACATGAAAACTGTGTGTGATGGACAGCCTTTGCCACACAGTTTCTTCCACGGACTGTGTGTGATATATTCAATAACGCAAGCGATTTAACGGTAAAAATTGTGTGTGATGTACCTGCGAACGGAAACGTTTTCCTTCGAGCGACTGTGTGGGATGTACATACGAACGGAAACGTTTAGCGAGGACTGACTGTGTGGGACGTACTTGCGACTGGAAACAATTTCTCCGTATAATTGTAATTTTTAGCTCTACTGTACATAAGTATTTGAGCGCTCGCCGGTCGCACACAACCTCATTTTGCCGAACGTGTGTGCCAGGAGGGCATATCCCCAATGGTTTCTGGGTCGTATGGGAAGGAACCCCCTATCGCCCACACTCACTTGGCGACGGTTCCAGACGCCGTCGAGGAAAGGGGTTTTAAACCGTTTGTTTAGGAGCTCGCTGTACTAGTGTTTTCAATTCGGGAGAAGGTACCATTAACTCATCAAGTCTACTTTCCTCCCACTCAAAACTCCTCCCACTCTTAGCAACAAAGATCTTGCCTTTTCCGATCTATGATAGAAGGTGTACCCAACAGTTTCTTTTGGGTATCCTATGAAGACACACTTCTCCGATTTGGGTTTGAGCTTATTAGGCTGAAACCTTTTCATATAAGCATCACAACCCCAAACTTTAAGAAATAACAACTTGGGTTTCTTGCCAAACCATAGTTCATACGGTGTCGTCTCAACGGATTTAGATGATGCCCTTTTTTTAACGTGAATGCAGCTGTCTCTAATGCATGACCCCAAAATGATAGTGGTAAATTGGTAAGAGACATCATAGATCGTACCATATCTAATAAAGTACGGTTACGATGTTCGGACACACCATTACGTTGTGGTGTTCCGGGTGGCGTGAGTTACGAAACTATTCCGCATTGTTTCAAATGAAGACGAAACTCGTAACTCAAATATTCTCCTCCACGCTCAGATCGCAGAAACTTTATTTTCTTGTTACGATGATTTTCCACTTCACTCTGAAATTCTTTGAAATTTTCAAATGTTTTAGACTTATATTTCATCAAGCAGATATACCCATATCTGCTCAAATCATCTTTGAAGGTCAGAAAATAATGATACCCGCCGTGAGCCTCAACACTCGTCGGATCGCATACATCACTATGTATTATTTCCAATAAGTCAGTTGCTCGCTCCATTGTTCCGGAGAACGGAGTCTTGGTCATCTTGCCCATGAGGCATGGTTCACAAGTATCAAATGATTCATAATCAAGTGATTCCAAAAGCCCATCAGCATGGAGTTTCTTCATGCGCTTTACACCAATATGACCTAAACGGCAGTGCCACAAATAAGTTGCACTTATCATTATTAACTTTTCATCTTTCGGCTTCAATATTATGAATATGTGTATCGCTACGATCGATATTCAATAAACCATTTATTTTAAGTGTATGACCATAGAAGGTTTTATTCATGTAAACAGAACAATAATTATTCTTTGACTTAAATGAATAATTGTATTGCAATAAACATGATCCAATCATATTATGCTCAACGCAAACACCAAAGAACATTTATTTAGGTTCAACACTAATCCCGAAGGTAGAGGGAGTATGCGATGGTGATCTTATCAACCTTGGAATCTCTTCCAACACACACCGTCACTTTGCCCTCAACTAGTCTCTATTCATTTTGTAACTCCTGTTTCGAGTTACTAATCTTAGCAACTGAACCGGTATCAAATACCCCGGGGTTACTATGAACACTAGTAAAGTACACATCAATAACATGTATATCCAATATACTTTTGTTCACTTTGCCATCCTTCTTATCCGCCAAGTATTTGGGGTAGTTCCGCTTCCAGTGACCAGTCCCTTTGCAGTAGAAGCACTCAGTCTCAGGCTTAGGTCCAGACTTGGGCTTCTTCACTTGAGCAGCAACTTGCTTGTCGTTCTTCTTGAAGTCCCCCTTCTTCCCTTTACCCTTTTTCTTGAAACTGGTGGTCTTGTTGACCATCAACACTTGATGCTCCCTCTTCATTTCTGCTTCGCAGCCTTTAGCATTGCGAAGAGCTCGGGAATTGTCTTATCCATCCCTTGCATATTATAGTTCATCACGAAGTTCTAGTAACTTGGTGATAGTGACTAGAGAACTTTGCCAATCACTATCTTATCTGGAAGATTAACTCCCACTTGATTCAAGTGATTGTAGTAGTCAGACATTCTGAGCACATGCTCACTAGCTGAGCTATTCTCCTCCATCTTGTAGGCAAAGTACTTGTCAGAGGTCTCATACCTCTCGACTCGGGTATGAGTCTGAAATACCAATTTCAGCTCTTGGAACATCTTATATGCTCCGTGGGGTTCCGGTAACCCCCCGGTACTCCGGTATATGTCCGAACTCATCCGAAACCATTCCGGTGTCCAAACATAACCTTCCAATATATCAATCTTCATGTCTCGACCATTTCGAGACTCCTCGTCATGTCCGTGATCACATCCCGGACTCCGAACTACCTTTGGTACATCAAAACACATAAACTCATAATACCGATCGTCACCGAACGTTAAGCGTGCGGACCCTACGGGTTCGAGAACTATGTAGACATGACCGAGACTCATCTCCCGTCAATAACCAATAGCGGAACCTGGATGCTCATATTGGTTCCTACATATTCTACGAAGATCTTTATCGGTCAAACCGCATAACAACATATGTTGTTCCCTTTGTCATCGGTATGTTACTTGCCCGAGATTCGATCGTCGGTATCTCAATACTTAGTTCAATCTCGTTACCGGCAAGTCTCTTTACTCGTTCTGTAATGCTACATCCCATAACTAACTCATTAGTTACATTGCTTGCAAGGCTTATAGTGATGTGCATTACCGAGAGGGCCTAGAGATACCTCTCCGATATACGGAGTGACAAATCCTAATCCCGATCTATGCCAACTCAACAAACACCATCGAAGACACCTGTAGAGCATCTTTATAGTCACCCAGTTACGTTGTGACGTTTGATAGCACACTAAGTGTTCCTCCGGTATTCGGGAGTTGCATAATCTCATAGTCATAGGAACATGTATAAGTTATGGAGAAAGCAATAGCAGTAAACTAAACGATCATCGTGCTAAGCTAACGGATGGGTCAAGTCAATCATATCATTCTCTAATGATGTGATCCTATTAATCAAATGACAACTCATGTCTATGGTTAGGAAACATAACCATCTTTGATTAATGAGCTAGTCAAGTAGAGGCATACTAGTGACACTTTGTTTGTCTATGTATTCACACATGTATCAAGTTTCCGGTTAATACAATTCTAGCATGAATAATAAACATTTATCATGATATAAGGAAATATAAATAACAACTTTATTATTGCCTCTAGGGCATATTTCCTTCAGGCGCGTCACGGGTGGTGCACACCTCCTTCCCCTTATGATGGTGGCGGATTAGCACGAACACGCAGGGAGGGGGTTAGGGCGATTGATGGAGGATTTTTCCATTGCGGGCCATAGGGAAGTACGATATGAAGAAGAGAGCGCCATGGCGAAGGTGAGGTGGGTGTCATATGCTTTTAAGGGAGAGGGCTCCAGCGAGAAATGTCCCCGACGACGGAAACCAAGCGAGAAGAAAATGGTCCGATAGAAAAAGGGAAGGATGTGTTGTGGGGATGGGGCTTTTGTGTTGGACTCATGTGTTGGATATAACATGACAGATAGTCCGAACAACCACATTTCTTGCCCACATATGGTCTAGAGTTGAGGGAGCCCGGACTGTCCATCTAGTTGAATTTTGTGGAGCCCGCTGCGCGCCCATTTGATGCCCAAATACGTCTGGACGTATGGGGGAGAAATGAGCTTCAACTTTGAAGATGACCTTAATAGTTTGTTTGATTCATTTATATGTACTGTAGCTCGTAGTAATGCACGGATGTTCTAATAGTAAATTTTAACACCTCACAACTGCAAATTTGTACAACTAAATTTTGCACACATTCGGGTATACAATAAGCGCGCAATTTTCAGGCGGCTCCTTATATTTAGGGCGCCAAATCCGCATCACTTTTTCGCGTTTGCTACTTCTCGGTTGCTTGAGAATTTTGCTTGCATTGTTTGATTCCGCATGGATGAGAGGCGAGATCGACGTGACTCATTGCGGCGGCGGCGGAGGAGGAGAGGAAGGAGGTTCATAGGTTAACCAGGACCTTATTCGAGTGGAGACCACGCCTTGTTGCGACGTCGCCGACAGAGGAGAGGCAAGCGCGGGGCGTTCGGAATCCAATGGTTTGATTGAGGCCCTGTTCGGTACCACTTCACTCCACAACTCCGGAAACGGAGTTGACAAAGCTGCAATGTAAAACGGAGTTGCAATTTCCCCGCTTCGCAGATTTCAGGAACAGGCGATTACCGAACAGGACCTGATTCTGAACTTCTCTTATGCTGGCTCACGTAGTCACGGGCCGCACTCATATGGTGCGACAAACATGGCAAAGTGCACCTAAAATAACTTATCATTGACGAAGTTGTACGACAACCAAACCTTCCTCCATCATCAGTTTTAATGATGCTTACCGGCGGCTACGTGCGTACAAATTCAACGGAGCCACAATACTGAGAAGAAGGCTTCTTCCATGTCGCTTCAAATGTTACGGGCACACAAGGAGAAGGAATCACTGAGAGCATCTCCAACACAAGCGTTATATAAGTGACGCGCGGTATAAAAGTTGTTTTTAGCACATGGACCTGATTTGAAGTCTCCAGCAGCCGCACAAAAAACGCACGCGCTATAACTAATGCATCGCGCGCATTAGAAAGGCATCACGCGCAGTATATTTAGTGCGTCCGGTCGCATGCGCTACAAATTCTGGGCTGCTGCAGATGAAACCGCTTGATTGGGATCGCTGGGCTCGCGCGCTGTGCATATTTTACAACGCTTGTTGGAGCAAACATTTCTAGCGCCTAAAAAATCTACTTGCACGCAGTAAACTCATTTTTTGGACGCCATATATTGAGCGGCTGTTGGAGATGCTCTGAGGCACTGAGCTGCTCAAGGATCAGCTTTCCGTTTGGCATCGGCAGCAGGCGCAAGTGCGCGAAAACTAGGCAGCCATGGCTGGCGAGTCCATCGTCTCCGGCGTCGTGGGGGGCATGGTCGGCAGGGCGATGTCCCTCCTCGCCGGGCAGCTCCTGGACCAGCAGCCGGAGCGGAGCGTCGAGGCCAAGCTGCGGCGGCTGAGGCGCCTGCTCGTCAGGGCCGAGAGCGCCGCGGAGGCCGCCGGGGCGAGGCGGATCACGAGCCGCGCGCTGCTCTCCTGGCTCGCGGAGATCGTCGACGGGGCGCGCCGGGGGCGCTACCTCCTCGACGCGTTCCCGGTTCCGAGCGGAGCAGGCGATCAGGACGACGGCCATGCTGGCAACAAGGTGGTGCCGCTGGCGCGCTCTTTCTCCATGCCTAGCTCGTTCAACTCCGCTAAGCGCCTGCGCGTCGCGGCCATGAAGCTGTTGCTCGGCGACGGCGACGGCAGAGCCGACGAGCTGGATGGTGTCCTCGCGGACCTGGAAAGCGTCGCCAGCGGTCTCACAGAGTTCATCATGCTGCTGCAGATGTGCCCGCCGGCGCTGCACCGGCCGCTTGCCACGAGCATCTACGCGGACAGCCAGATGTTTGGCCGGCACGTCGAGAGACGCCGCGTTTTCGAGTTCTTGCTGCAAGATGACGAGGGCGAGCCGACGCTGGCAGAGCCAGGTGTCCTCCCTATAATCGGCTCCGCCGGCCTGGGGAAGACCACGCTCGTGCAGCACGTCTGCGAGGAGCCCGCGGTGCGCCGCCGCTTCTCGCTGGTCATGCTGCTAGACTTCCATTGCATGAGCCTCATGGCAGCCGGCGAGACGGCGCTCTTCCCACGCTCTCTGTTCACGCCAAACGCCACCAGCCTCTCCGCCGACGGCGAGCAGACGAGGCTCCTAGAGCGGAAGCTGCGCGGCGAGAGGTTTCTGGCCGTCTTCGACAACGTCAACCGGCGCAAAAGGCAGGTGGTCAACGCGATCATGCAAACCCTGCGGCGCGCCGGCAGGCGAGGGAGCAAGGTCGTCGTAACCAGCAGCGACGCCGGGCATGTTGCGGGCCTTGGCACCGCGGAGCCGATCGTTCTGCGTCCCCTGCCGCCGAAGGAGTACTGGTTCTTCTTCAGGGCGCACGCGTTCGGCGGCGCCGAGGCAGACCCGCGGCTGGCGGCGGCGGGCCAGGCCATCGCCAAGAGGCTGGACGGCTCCTTCTTCGGCGGGAAGATAGTGGGCGCGCTCCTGAGGTCCCGTCCGGACGCGCGGCTATGGCGTAGCGTCCTGAGCAGCAGCTTCAGCATCGCCGACGTGTGGTGCCTCGGCAGCGAAGGCTGCGTCGCCGCCGCGGCCGGCAGCCTCCTCCCGCGGCATGTGACCATGCGCTGCGTCACCGTCTCCGGCTCGCCGATGAGAGGGCTCGTCGGAATCCAAGAAACCTCTTTGGCTGTTCCTGCTCCTCCTTGTCCAGACGACGGCGGCAGCCGCAGCCCGGAGTTGCCTGTGCTGCTGTGCAAGTCTGTGTTCCCTGGCTACTGCCTGTACTACACTGCCCATTGCACGATCGACAGAGAGATCAATCAGTAAAATGCTCGTACGGGAAGTTCCAGTTGATAGTGTTGTTGCAAAGAATATCGTTGTGCTTTCATCCAACTTGCTGAATGCTTTTTCGGAAGAACAAACAAACACATGGTTTGAAGAAAAAACCAGAAAGAAATTTGAAGAAAACAGTTCGGAAAAGAATCACTGTGGTTCTCTTCACTTGTAGAACAGGACAGGAGAGCTCCTATCTGCATTGGCATGTGATGATCATGAGATAATGATCACAGGACTTTGAGCAGCTGAACCTCAAACACCAGCGGTTCCTTGGCATGCGACAGCAGGCTCCGGCGTGGTCCAAACTGCGGTCGCAACCAAATAAAGCACAAGAATGATCACAAATCATCAGGAAACAAAAGGAGAAAGGTAAATATGTTGCTTCCGGAGTATAGATGTGAAAGAAACATGACAAGATTCAGATAAGCTCATAAGCTAGCTAGGCTGTACCTCCTCAGGGACGGGCTGCAAGCTCTCGTCGATATAGCCTACTTCAGGGGGTATCAGAGCCCTCCTCTTGCCTGCAAAGCCACGGAGAAATAAAAGTTTCTAGTGGCTAAAACAAGAAAACTGTCAGAAAATGCCTGAAACTGTACAGCACCTCCGGCTTTCATGCCGATTATGACGTCTTTGAGGCCTCGAATCATCTACAAGAAAAATGATTCATCTGTCAAGAGAAGCCATAAGGATGTGAAATTGCTATGGGAAACCTTTAAATCATCTGTAGAAAGGTCAATTGCCAAGAGAAATCCTGTCCTGGAACCTCTTGCACGTCGAGTCGAAGTGTCACCGGCTTACTCTCGCCGCTGAACTGATTCACCGTGCTGCATCAGAGAAAACAGACAGACAAAAGCATAATGAGAGTCAAAGAAGAGCAGTATTGGTAGTACTGAAAATGCAACACATATATGCACTTTACAAGCTACTACTAGTACTAAATGAACAACACAATCAAGGATTCAATCAATGGCAATGTTCTCTTGACCTATGCACGAAATAACCATTTGCACGGCGGCACACATAGTTGAACTGCACTAGATTGCCTTCCCGAGCTTCCGGCCCTTCACCTTCGACTACATCTTCAGATCAAGAAACAGAGTTCTTCCATTTATAAGCTCTCATCTCAGCAACTGGAGTATTTATGTAAAAAGATCTCACTAATGGCAAGTACCTTCAAGCTTTACTCCACTGTCCAGCTTTCTGTACCTGAACACTTCAAACATAAATCAACCATTATGCATAGCTGCATACTACAAAATATAAGATACATAATGTAAGAATTTCACAAGAATCAGTTTTTTTTTTAGAACGAAGGCTCAAGGAGAGCCCGGCTTTGAATTAACAAAGCCATCAACCGGCCAGGATTACAACCACTGCGCTACAAACTCGAACAAAAAAAAAACACGGCAAGATACAAGGGTGCTGGAAGGCAACTCTCAAAACCTCACACACTACAGCTAGGAGATAGCACATGATAAGCATGAGCTGAAGCACGCAGAGGCCCTCGTCCACCCAAGGCTCACCAGGGAAGGGGAAATGGGGTTCCGGGAAGCGCCCGCTGTCAAGGATAGGCTATGACGGCACCGAACACCAAAGCCCTGGAACAACATCACCATCCACTCCCACTGTCGAAAGAGGCCCCTGCCTCCTCGCCTGGCTCGAAAGGCGCCGAGCCGTCGACATATGGGTTGCTCACCCTAGAACATGGATGGAAGGATGCAACCAGAAGGAGTAGGAACAGAGCACACCCTACATGACTAAGAAACTTCACCAGAAACACCGCATCACCGCTGCCCACTGACGATCCTTTGGAGAGGAGAAAGATGCCGGTCAGACAGCAACAGGGTGTCCAGGGAGGACGGAGCAACGAGGAGGCAGGGCCAAGGCCGAGGAATGACGCTCCGGCACTCACAACTTGCACTACTGTAGCCGCCGGAGGAGGGGAACTCGATCCCCTCCTGGCCAGAGGCCGCCGGACCAAGCTGTCACCAGTTGCACAGAGAGCACCAGAAGAAACCCGAACACTGCCGGACCTGCCAAGCTGCCGCCGCCGCCACTTGGGGCACACAGTCGCCGCCGCCCGACAACCACCACACCGTAGTGCCCACAATCCAAAAAGCATCCAAGGCGACGACTTCAAGAAGCAAACGGAGCCAAGAGCACCGTCGCTGCCCAACAAAGTTCGAGCTTTCACCCGGGAGGCTAGGGGAAGGGGGGGGGGGTGGAGCAAAAGACCTGAATGGCGCCTCCAAGAAGGGGAGCGGCGTCCATGGACGTCGCCGCCATGGATTTCTCCCGGTCAAGGCTCCACACCACCAACACCACATCCAGCTCCAGGCACCGGAGAACCAAGTCGACCCGGACCAGATCTGAAGGCGTGGAGCACGCAGGGCAGCAGAAGGGGGAAGGGGCGGCCAGATCCGGAGCCGAAGACGCCAGAAGCCCCACCACCGGCGCCGCGGATCTCGTCCGCCGGGGAGCTTGCTGCCCGCGCAGCCAAGCCCACCGGACCACACCCGCGCCACCACCAGCCGAGGAGACGGTGGCGCCTCACCGAACGAGGCCACCGCCCCGGATTCCGACGCCCCCCGCTGGAGAAACGAAGCAGCAGAGGCCCCGCCGCCACCTTCCTTGGCGACGCCCCGGGCTTGCCCGGCGGATGCCTCTGGTGGCGGCGAGGAGGGAGGGGAGGAAGGGGGGAGGCGACGAGATCTAGGGTTGTCGCCCTCGAGCCGCCCGAGAGGGGCGACGCGAGGGAGGGGGGGGATGTCCCTTTTGATCACAAGAATCAGTTCATCTCACACAAACATAATTAGTCCATCTATTCTGATACGTGGAAACGACTCGTCCCTCGCGTCGTCCCTGCCCAGGCAACTCAGGGTTCCCCTTCAAACCCTAGGTGCCGCCGCCCCCAACCCTTCCTAAATACTAAACGATAGTGTTTTTGAGCAGTGAATATGACTTCCAAAACATAATTTTGACAGTCACTGTTGTGTACTCAAAGGTCTTATATTAGTTTATAGAGGGAATATATAGTAGTTTACGAATTGTAGAAATACAGTAATATTACGAGAAAAAATCATGGCAAATTATAGTACTCCCTCCGTCCCATAATATAAGAGCGTTTTTTACATTACGGAGGGAGTACCATTTTCACCCAACCATTTATTCCTAGAAACCAATGTGAATACCCTTCTGTTCAGTATGAGCCAGATTTATACTGCATTGTTTGTAATAAGCCATCCATATTCAGTAACGGGGCAGTAGTAGTTCATAACCAGGCAACACGCAGTACCTGATGACATCGGGCTCCAGCATTGCTGCCTGCACCGGCATGGGTACGGCGAGGAGATTCGCGCAAGAGGCAGCGGCGCCAAGAAGAGCCATCCCTGAGACCGCTCTCCTCCCGGACACCTCGCACACTGCTCTGAATCCGCGGCATGTCGACCTGGTCGCCTTGGGTTCCGGTGGATGCGGGCGTCTGATTGGATTGGAAACGCCCAAGAACGAGGTCAGTTTGAGTCTTTGAGATGAAATTTCCAGAGAGAGAGAGAGAGAGGATCAAATCTGTTTCGAGAGAGAGAGGATTTGGTCGTGTTATGCGTCAGTACCTGGGACTGGGAGACGGAGAGGCGCACGGGAATGGATTGGGGAATTTTACGTGCGGCGCAGACTCCATTGTAAAGGTCTGGAGAAGGCAGTGGCGCAGTGGACAAACGCAAGTGTTTATCTGAATGCGGATAGAACTGAGAACCGCCCACACAGAATACATTAAATGAAACAGCAAATAAGGCATCTGTGATCAGGTGGCCGACTTGGTCTAAGGCGCCAGATTAAGGCTCTGGTCCGAAAGGGCGTGGGTTCAAATCCCACTTTGGTCAACTATTTTTCTTCCGAATTTTTATTTCTCTTAGTGATTGTATCCATTTTCAACAAGGTTTATAACTTTTTAGGGAAATGAGTAAAATCAACCGACTGATTTTGTTGAAAGATCAGCCGCTTCGTTCGGCTGCCACGTACCCCATCACATGTGTGTGGTGAGTCTCTCATGTTGGTGCTGTAAAGCACGCCACATGTGCTTCGATGGAGCTTCCACGCATGGTTGTCGGCGCTACGACAACATGTGATTGTATCCATTTTCAACAAGGTTTATAACTTTTTAGGGAAATGAGTAAAATCAACCGACTGATTTTGTTGAAAGATCAGCCGCTTCGTTCGGCTGCCACGTACCCCATCACATGTGTGTGGTGAGTCTCTCATGTTGGTGCTGTAAAGCACGCCACATGTGCTTCGATGGAGCTTCCACGCATGGTTCAAATCCCACTTTGGTCAACTTTTTTTCTTCCGAATTTTTATTTCTCTTAGTGATTGTATCCATTTTCAACAAGGTTTATAACTTTTTAGGGAAATGAGTAAAATCAACCGACTGATTTTGTTGAAAGATCAGCCGCTTCGTTCGGCTGCCACGTACCCCATCACATGTGTGTGGTGAGTCTCTCATGTTGGTGCTGTAAAGCACGCCACATGTGCTTCGATGGAGCTTCCACGCATGGTTGTCGGCGCTACGACAACATGTGATTGTATCCATTTTCAACAAGGTTTATAACTTTTTAGGGAAATGAGTAAAATCAACCGACTGATTTTGTTGAAAGATCAGCCGCTTCGTTCGGCTGCCACGTACCCCATCACATGTGTGTGGTGAGTCTCTCATGTTGGTGCTGTAAAGCACGCCACATGTGCTTCGATGGAGCTTCCACGCATGGTTGTCGGCGCTACGACAACATGTGATTGTATCCATTTTCAACAAGGTTTATAACTTTTTAGGGAAATGAGTAAAATCAACCGACTGATTTTGTTAAAAGATCAGCCGCTTCGTTCGGCTGCCACGTACCCCATCACATGTGTGTGGTGAGTCTCTCATGTTGGTGCTGTAAAGCACGCCACATGTGCTTCGATGGAGCTTCCACGCATGGTTGTCGGCGCTACGACAACATGTGATTGTATCCATTTTCAACAAGGTTTATAACTTTTTAGGGAAATGAGTAAAATCAACCGACTGATTTTGTTGAAAGATCAGCCACTTCGTTCGGCTGCCACGTACCCCATCACATGGGTGTGGTGAGTCTCTCATTGTTGGTGCTGTAAAGCACGCCACATGTGCTTCGATGGAGCTTCCACGCATGGTTGTCGGCGCTACGACAACATGTGATTGTATCCATTTTCAACAAGGTTTATAACTTTTTAGGGAAATGAGTAAAATCAACCGACTGATTTTGTTGAAAGATCAGCCGCTTCGTTCGGCTGCCACGTACCCCATCACATGTGTGTGGTGAGTCTCTCATTGTTGGTGCTGTAAAGCACGCCACATGTGCTTCGATGGAGCTTCCACGCATGGTTGTCGGCGCTACGACAACATCGTGTTGCGGCGGGAGCATCGCGTGGGCCGGTGGTGCTGCGATGGAGCATCATTGGCTCTGCGACTATGAACGCGACGGGCCGGCCGATGGTGTTACAACTCCAGCGATATGACACAGCTGCCAGTGCTGCAATGGAGCATCGCTGGCTCTGTGACGTGAATGCGATGGGGCGGCCGATGGTACTGCAACTTCGGCGATGTTACGTGGCCGTCGGTGCTGCAATGGAGCATCGCCGGATCTGTGATGATGAATGCGATGGGGCGGCCGTTGGTACTACAACTCCGGCGATGTTACGCTGTCGTCGGTGCTGCAATGGAGCATCGCCGGCTCTATGACGATGAACACGACGGGGGTGATCGGTGGTGCTGCAACTCCGGTGATGTTACATGGCCGCCGGTGCTGCAATGGAGCATCGCCGGCTCTGTGACAATGAACGGGACGTTGGGACGATGGTACTGCAACTTTGGCGTTGTTAAACGGCCGGCGGTGCTACAATGGAGAATCACCGACTCTATGGTGATGAACGTGACGGGGCGGCCAATGGTGCTGCAACTCCGGTGATCTTACGTGGCCGCTGGTGCTGCAATCTTCGCCCACCGTCATGCTTCAAGCTGCAAGGCCAGCGACCGCTACTGTTGCAAGCTAGCCGGGCATGGCTGCTCGACGGAGTCACTCAGATGCTGCGTTGCAGCATGCTCGGTCGGTTGCGGCAAACTCGCCGGCGTTCTGCTGTGGCTGCTCGCCGGAGTGATATGAAAGCTGCATTGCAGCATGCGTTGAGGCTGGTCATGGCAAGCTTGATGGCGTTTCACTACAAGCTGACCGGCGGCGTGGCTACTGCAAGCGGGGGCCTTACGGGCCAGTGAGCTGACGCCCTGGTTGGAGCTACAGGCTAGCATGCAAGGCAACTGAGGTGCTGCTTTTGCAACTTTCGCGTCTGCCGCGGAGGCGTTGCGGGAAACATGGACAGTTCGGCTCGTTCAGGGGATCAAGCGGTCCTAATCATTCCTAATCCGGATGAATAGACGGCTAGCAAGGCGGCTTATCCTTTCCCAGGATCAGCCGACTTACGCGTAGCAGTGGCCAACTTTTTATTAATCCTACAGCATTCCTAGATTTCTCTTCTGAAAAGATATGAACAACATATCAATGATTTTTTTTTTGGATTTTTTCTCACTCATCTAACACCTTGGCGAATTTTTATTTCTCTTGGTGATTGTATCCATTTTCAATAAGGTCTTTTTAGTTAGAACTATTTATTACTCCCAACATTCCTAGATTTCTCTTCTGAAAAGTATGAAAATCCTTTTCTTTCTCCTTGGTAGTATTGTACTACAAACTTGTACTAGAAACGCAAGAACGCTATTTTTTTTCTCTAACATATTTTCATTGATCTGACACCTTGGTGATTATAATCAATTTCTCTTCTCTATTGCGTTCGCTGGAGATGGATCTACCCCTTGCATCTTTATTTTGATCCTGGCTTGTGTGTAAGTGCATAAATTTTTTATTTTGTACCAAGTTCCCCAATAGTTGCATCATGAGCGGTTTTAGAAGTAGATGCAGGTATGATTTAAAAGCACATGGTGATGTGCGGGCATTACACAATTTTTTGTGGGGGGATTAGACCTGATCTTTTATTTGATGGTCTTGTTGCTTCCCTTTAAATTGCATTTTATTTGTTTTGACAACATAGTGAGACTTTGTTACAATGGTATGGCTTTTCATGGTCCTTCTACATTGCTCCTGAGTATCTTCGTTATCTGACCAAAGTCATACTCCCGTCTCTTTGGGTTTCACTTTAAATAAGGAAAGATAAACTTGGGCAAAACAAAGGGCTTGTAGATTTGATCTACGAGGGGTCACGCGTATAACAAAGTATAGTATGGGTCTTGAGATTTTCATTAAGTCTCATGTTTCATACACGTCGAAAATTCAGCTAGCAACTTCAAATAATCATGTTTGATGGTTACGTAGGCACTAAACGGCTTGCAACGGAAATCCTAGCACCATGATAACTTGCAAAAAAATTAGTTGTGTCTTAACTTGTTTTTGCAGGGTGTGTATGTGATGTGGTGCATCCTTCTTTATGGCAATGAGATAATATGAGATGGTATATGCTGTGATATATTTTTTGCATGATCTGCATGACATGGTATGGCACGATGGCAGGAACCATATGATTGTCACTTAACTTAATTCTGCTGACCAACGTCAGACTTCATGTAATGCAATTATTTCATTAGCTATGGAGATATCAATAGTTGTATTGCAAGTACATGGTGGTGGCAAGTTATGCGGCGATGGACCTTGAGGCCAGAGTTGTACGTGAAGGAGTTCTCCGGAGAAGAAAGCTTGAAGAAACATGCAATGATATTTTTTTTGAATATGCAATGATATATTTTTATTTTGCCACGACAGTGTTTTCTCTTACAAACATCTGCTACTTTAGGGTTTTCAAAACTGCTACCATGACATGAAAAAGGGCTGCCACGACGGCTTTTTAGAAAAACATGTGTGAAGACGACGTGTACTTCTCCAGTGAAAGGGGATATGCCATATCACACTATTATACATTGTCAGTGATGTTTATCCCTTTTTATGCACTATTTGATGCATGATACACGTGTTTTATAGGATGGTCCCTCACAAAAATATCGAATAGTTAGTGTTCCTCTCAAGTGTAGCACCATCTGGAGCACATGTCATTTTGAGGTGCGCCACGTCACATGGGTATTATAGACTTGTCGTGTATAAGGCCGGTGCAAATGTTCCCCCCAATAAGAAAACTTGATTTTCACAATAGTTTTGACATCACCTTTAGAACAAATGAGATCTTAGATATCATTGAATTGTTTAACAAAGCTAGGATCATTTTTATCAACATTCTTGATGATGAACACTTTATCTGGCACTTTTGAGCACCTCTCAATTTTTGTAAGCACTACATCTCAGTACGGGTCCATTACTCCTAGGAAATTTCTATAGAGCACCTCGAGATGAGACTTACCCATTTCTAGGCCTATCCCATTCCAAGGCTTGCTCTATCGACCCTGATACTTCCAAGTTTTATTTCCCCGTTACCATCGAGCAAGTCACTCCTTCACTCGGAAATGAGCTATTCTATTATTATTTTTCATTAATTCGAGTTCTTTGCATCCACTACTCCACGTATTTGGATACTAGGCAGACCCATACTTTCGAGTTCCTGGCACTTTTGGAAAAACTTGTTTTTCTACCTAGCCATTCAAATTTTGAACTTTTGAGTACCTTCGATTTTTCCAACCTGGTACTACCAAGCTAGTTGAGTGTTTATTGTGCAATGATCAGATTTTTGATTTTCCAATAAACTATACCCCACACCACTTGAGAGTTTGAGCAATTTTACCAAATAATTGAAGATTTTTATCGTCGAAATTTACCACCACTTGGACCCCTTTCTTAGTGTTATGTATTTCTTACTCCAATCGTTGATTCTTTGTGAGACAGGGATACTACAGGTTCTTAAGAGAGTTGATTGAAGATATTTTGAGAATCTCATTCAAGTAACTTTGCTTTTCTTCTTCTATTGGAGGGTGTGCACCTCAAATTGAGCATCATTAATTGAGGAGAATACAAGGCTCAAGCCTCTAATCAAGAAAAGATTAGTTTCTTGCATTCAAGGCGAGATCAAACTCAAGGAACTCGTGAGAAAGCAAAGTGGGTCATTTCAAAAGGAAGGAGATTTGTTCAATCCTAAGTGAAAATCACAAGGGTAGAGCTTGGTTACCACATTAATATTCCAAGATTCGATTTGTGCAGGGAAGGCACAAGGAATGGAGACCAAAATCTTATGAGTCGTATAGTTACTACGAGTTATGCCACTCATAATAGCATCCCATGCACCTTTAACTCCTTCTTTGTGCTATGTAAAGACAATGGTGAATATATAACTGTAAAACAAATTGGTGCTAGATTTCGTAATGCACTTAAGGTAGAACTATCTTGGTTCCCAAGACCCTTATGACTAACATGAGAGGCCCCACTTACAAATGGGAACCTAAAGTCAAGGCATGATTCTCCTTTGTTGGAATATTTCTTTGGTGGGTACAATGGGTGATCAATAGTGATTGCACCACTCATATTACCTAGGAAAAATACATGTTCGCTCAATTTGTCGATGATTTATCTTCTACATCAAGTATTTTCTTTGGATATAATAAGATAAGAAAGGCACTTGAGTTGGGTAATGTGGCTGTTAGGACCCCGATCCTAAGTCACAACGATCCAGCATGTAACACATCGTATCACTTTGCGGCCTCACGCGCGGTATCCCCACAGGTGCTTCTTTACCTGGCCCGGGACCGTTTGTGCCTTTTGGACCACGTATATGATTGTGTCGCTAGCATCCATATGACCGAGAACCCGGACCGACATGACTAGTCGTAAACCCAAGGTGGCATAAACTTACATGGACATGCATACATAACCCAACAATGAACGTGTCGGTCATCAACGTATGAACCCAAGTCGTAGCAAGCTACAAGGACTTAAAGGAACAACTCGTGACATTTCCCTGAAGGGACAGACGCAGGAACACAGAAGGATACATACTGGACAACCTAAGTGTTCTGGAGCAGTAGTGAACTACCATGGCTCAGTGGAAGCACTAGGAGACATTTCCCCATAAGGAAGGCTACCAAGAATAAACAATTAGGTGTCGGATCCCACACATACCAAGCATTTCAATAACATACACACAATATGCTCGATATGTGTAAATACAACATGGCATCAAAATGACTCAAAGTATCTATTCAATAGGCTCCGAGGAGCCAGATATTACAATCATGGGTCTCATGACCCAGCATTCAAGTCATACAAGCAACAAGCGCAGGCGGAAGCATAAACATGTCTGAGTACAGACATCTAAAAAGAAAGAAGGCTAGAAAGCATGTCTATCTATAAGACCCTCCAAAGGAGCCAGACCTCTATCTAGGATTTCCAAGCTAATTGTCGAAGCCCACGTGGACCTACTAGTGGGACTAAAGTCTCTCTGCAAAAACATAAATTAAGCAAACGTGAGTACAAATGTACTCAGCAAGACTTACACCAGAACTATCTACATATGCATCAGTATCATCAAGGGGGTGGTGGAGTTTAACTGCAGCAATCCAGCTTTGACTCAGTGGCTATCATGTACTACGACTACCAGTGTTTTCTTTGAGGTGAGAAAGCGCACACGGGTCCACATATTCACCATATCAATACATCACTATGGATCCGCTCCCGTCTCCCTACGAGAAGGCCATCCATAGCACTCACGCTTATCTTGCGCATTTTAGAGTATCCACTTCAAGTTATCTATGAACAATGTAAGTGTCCCAAGTAGTCCATATCAGCAGACGCGGCTATTAGAATAGATTATTTATAACTCTGCAAGGGTGTACTTCTTCACACATGTTTCTACCACTTAGCGACTGCACACGACATGTGCTCGGCAGACTTAAACAAAAGCCGGCGTGGGTGTAGACGACGACCTGAATAACCACACAAGTCTCTAGTCCAGGTTTATCGCTTATTTGAGTTCCATCTACAAGGAAGTCCGGCCGATGTTTTCCACTACGGCCCCAAACGATGTGTGCAGGGTTCCCGAGCCCACCAAACGGGTGCCCCGGTACATCGTGCCACTTGCCTACCACATCATAGCCCACCCCTAGGGTCAGCGCTACGCACAACCTCCAGCATACTACAAACACCAGAAACTACTTGCAACTCTTGGACAAAGGACAGGGAGGTTAATAAGTCGAGCAGGGTCATATTTCAGGGCCCAACATGTGGTAGTAGTTGTTCTTGGATCACAAACACGGAACTCAGTTCCTGAGGACTGCTTCAATGAGACAACCCACCATGTACTCCTACATGACCTCTCATCACTACCTTCACCAAATCGTGTTCACACACTTAGCTCTCATTAGTAGGACATGTTCACCACCATTCCAATCCATCCTAGATGGATCAGACCTGACTCAACTCTAAGCATAGCAGGCATGAATGAGTAGGCACATCATGGCTCAAACAACTCCTACTCATGCTAGTGGATTTCAACTATTTACTGTGGCAAAGACAGGTCATGCAGAGGAATGGGTTCAACTACCGCAACATGTAACAGTTGAATCACTGTTGTCCTAATGTTGTAAAAGAGAACAAGAGCAAGAGAGTGGGATTGTATCAGAATGCTCAATGGGGGTTTGCTTTCCTGGCACTTCTGAAGATAGTAGCTCCTCATCGGTGACATCGATCTCAACACCGGAACACCGTCTACTGAGAGGGGATAACATCGGCAAACAAGAAGGAACATAATCAATAAAATGCAACAATATGATGCATGATAATGACATGGCAAAATGATGTTGGTTGAGCTAATGCAACTAGCAACAAAGTTAAATGAAGTTGGTTTGAACCCAAGTTTCAAAATCAAACTCCATATGTGACATTTCAAATGCCATTTATTCAAATTGTCATATACAATGGTTGTAAGTTGTTCAAACATGCATGGAAATGTCATAATTAGATTCTTTGGATTTTTTGATAATTTTTCATATATAAATTATTTCAATCTGAGTTATGTTGAATTTCTATGAATTTTTAAAGTTTAAATCATTTTATGGATTTCCCTGGATTATTTTTAATCTAGAAAATGATTTACTACGTCAGCCTGATGTCAGGGTGATGTCAGCGGTTAACAGGCGCGGTCTAGGTCAAACCTGACCAATGGGACCCGTGTGTCAGGGACTAAACTAGCTAAGAGTGGTTGTTAGTGCTAAACAGTTAATTAACTCAGTGAGTGGCCCCACATGTCAGCGACTCGAGGGAGGTCAAATCCTTGTTATCCCGGGTCAAACTCGTCGGAGTTGATCCACGGCTCATCGCCAGCGAGGCCAGAGATGGCGGAGGGGCTTGGGATTTGCCCTACGGCGACCAAATCGACGGTCGAGCCCATCTACAGGGAGCTGGAGCTCGCGCGCATCCAACGGTGGTAGGGGAGGGCGCGAGGTGGCCAAAGTTGAGCACGGCGTCGACCTCGGTGGTGGCCGGAGCTCGGGATTTATCCGAAACCGAAGATGCAGTGTGCCGGAAGACCACCTGGTTGCACCTACAGGCTCTACTTGTTCCCATGAACCCAACGGAGACACTCACGTGGCCATTTGGTCACCGAAGCATCACCGACGACGAGCTTAGGTGGCGGTGCATCTTCGGCCTCGACGAAAACAACGCTATGGTGAGCAAACGAGAGCGGGATGTAACACCCACGATGCGGCTATATCTCCCACGTGTCGGAGCACGACTTAGAGGCATAACCGCATAGTAGGCATGTCGCAAGAGGGGTAATCTTTACACATCCCATGTACTGAATAAGAAAGGGATAAAGAGTTGGCTTACAATCGCCACTTCACACAATACATAAATATAGCATTACATCATCCAGAATACAATCAAGGTCCGACTACGGAACCAAAATAAAAGAAGACCACCCCTAATGCTAGATCCCCGATCGCCCCGACTGGGCTCCACTATTGATCAACTGGAAACGAAACAAGACTACGGTCAAGATCTTCATCGGGCTCCCACTTGAGCTCAGTTGTGTCACCTGCACTGGTATCATCGTCACCTAAAACTGGTTTTGGAAGTATCTGTGAGCCACGAGGACTCAGCAATCTCACACCCGCGAGATCAAGACTATTTAAGCTCATGGGTAGGAAAAGGTAGTGAGGTGGAGCTGTAGCAAGTACTAGCATATATGGTGGCTACCTTACACAAAAGAGAGCGAGAATAGAAGCAATGCAACGGTCGTGAACTAGAAGTGATCCTGAAACTACTTACGTTCAAGCATAACACAAGAACCGTGTTCACTTCCTGGACTCCACCGGAAAGAGACCATCACGGCTACACACGCGGTCGATGCATTTTAATTAAGTTAAGTGTCAATTTTTCTACAACCGGATATTAACAAATTCCCATCTGCCCATAACCGCGGGCACGGCTTTCGAAAGTTCAAAAACCCTGCAGGGGTGTCCCAACTTAGCCCATCACAAGCTCTCACGGTCAATGAAGGATATTCCTTCTCCCAGGAAGACCCGATCAGACTCGGAATCCCGGTTACAAGACATTTCGACAATGGTAAAACAAGACCAGCAAGACCACCCGCTGTGCCGACAAATCCTGATAGGAGCTGCACATATCTCGTTCTCAGGGCACACCGGATAAGCTAAGTGTACAGGAGCCAACGTAACCCAAGTTGCCAAGGGACGGCCCTGCACGGTGCTCTAGTTTGGACCAACACTCAGAGGAGCACTAGCCCGGGGGTTTAAATAAAGATGACCCTTGAGTCTGCAGAACCCAAGGGAAAAAGGCTTAGGTGGCAAATGGTAAAACCAAGGCTGGGCCTTGCTGGAGGAGTTTTATTCAAAGCGAACTGTCAAGGGGTTCCCATTATAACCCAACCGCGTAAGGAACACAAAATTAAGGAACGTAACACCGGTATGACGGAAACTAGGGCGGCAAGAGTGGAACAAAACACCAGGCATAAGGCCGAGCCTTCCACCCTTTACCAAGTATATAGATGCATTAAAGTAAACAAGATATAATAGTAATGATATCCCAACAATAACCATGTTCCGACATGGAACACACTCCATCTTCACCTGCAACTAGCAACACTATAAGAGGGGCTGAGCAAAGCGGTAACATAGCCAAACAATGGTTTGCTAGGACAAGGTGGGTTAGAGGCTTGACATGGCAATATAGGAGGCATAATATAGCAAGTGGTAGGTATCGTGGCATAGCAATAGAGCGAGCAACTAGCAAGCAAATATAGAAGTGATTTCGAGGGTATGGTCATCTTGCCTGAGATCCCGCAAGGAAGAAGAACGAGTCCATGAAGAAGACAAACGGACGTAGTCGAACGGATCCTCACAAACGCGACGTTATCGGAACCAACCCGAAGAAGCACACCGGAAAGAAGCAAACAACATGGTAAACAATCATCACATAAACATGGCATGATGCACAACCAAGTATGATGCATGTCCGGTTTAAAGAGGCATGGCAAAGTGCACAAGCAATTCTACAAATTAAGTGGAGCTCAATATGCAACGAGTTGCATATTGATGAAACACCACAACAAGTTATTTATTTCGATCTCGTTTATGTACTCAACAATATTAAATGTTGGTTAGCATGGCAAGGGGTGAAGCACAATAAAACTACCTATCTAGGCAAGTTTAAATGAGGCCGGAACAACAAGCAACAAGTCCGAAGAAAAACCTCATGAGCATATATTAGATTTGGTACTGTTCTGCCCTAAAGCATATTTTAGAGTTGTTAAACATGCAAAGTGATGCCACCATGTTAAACTAGGCATTGTTCTACCCCATTTACATATAATGTTTATTTAAAACCGAGCTACGGTTATTTAGTTATGAAATAAAGCATTTTAGCATGGCATTTAAGCAAATTAAAACAAACAACATTTTAACCATTTTAAACATGCATGAAAGTTGCATATTATTAATCTACACATAATTCTAAGCATTTTCCATATATAAAACATTTTAATCCGATGCACCATTTGTGAGTTATTAAGAATGAAGTATGGATGCTTTTGTGTAAAACTGCCAAACACATGGATAAAAGATAAATTCGCAGAAGGAAAAAAACACAGGCAGGCCGAAACACAGCAGGCTGGCCCAATAGGAGGGAAAGAAGAAGAAAAAGGAGGGGCGCGGGGTGCTGCTCACCATGGGCCACGGCCCAGCTGGAGAGGAGGAGGCTGGGCAGGCCGCGAAGTGGCGCACTGGGCCTCGCTAGATGAGGCTGCGGTCAACACGACTGCAGCGCGGCACTCTACTCCTCTCGATGCAGGGGAAAGATGAGGACACAGCACAGGGGAAGAAGAGGATGCAGCGGCGGACTCGAGCGGCAGCGGGCTCCAGGGAAGGCCGGCGAGGTGCAGACGGGGTGGATCTGGCTGGCCGGCGCCGGATCCGGGCAACGATGGCGCGGGTGGAGCTCAGGGGCGGCGTCAGTTCCCTGCTGCGGCAAGTACAGGGAGAGAGAGACGTGAGAGAGAGCGAACTCGAGGAAGAGGGAAGGAAGCAAGGGCACGGCCTTGGTTCGAGGAGCTTGTCTCCATGGATGGAGGAAGCGAGGAGGCGCACGGGTGAGTCTCTGGCATCCACGGCGGCGTCGAGGAAGGCCGGCACTGCAAGAGTGCAAGGCTCCTCTTACTGTTCGGGAACGTAGGCGGCTGCGGGCACTCGGGCGGTGGCGCGTGGATGAGAGGTTCGGCGAGATGGGCCTGCAGGTGGCGGACGGCGTTGGGGCTCCACCGGATCTGACGAGGGGAGCCGGTCCCCGGGCAGTACAACGCCGGCTCGGCTCCGGAGCTTCGCCAGAGGCATGCGGGCACGGCAGCATTGTCGGAGGAGAAGCAGGCGTCGAGGAGGGTACGGGACGGGGATGCCGGCATGGAGAGGAGCGCTCGGGCGCGGCTGCTTCTTGGGGCGACGAAGAGGAGCTCCTCTCCTCGTGGAGCTCCTGGACGAGGGGGCGACAGGAGCACGGGCGCGGGCCGTTCTGGGAGGTGCTGGAGGGTGCTAGTAGTGGAGAGGCTCGATGGAGCAGACCAGGGCGCGGGGTCGAGGTCCGGTGCACGCGCACAGGAGGAGCGGGGCTCTGCTTGCGGGAGGCTGGGAGCGAGGCTGCGGTGGATTTGCTGGATCTGCTTGCGGTTGGTTCGTTGGTGATCCCGAGGGAAACCAGAGAGAGTGGCGGCGGCGGGTGAGGTGATGTGATGGATGGGACAAGGAGAGCGGTCTTCCTGCACGCAGCGGCAGCTGATCGTAGCTATCCAACCGGTTGAAATGGGGAAAGTGAACATACATCGGCCGATATATGCGAATACCCTTGGCCACGTTGGTCTCATGGGGTGCACTTCTGACGTAAAAGAAGCCTGTCCGCGGAGTGTGCAGTGAGGTACCTCTATTTTTTACTCCGCAGGGCAGGGTACTGTTTTCTGTAAAGTTGCCTGAGAGACGCGGTCTTGCATATGGGATGTGTTGTTCCTCTCCTCCATCTTCTCTCGTGCTAATCAGTTCGTCCGCCGTCTTGCCCAGTGCACACATATCAGTGTGGCAATGATCGGAAAAAGGGATCGACAGAAAGAATGAATGTTGAAAATTACTTGCTGACAGGTTCGCGTACAAAATTTGTTAGTGGCAATAGTGTGTCGTGGCAATTTGTGGTAATAAATCTTTGTTTCTGGTACCCTGTTTTCATCTCATAGATTTGTTTGTGGCAATTTGAAAAGCTGGCAAAGATTGCTAGCTCGCTGTGTAGTCTCCTCGATTTATCTGGTGGGGAAGCTTTTGTCAGGGAGAAATTATGATATATGTGGACTTGGGCAACCTCTGGCTGTTGCTGCGCTTTGCTGGTACTATGGTCTTACTACGTGATAAAATGAATTGGGGGCATGTGTTGCACAGACCCTGCGGCTTGTCCGCTTGTGTCAGGTCATGCTGTCAGTCGTGGTCCTTTCAATACACATATACAATAGCCGACATTCGTCTATACTCTAATTACATGCTTCCCTGATTCGAATCGCGAAGTTGTTGTCGCCGTCGATGCCGTGCGTGCAGCTGCCGCTGCGTGCATCGATGCACTTCTCATGGGACAAGCCCCTAGGATCTAGGGTTAGACTGATATTTATATCAGATGAATTTAGGTTAGGTGCTAACTCGTCCCTCCGATCGTAATCGGACGATCACGAATAAATAGTTAAGAAGTCCAAATAGGAAAAAGGAGATGTTTTGTAGATGTTTGGGGATGATCCGGACCCAATGGTGACGACTCCCCGGGTCGGGTTCGGGACAACTTCCGGACGCGCGCGAGGGGTTCGATGCACTATGCAGAGAGGGTTTTCGGACCGTGCGATCGCATCGGACGGCTCCGAACATGAAGAGGGGTAGGTGGATGGACTAGGTGGGATGTGGCGAGGCTGAGAGGAGAGAAGAGAGAGAGAGGGCCCGGCAGCAGTTTTCGGAGACCGAAAACGTCCGACGTTAGACCGACTATACTGCCGCTATAGTTATCCGTTGGGGCGTCAAACAAACTTCGAAAGCGATGAAACTTGGCAGGCGGCCTATCTACACTATAACAACACTGCATGCCAACTTTCAACCCATTCTGAGAACATTTTCCGGCCACTTATAAAATACTATTTCGGACATGCCACAGGCGCGTGCAAGGGTGTCTGGACTCAGAACGGACAACAGAAGGAACGGGGAGGTCGGGACGGATGCAAGTTTTGAAAACATGTAGATGCAATGTGGATGATGACATGGCAAGATGCAACACACAAGAGAATGACAAGGCAACAACATTGAATAACTGGAAGACACCTGGTGCATCGGTCTTGGGGCGTCACACGGGATTAGGGGGAAAGGCTCGGGTGATCATGGTGATCACGTAGGGGTGGTCAGCGAGCTCGGGGAAGCCGCTGTGGGGCGCATCCGGTCGCGTGGCTCGGCGGAGAGCTCGAGGGCGATGAGGCGGAGCCATTGGACACGGCGGTAGGGTGAGGCAGTGGCCATGGCCGCATCGTTGAGCGGCGGCGTCCTCTGACGCGCTCGGGGAAGAGAGCAGAGGGGGGGAAGGTGTAGGGGGTCGAGGGGAGTGTGTGGCGTCGTGGGAGGCGACCAGGGTGGCGAGGGGCCAGCCAGGCAGGGTGGGGGTGGCGCACGGCCTATTACAGTGCTGGGCCGCAAAGGTAAGCATGTAAGTTCTTCTGCTCTGTTTTAATTCTGTTCTGTTTTCTTTTTATTTATTTATTTGCCACTGTTTTGAATTAAAACGAGATTCAAAACCATTTCCAAATCTTTTATGAATATTTTTGTGTTGCTCAAAGGACTTTTCCACAAGCTCACAAAATATATCAGAGACATTTGAATTTATATTCCGTGTATGAAGAATACAAATTCAAATTCAAATATAGTATTAATTTAAATCCAAAGCCCAAAATAATCTTAAAAAATGTTCATTATTTCAGGTTTGGATCAAAACCCTTGCCAAAAATATCAAACATCAAAGATGAACATTTTGGTTTCATTGAATGCAATTTTCAGGGTTCTTGCTCTTCTTTTAATTAAATTTTGAGGCTGTCATATCTCCTCAATTCAAATTTAAAAAATTTAAATATGATGACATGATGCTCACCAGTGCAACTAATTGCAAGCAAATTTTAGGGCTGTGACAGTGGTTGTTGATACGTCTCCAATGTATATATAATTTTTGATTATTCCATACTATTATATTATCCATCTAGGATGTTTTATATGCATTTATATGCAACTTTATATGATTTTGGGGACTAACCTATTAACCTAGAGCCCAGTGCTAGTTTCTGGTTTCTTCTTGTTTTTGAGTTTTACAGAAAAGGAATACCAAACGGAGTCCAATTGACGTGCCAATTTTTGATGATTTTTTATGGACCAAAAGAAGCCCCCAAAGTAAAATAGTTGGGCCAGAAGAGTCCCGAGCCATCCACGAGGGTAGAGGGCGCGCCCTACCCCCTGGGCGCGCCCCCTACCTCGTGGATGACTCGGAGACCCCCCTGACGTGAGACCGGCGCCAAAAATTCCTATAAATACAGAAACCCCTGAAATGAAACCTAGATCGGGAGTTTCGCCACCGCAAGCCTCTGTAGCCACCAAAATCCAATCGGGACCCTGTTCCAGCACCCTGCCGGAGGGGGAATCATCACCGCTGGCCATCTTCATCATCCCAGCGCTCTCCATGATGAGGAGGGAGTAGTTCACCCTCAGGACTGAGGGTATGTACCAGTAGCTATGTGTTTGACCACTCTCTCTCGTGTTCTTGATTTGGCACGATCTTGATGTACCGCGAGCTTTGCTACTATAGTTGGATCTTATGATGTTTCTCCCCCTCTACCTTCTTGTAATGGACTGAGATTTCCCTTTGAAGTTATCTTATCGGATTGAGTCTTTAAGGATTTGAGAACACTTGATGTATGTCTTGCGTGGGATACACGTGGTGACAATGGGTTATTCTATTGATTCACTTGATGTATGTTTTGGTGATCAACTTGCGGGTTCTGTGACCTTGGGAAACTATGCATAGGGGTTGGCACACGTTTTCGTCTTGACTCTCCCATAGAAACTTTGGGGCACTCTTTGAAGTTCTTTGTGTTGGTTGAATAGATGAATCTGAGATTGTGTCATGCATATAGTATAATCATACCCGCGGATACTTGAGGTGACATTGGAGTATCTAGGTGACATTAGGGTTTTAGTTGATGTTTGTATTAAGGTGTTATTTTACTACAACTCTAGGGCTGTTTGTGACACTTATAGGAATAGCCCAATGGATTGATCGGAAAGAATAACTTTGAGGTGGTTTCGTACCCTACAATAATCTCTTCGTTTGTTCTCCGCTATTAGTGACTTTATAGTGACTCTTTCTTGCATGTTGAGGGATTGTTATATGATCTAGTTATGTTATCCTTGTTGAGAGAACTTGCACCAGTGAAAGTATGAACCCTAGGCCTTGTTTCCTAGCATTGCAATACCGTTTACGCTCACTTTTACCACTTGCTACCTTGCTGTTTTTATATTTTCAGATTACAAAAACCTATATCTACCATCCATATTGCACTTGTATCACCATCTCTTCGCCGAACTAGTGCACCTATACAATTTACCATTGTATTGGGTGTGTTGGGGGCACAAGAGACTCTTTGTTATTTGGTTGCAGGGTTGTTTGAGAGAGACCATCTTCATCCTACGCCTCCCACGGATTGATAAACCTTAGGTCATCCACTTGAGGGAAATTTGCTACTGTCCTACAAACCTCTGCACTTGGAGGCCCAACAACGTCTACAAGAAGAAGGTTGCGTAGTAGACATCAAGCTCTTTTCTAGAGCCGTTGCCGGGGAGGTTAGTTCTTGAAGGTATATCTTTAGATCTTGCAATCGAATCTTTTAGTTTCTTGTTTTTATCACTAGTTTAGTTTATAAAAGAAAAACTACAAAAAATGGAATTGAGGGTGCCTCATATGCTTCATCTTTTTAATGTCTTTCGTGAAAATAAGGATTCCGATAATTGTGCCAAAGTGTTAGAAGAAGAATGTATTAAAATGTTTGGCACTAAATCTTTAGATGATGAGCATGATTGCAATGTTGTTAGTATGAATTCTTTGAATATCCATGATGCTAATGATATGCAAAGCCACAAGCTTGGGGATGCTATGTTTGATGAAGATGATATTTTTTGTCCCCCAAGTTTTGATGAGCAAATTTATTATGATGAAAGCATCCCTCCTATCTATGATGATTATTGTGATGACACATATGCTATAAAGAATAATGATAACCATGAAACTTTTCATCATGATTTTAATTTTCAATTGGATTATGCCTCACATGATAGTTATTTCGTTGAGTTTGCTCCCACTACTATTGATGAGAATAGATTTGCTTGTGTGGAGAGTAATAAAAATTCTATGCCCATGCATCATGAAAAGAATGATTTATGTGATGGCTATATTGTTGGATTCATTCATGATTCTACTGAAATTTGTTATGAGGGAGGAATATATGCTTGTAGGAATTGCAATAATATCAAGTTTCCTCTCTATGTGTTAAAAGTTTTGAAGTTATGCTTGTTTTGTCTTCCTATGCTAGTTGATTCTTGTTCACATAAATTGTTTTCTCACAAAATCCCTATGCATAGGAAGGGTTAGGCTTAAATGTGTTAGTCATATTCTTCATGATGCTCTCTTTATGTTTCAATTCTTATCTTTTGTGTGAGCATCATTGAAATCATCTTGCCTAGCTAAAAAGGCATTAAAGAGAAGCGTTTGTTGGCAGACAACCCAATATTTACCCCTACTACTTTTGTGTGTCCACATTATTAAGCTACTGTAGTAATCATGTTTTATAGCTTTTGTTTCAATAAAGTGCCAAGTAAGACCTTTGGCATGATCTATGGTGATAGTTGATTTGATCTTGCTGAAAAACAGAAACTTTTGCGCTCAGGAAAACAATTCTTATTTTTAACAGAAGCGTGATAAAATACTGATTCTTTTTGCAGAAGATTAATGAACAATTTCTCAGATTTTCCTAATTTTTCAGAATTTGTGGACTTACAGAAGTATTCGAGAGTTATAGATTACTACAGACTGTTCTGTTTTTGACATATTCTGTTTTCTATGTGTTGTTTGCTTATTTGGATGAATCTATGAGTAGTATCGGAGGGTATGAACCATAGAGAAGTTGGAATACAGTATATATTACACCAATATGAATTTAGAATGAGTTCACAACAGTAACAAAAGTGGTGATTTATTTTCTTATACTAATGAAGCTTACGAGTTTCTGTTGAGTTTTGTGTTGTGAAGTTTTCAAGTTTTGGGTAAAGTTTCGATGGACTATGGAATAAGGAGTGGCAAGAGCCTAAGATTGGGGATGCCCAAGGCACCCCAAGGTAATATTCAAGGACAACCAAGAGCCTAAGCTTGGGTATGCCCCGGATGGCATCCCCTCTTTCGTCTTCGTTCATCGGTAACTTTACTTGGAGCTATATTTTTATTCACCACATGATATGTGTTTTTCTTGGAGCGTCATTTTGTTTTATTTTGTTTTGCTTGCTGTTTGAATAATATCACAAGATCTGAAATCCTTAAATGTTAGAGAGTATTCACATAGTTACATAATTATTCAACTACTCATGGATCTTCACTTATATCTTTTGGAGTAGTTTGTCGTTTACTCTAGTGCTTCACTTATATCCTTCAGAGCACGACGGTAGTTTTATTTTGAAGAAATAGATAAACTCTCATGCTTCACTTATATTATTTTGAGAGTCTTTAGAATTGCATGGTAATTTGCTTTGGTTATGAATTTAGTCCTAATATGATGGGCATCCAAGAGGGATATAATAAAAACTTTCATATAAAGTGCATTGAATACTATGTGAAGTTTGATTCCTTATGATTGTTTTGAGATACGAGGATGGTAATATTAGAGTCATGCTAGTGAGTAGTTGTGAATTTGAGAGATACTTGTGTTAAAGTTTGTGATTCCCGTAGCATGCACGTATGGTGAAGCGTTATGTGATGAAGTCAGAGCATGATTTATGTTTTGATTATCTTCCTTATGATTGGCGGTCGGGGATGAGCGATGGTCTTTTCCTACCAATCTATCCCCCTAGGAGCATGCACGTAGTACTTTGTTTCGATAACTAATATATTTTTGCAATAAGTATGTGAGTTCTTTATGACTAATGTTGAGTCCATGAATTATACACACTCTCACCCTTCCACCATTGCTAGCCTCTCTTGTGCCGCGCAAATTTCGCCGGTACCATAAACCCACCATTACCTTCCTCAAAATAGCCACCATACCTACCTATTATGGCATTTCCATAGCCGTTCCGAGATATATTGCCATGCAACTTTCCACCGTTCCGTTTAATATGACATGCTCCATCATTGTCATATTGCTTTGCATGATCATGTAGTTGACATCGTATTTGTGGCAAAGCCACCATTCATAATTCTTTCATGCATATCACTCTTGATTCATTGCACATCCCGATACACTGCTGGAGGCATTCATATAGTCATATTTTGTTCTAAGTATCGAGTTGTAATTTTTAAGTTGTAAGTAAATAAAAGTGTGATGATCATCATTATTAGAGCATTGTCCTAGTGAGGAAAGGATGATGGAGACTATGAATTCCCCACAAGTCGGGATGAGACTCCAGACGAAAAAAATTAAACATAAAAAAAGAGGCCAAAAAAATAGAGGGCCCAAAAAACAAAAAAACAAAAAAAGAGAGAAAAAGAGAGAAGGGGCAATGCTACTATCCCTTTACCACACTTGTGCTTCAAAGTAGCACCATGATCTTCATGATAGAGAGTCTCCTATGTTGTCACTTTCATTTACTAGTGGGAATTTTCATTATAAGAACTTGCCTTATATATTCCAATGATGGGCTTCCTCAAAATGCCCTAGGTCTTCCTGAGCAAGCAAGTTGGATGCACACCCACTTAGTTTCTTTTTGAGCTTTCATACACTTATAGCTCTAGTGCATCCGTTGCATGGCGATCCCTACTCACTCACATTGATATCTATTGATGGGAAACTCCATAGCCCATTGATATGCCTAGTTGATGTGAGACTATCTTCTCCTTTTGTCTTCTCCACAACCATCATTCTATTCCACCTTTAGTGCTATATCCATGGCTCACGCTCATGTATTGCGTGAAGATTGAAAAAGTTTGAGAACATAAAAAGTATGAAACAATTGCTTGGCTTGTCATCGGGGTTGTGCATGATTTAAATATTTTGTGTGATGAAGATAGAGCATAGCCAGACTATATGATTTTGTAGGGATAACTTTCTTTGGCCATGTTATTTTGAGAAGACATGATTTATTTGTTAGTATGCTTGAAGTATTATTGTTTTTATGTCAATATTAAACTTTTGTTTTGAATCTTATGGATCTGAATATTCTTGCCACAATAGAGAAGATTACATTGATGAATATGTTAGGTAGCATTCCACATCAAAATTATGTTTTATCATTTACCTACTCGAGGACGAGCAGGAATTAAGCTTGGGGATGCTTGATACGTCTCCAATGTATCTATAATTTTTGATTGTTCCATGCTATTATATTATCCATCTAGGATGTTTTATATGCATTTATATGCTATTTTATATGATTTTTGGGGCTAACCTATTAACCTAGAGCCCAGTGCCAGTTTCTGTTTTTTCCTTGTTTTTGAGTTCTACAGAAAAGGAATACCAAACGGAGTCCAATTGACGTGCCAATTTTTGATGATTTTTTATGGACCAAAAGAAGCCCCCGGAGTAAAATAGTTGGGCCAGAAGAGTCCCGAGCCATCCACGAGGGTGGAGGGCACACCCTACCCCCCTAGGCGCGCCCCCTGCCTCGTGGATGACTCGGAGACCCCCCTGACGTGAGATCGATGCCAAAAATTCCTATAAATACAGAACCTGGATTGGGAGTTCCGCCACCGCAAGCCTCTGTAGCCACTAAGAACCAATCGGGACCCTGTTCCGGCACCCTGCCGGAGGGGGGGAATCATCACCGGTGGCCATCTTCATCATCTCGGCGCTCTCCATGATGAGGAGGGAGTAGTTCACCCTTGGGACTGAGGGTATGTACCAGTAGCTATGTGTTTGATCACTCTCTCTCGTGTTCTTGATTTGGCACGATCTTGATGTACCGCGAGCTTTGCTACTATAGTTGGATCTTATGATGTTTCTCCCCCTCTACCTTCTTGTAATGGATTGAGTTTTCCCTTTGAAGTTATCTTATCGGATTGAGTCTTTAAGGATTTGAGAACACTTGATGTATGTCTTGCGTGGGATACCCGTGGTGACAATGGGGTATTCTATTGATTCACTTGATGTATGTTTTGGTGATCAACTTGCGGGTTCCGTGACCTTGGGAATCTATGCATAGGGGTTGGCACACGTTTTCATCTTGACTCTCCCGTAGAAACTTTGGGGCACTCTTTGAAGTTCTTTGTGTTGGTTGAATAGATGAATCTGAGATTGTGTGATGCATATCGTATAATCATACCCGCAGATACTTGAGGTGGCATTGGAGTATCTAGGTGACATTAGGGTTTTGGTCGATGTGTGTCTTAAGGTGTTATTTTACTACGAACTCTAGGGCTGTTTGTGACACTTATAGGAATAGCCCAACGGATTGATCGGAAAGAATAACTTTGAGGTGGTTTCGTACCTTACAATAATCTCTTCATTTTTTCTCCGCCATTAGTGACTTTGGAGTGACTCTTTGTTGCATGTTGAGGGATTGTTATATGATCTAATTATGTTATCCTTGTTGAGAGAACCTGCACTAGTGAAAGTATGAACCCTAGGCCTTATTTCCTAGCATTGCAATACTGTTTACGCTCACTTTTACCACTTGCTACCTTGCTGTTTTTATATTTTCAGATTACAAAAACCTATATCTACCATCCATATTGCACTTGTATCACCATCTCTTCGCCGAACTAGTGCACCTATACAATTTACCATTGTATTGGGTGTGTTGGGGACACAAGAGACTCTTTGTTATTTGGTTGCATGGTTGTTTGAGAGAGACCATCTTCATCCTACGCCTCCCACGGATTGATAAACCTTAGGTCATCCACTTGAGGGAAATTTGCTACTGTCCTACAAACCTCTGCACTTGGAGGTCCAACAATGTCTACAAGAAGAAGGTTGCGTAGTAGACATCAGTTGTAACTAATGATCTATCTATAGAGAATGTTATGCTTGTCAGATCCGTACCATGGTATCCTATCCGTTATTCAACTTTGTGTGGCTGTCTTAATTGCATGTTTACTTTAGTTGATGTGACTGTGTTTGTAACATATAATCTCAAAATGATATTTGTTAGACATGTTTAATGTGATCTATATGTTGTACATTTTCCACAAGAAAAATAAAACTTAAGCACATCTAGTGTCCAAGATCAACATTGGGTGGCTATGTCATGCAGGGTAGGCCACATTGGTATGAGAATTTTGAAAAATTCTTCTGAAGGGAGTACATTCTTGAACTACCGATATTTCTTTTACCAAAGATGAGTGTGTAATAAATGCATTTCAAGTAAACAAGTGGGAAAGAAGCATCTTACCAAAAGTATCATCACTACCACTACGCCCTTAGAGATACTTCATATAAACTTATTTGGTTCTTAGGACCAAATATTAAACCCATGACACCTTGAGTCATTTGCAACAAAATCTCAATGCTGACTCAACTTCAACATCTCGACAAATAAATGAATAACTATGGAATCGAGTTCAAGAACCTTAAGATGGATATAGTTCTTAAGGTGAGAGGATCAACCATGAACTCTCTACCCCGTGCCCCCTCCAAAAAATGGTGATGCAGAAAGAAGGAATCATAACTTGTGAAGATGAGTATGACTATGTGATGGCCTGCAAGATACACAAGTCTGTGTAGAACCTTCATGTAAGTATCCCAAATAGTAGCTTTTCTATCACACACAAGTTGTCACAAGTCTTATGTGAAGTAACTGCTTGTGATTTTGCAGAAGCTATTAGTGTCCTTTGAGACAAATAAACCAGAGTAATGAATATGTGAATATGATGGATTGTTGCAGTGAGAGTAATAAGGACTTGGAAGTAAAGAACGTAAATTAAAGACAGGAAGTGAAAGTATTTTCATGTAGTAGAGAGGTTAGGTGTAGAGAAACTTCAGATCATGGTATACCTCGAGTGTGCTAGTGCAACGGTAATTCAGTTACCTTGTACATGAGTTAAGTATTTGATTTGTTTGTTTGTTAGGAGGATCACCCTAAGTTATGAAACTCCTTCACACGGGATTACATTCCACACTATGGTCCTGCTTAGACGTTGCCACAGCGTGGTCGTCTCCATAATTAAGGTTGTTAAATCGAAACCATGCATTATGTTCGGCGGTTCACCGTTATCTCATATTGTCTTCAATCATCATAGATGTATCCACCTGTCACATGGAGGTCACGGATTCTCTAAAAGATATGTGTTATTTGTTTGGGTCTTTAGATCAGGCTACCTGGGCCCTTAAATTGGACAACACACATAGTGCTTACCACAATATAACAACTTACTTGACAAATCATAAGACTATGATACGTCTCCGTCGTATCTATAATTTTTGATTGTTTCATGCCAATATTATAAAACTTTTATACACTTTTGGCAACATTTTATATGATTTATTTCGACTAACATATTGATCCAGTGCCCAGTGCCAGTTCTTGTTTGTTGCATGTTTTTTGTTTCACAGAAAATTCATATCAAACGAAGTCCAAACATGATAAAAATTTACAAAGAATTACTTTGGAATATATGTGATTTTTGGGACTTGGAATCAATGCAAACGAAGGTCCACAGTGCCCAAGAGACACCACGGCGCGCCCCAGGCTCTAGGCGCATGGTGGTGGGTTGTACTCACCTCGTACGTCGGTTGGGGATCTACTTCGGGTGCAAGGAAGCTTATATCCATAAAAAAATCGTGTTAAAATTTCAGCGCAATCGGAGTTACGGATCTCCTGGAATATAAGACATGGTTTTCGGCCAGATCCGGGGAACAAGAAACAGAAGAGAACAGAGAGGGAGATCCAATCTCGGAGGGTCTCCCACCCCTCCGCCGCCATGGAGGCCGTGGAACAGAGGGGGGACTCTTCACCCATCAAGGGGGAGGCCAAGGAAGAAGAAGAAGGAGGGGGGCTCTCTCCCCCTCTCTCTAGGTGGCGTCGGAGTGCCGCCGGGGCAAGGATCGTGACAACGATCTACATCAACAACCTTGCTACCGTCCACACCAACTTTCTGCCCCTCTATGTAGCTATGTAACACGTCTTCTCCCCGCTGTAATATCTACTTAAACATGGTGCTCAACTCCATATATTATTTCCCAATGATATTTGGCTATCCTATGATGTTTGAGTAGATCCGTTTTGTCCTGTGGGTTAATCGTGATCTTGGTTGGTATGATTGTATATTTTATTTATGGTGCTGTCCTATGGTGCCCTTTGTATCGCGCAAACATGAGGGGTCCCTGCTGTAGGATGTTGCAATATGTACATGATTTGCTTATGGTGGGTTGCGAGAGTGACAGAAGCTTAAACCCGAGTAGGTGGGTTGTTGCGTATGGGATAAAGAGGACTTGATACTTAATGCTATGGTTGGGTTTCACGACCTTAATGATCTTTAGTAGTTGCGGATGCTTGCTAGGAGTCAAATCATAAGTGCATATGATCCAAGTAGAGAATGTATGTTAGCTGATGCCTCTCCCTCATATAGAATTGCAAGAATGATTACAGGTACTTGTTATCTATTGCCTAGGGACAAATGACTTTCTTGTTGACAAAAACTATCCACTTTTATTCCCTTGCAATTTATTCATAGTTTTATTCTCGCAAAGTACTCGTAGTTTTATTCTTGTAAAATAGTTTCATATTTGTTTTAGGTAAAGCAACTGTCAAGTGTGCGTAGAGTTGTATCGGTGGTCGATATAAATTGAGGGAATATTTGTTCTACCTTTATCTCCTTGCTGGGTTTGACACTCTTATTTATCGAATAAGGCTACAAACGATCCCCTATACTTGTGGGTTATCAAGACCTTTTTCTGGCGCCATTGCTGGGGAGCAATAGCAGGGGTGAATATTCTCGTGTGTGCTTGTTTGCTTTATCACTAAGTAGTTTTTATTTCCTGTTCTAAGTTGTTCTCTATCTTTAGTTATGGATATGGAACATGAAACAGCAAAAAAATAAGTGGTACATGCTACTCATGGAGATGGGGAACCTGAAGGAAATATGCCCTAGAGGCAATAATAAAGTTATTATTTATTTCCCTATTTCATGATAAATGTTTATTATTCATGCTAGAATTGTATTAATCGGAAACATAATACATGTGTGAATACATAGACAAACATAGTGTCACTAGTATGCCTCTACTTGACTAGCTCATTGATCAAAGATGGTTAAGTTTCCAAACCATAGACATGAGTTGTTATTTGATCAATGGGATCACATCATTAGGAGAATGATGTGATTGACTTGACCCATTCCGTTAGCTTAGCACTTGATCATTTTTGTTTACTGCTATTGCTTTCTTCATGACTTATACATGTTCTTATGACTATGAGATTATGCAACTCCCGAATACCGGAGGAACACTTTGTGTGCTACCAAACGTCACAACGTAACTGGGTGATTATAAATGTGCTCTACAGGTGTCTCCGATGGTACTTGTTGAGTTGGCATAGATCAGGATTAGGATTTGTCACTCCGATTGTCGGAGAGGTATCTCTAGGCCCTCTCGGTAATGCACATCACTATAAGCCTTGCAAGCAATGTAACTAATGAGTTAGTTGCGGGATAGTGCATTACGAAACGAGTAAAGAGACTTGCCGGTAACGAGATTGAACTAGGTATTGGGATACCGACGATCGAATCTTGGGCAAGTAACATACCAATGACAAAGAGAACAACGTATAGTGTTATGCGGTTTGACCGATAAAGATCTTCGTAGAATATGTAGGAACCAATATGAGCATCCAGGTTCCGCTATTGGTTATTGACCGGAGACATGTCTCGGTCATGTCTACATAGTTCTCGAACCCGTAGGGTCCGCACGCTTAAAGTTCTGTGACGATCGGTTTTATGAGTTTATATGTTTTGATGTACCGAAGGTAGTTCGGAGTTCTAGACATGATCACGGACATGACGAGGAGTCTCGAAATGATCGAGACATGAATATTGATATATTGGAAGCCTACATTTGGACATCGGAAGAGTTCCGGGTAAAATCGTGATTTTACCGGAGTACCGGAGGGGTTACCGGAACCCCCCCGGGGGCTAATGGGCCTTGTTGGGCCGTAAGGGAAAGAGAGAGGGGCCGGCCTAGGGCAGGCAACGCGCCCCCTCCCCTCTGGTCCGAATTGGACTAGGAGAGGGGGGTGGCGCCCCCCTTTCCTTCTCTTTCTCTCCCTTCCTTTCCCCCTCCTAGTAGGAGTAGGAAAGAGGGGAATCCTACTCCTACTAGGAGGAGGATTCCTCCTCCTGGCGCACCAACAAGGGCCGGCCGGCCTCCCCTTGCTCCTTTATATACAGGGGCTGGGGGGCACTGTGACACCCCAAGACCGATGTGCCAGGTGTCTTCCAGTTATTTGATGTTGTTACCTTGTCATTCGCTTGCGTGTTGCATCTTACCATGTCATCATGTGCATTGCATCATCATGTTTTCAAAACTTGCATTCATCTGGGTTCTCTGAGTTCTCTCCGTTGTCCGTTCTGAGCCCAACCACACTTGCACGCGCCCGCGGCAAGTCCGAAATAGTATTTTATAAGTAGTCAGAAAATGTTCTCAGAATGGGATGAAAGTTGGCGTGCGGTGTTTTTATGTTGTAGGTAGGCCGCCTATCAATTTTCGTCGCATTCGGAGTTTGTTTGACGCCCCAACGGATAACTATAGCGGCAATATAGTCGGTCAAACGTCGGGCATTTTCGGTCTCCGGAAATAGTTGCTGGGCTGCATCTCTCTTCTCTTCTCTCGGCCCAAAGCTTTCTGCACACTCCGCTGTAAACCGCCAGGCCCCGAAACCCTCTCTGCACAGTGCACCGAACCCCTCGCGCGTGTCCGGAAGTTGTCCCGGACCCGACCCGAGCAGTCATCACCCTTGTGTCCGGATCATCCCCAAACGTCTACAAAACGTCATCGTTTTCCTATTTGGACTTCCTAGTGTTTTCTTCTTGACCGCTCGATTTTAATTGGAGGGACGGATTAGCCCCTAAACTTCCCTCTTTGCCATATATATAGTCCACTCCTAGACTATTTTGGACAAACCCTAAAATCTAGGGGAACTGTCCCATCATTCCTCCTCGCCGCCGCCACAATCAAATCCTTGGGATCCCCTCTTTTTCCCCGACCCAATCCCAACAACCACAGCTCTAGCTCGTTGCCAACACCGGACGAACCCGCAGCCAGTTAGAGCCCAAATCCCGATTGGATCGAGGCCTTCCTCCTCCCTCCAGCCCATGCCCTTTCTCTTCCTTTCTTCTTCTTCCCGTACCTCACCTCTCTCTATTGCCTCCACAGGACACCATGATGAGCCTGACCGAGCCTGACCGAGCCCCTCCCATGGACGCCCCGCCTCTCCGCTGCTCAAATCCGACGGGGAACTGTACCTCCAACGCCCTCTCGTCAGGATCTGGAGCCTCGAAGACGAATCCGGCCAGTTTGGGCCCTTCCTCATCGGCTCCTCGACACCCCCGACCTCTGCAAGTTCGCCGGAGCTGCCGCTCCGTCGCCAGCGCGCCCGATGCCTCCTCCTCGCGTGCCCGTCGCCCTCGCCTTCTCTCTTCTTCTCCTTGCTATTCCGCTTCTCTGAATACACCTCTCTCTCTCTGTGTGTGTTTCTTCCTGCAGAGACCCCATGGGTGTACTTCGAGCAGCTTTGCCGCCGCTACGTTTCTGCTTCAGATCCGGCGCCTCGTGGTCGCCCTCGCCCAAAGCTGCCCGTCCGTGTTGCCACCGGTGTCGCTCGATGCCAACTCCCGCGTCGTCGCTGTCTTCCCCTGCTTCTGCCTCGAGCAGGAGGAGACGCTCGCAGCGCCGCCTCGCTCCTGTTGACCGTGCCCCTCCTCGTCGTGCAAACAGGCCCATCTCCCACGCAGTTCATGGGCCAGCAGCGCGTAGGCCCAACCCCGCCAAAGCCCACCTCCCGATCCGGTCTGCTGCCCACTCTTACACTGAACTGGGACGAGGCCCATGGGTGAGGCCACCCCAGCGCCCCACCTTTTTTTCCTGCTGTTGGGCCAGCCAGTTTCGGCCTGTTTAGTGTTTTTTTACGGTTCTGCAGTTTCCTATTTTCCAGAGAAAAGCCAGTTTTACAGGAAGCCCCCTAGACTTCATGCATTTCATTACTCACAAACGATGCATCATATTAAAACAAACTTAATATGAAACTTGCTTAGAATTTCATCTAGATTCATAATATTCAACTTTCGTGCATGTTCGAAATGTTTAAAATGCTGTTTGGTTAAATTTGCTCCTATGCCATGCTAAAATGATTTAATTCATAACTAATTAACCGTAGCTCGGTTTTAAATAATCTTTATATGTAAATGGGGTAGAAAAATGCCTAGTTTAACGTGGTGACCTTACTTTGCATGTTTAACAACTCTAAAATTATGTTTAGGGCAGAACAGTACCAAACCTAATATATGCATATGAGGATTTTTCAGGACTTGTTGTTTGTTGTTCCGGCCTCATTTAAACTTGCCTAGATAGGTAGTTTTCATTTGCTTCACACCTTTCCATGTTAATCAACATTTAATATTGTTGGGTACATAAACGAGATCGAACTAAATAACTTGAATGTGGTGTTCCGTCAATATGTAACTCCGTTGCATAATGAGCTCCGCTTAATTTGTAGTATTGTTTGTGCACTTTGCCATGCCATGCTTCATTAAACCGTACATGCATCATACTCGATTGTGCATCATGCCATGTTGATGTGTTGCTTGTTTACTATGTTGTTTGCTTCTTTCCGGTGTTGCTTCTTCGGGTTGGTTCCGATAACGTCGTGTGTGTGAGGATCCGTTCGACTATGTCCGTTTATCTTCTTCATGGACTCGTTCTTCTTCCTTGCGGGATTTCAGGCAAGATGATCATACCCTCGAAATCACTTCTATCTTTGCTTGCTAGTTGCTCGCTCTTTTGCTATGTCTATGCTACGATGCCTACCACTCGCTTATCGTGCCTCCCATATTGTTGAACCAAGCCTCTAACCCACCTTGTCCTAGCAAGCCGTTGTTTGGCTATGTTACCGCTTTGCTCAGCCCCTCTTATAGCGTTGTTAGTTGCAGGTGAAGATTGGAGCTTGTTCCATGTTTGGAACATGGATATTTGGTTGGGATATCGCAATATCTCTTATTTAATTAATGCATCTATATACTTGGTAAAGGGTGGAAGGTTCGGCCTTATGCCTGGTGTTTTGTTCCACTCTTGCCGCCC